>NC_050447.1:83138488-83484988 GCF_903995425.1 Onychomys torridus | reverse complement strand
CCAGGAGCTTCAGAGGGATGTCGCTAGCTGAGCAATTTCAGATGCAACTGTGCCTTTAAAGCCCAGAGTCTCTTTGAAAGTCAAGAGTTAGTGATAGCCTCTTAAATTCCTGGGAAAGTATCTCAAATCACCAAAGTTGCCATTTGAAGTTTCTGGCCATCCTGTCTGCGAGTTATTTTCTGGGAAGTGGGGTCTGAACACTCAGCACCCTAAACCCGCTGCTTCCATGAGAGCTCTGTGCGTGTGGCCAGTCCTGTTTTGTTTGCCAGGCCCGGGCTTGAGCAAGTTACCAGGAAGGAAGAAGAGAATGTTGATGGATAAGCTACTGGGTTATCACCTTTTTTATGGTTTTTTCGGTTTTGGTTTTGGTTTGTTGTTGTTGTTGTTTTGAGACAGGGTTTCTCTGTGTAGCTTTGTGCCTTTCCTGGAACTCACTCTGGAAACCAGGTTGGCCTCAAACTCACAAGAGATCCACCTGCCTCTGCCTCTCAAGTGCTGGGATTAAAGGCGTGCACAACCACTGCCAGGCTTACATCATCTTTTTTAATGTCTAGCTGTTATAGGTACCTTGTGGATAGAGCAGTGTGGGAAGGAGACCCTTTTGGTAACAGTTTTGCAAATCTGAGAAAGAAGGTTGGTTTTGATTCTCCAGAGCATCTTTCTGTGGTCTATCCATTGATCACCCTCTAGGCTTCAGAGAGATCGTCACAGCAACAAGTGCTTGATGCTCTTAGACCCCTTCCGTTAATGATGAAATAGTCTGCATGTACCACTAATGAATTTGCTAGTTCTTAGCAACATTTATTTTAAAGGTATTAAACCTGTAATCTACTAAGAATACCATTTGAAATCAGCTGGGCAGTGGTGGCGCACGCCTTTAATCCCAGCATGTGGGAGGCAGAGGCAGGCGGATCTCTATGAGATCGAGGCCAGCCTGGTCTACAGAGTGAGTTCCAAGAAGGTGCCAAAGCTACACAGAGAAGTCCTGTCTCAGAAAAAAAAAAGAAAGAAAGAAAGAAAGAAAGAAAGAAAGAAAGAAAGAAAGAAAGAAAGAAAGAAAGAAAGAATATTATTTGAAATCAAACTCTGAAATAATTCATAGACCATCCTGTCCTCCATTACAGAGCAGGGTTTCAGAAAGCTGGCTAAGGGCAAAATGGCCATTCTGGTGGATGTGTACCTGGCAGGCAGAGCAAAGTTTGATGGCACTTTGTGGGGACCCCCACTCATCACAAGCCCTTAGTGTAATAAGAGATAGACTGGAAATAGGTGGCAAGCTGGAGTGGAGAAGAGAACAGAATGAACAGAAGGTATGCTTGGCTCCAAATTTCCATCTAGAATGTTTCAGGGTGGTGGCTGAAGTTACTGACTAAAGGCAGAAGCATGCCATCAGAACACTGATTCGTGGCATAGAGGGTCTGGTCGAAGAGTGGGAAATCTTTGGGCCTGGGGACATAGCTCACTGGTAGAGTGCAGGCTCCTGGGTCAAGTCCAGTTGCCTTTGAAGAATGAAAACATGAAGGACCTATATATACGGACTTCTTCAGATGCCACCCTGTAGAAGTAGGCCTGTGCAACAGTGCAAACTTCTGGTGCCGTCCACGACAAGAGACTTCTGGCGCTTTCAATCAGTTCTTCCAGAGGCCAGGAGAAGAGGGCTCTTGTTGGGGGAGGGAGTCACTGAGCTAGCAGGTTTGGGAGAGCCGCCCTTGGATCTTGACACAGTTCCAGCCGGTCCTCCCACACAGCCCATACCGGGTGGAATAAAGTACTCTGCCACTTACTCCCTGTGACCGGGAAAGAAGTCTCTTTCTGGTGCTCCAGCCTCTCTCTAAATTAACAGCGACAATCTCACCTCAAGAAGTGGGTAGGAAGAGTCCTTGAAGCATACAGCAGCAGGTGGAAGGTATTTGTTATGCTTTGGCTCAGGTTTGAAGGGGGTACATTGTAGCATATAAAAGTCACTGAAAATGGCCCAGACAGCCCTTAGGTATCGACTGCAAGATCAGAAACTACAGAGAAACAGAGGAATCCGCATCTCGTATAAAAAGCGCATTTATGGAGGCTGGAATTCCAGCTCTGCACCTGTCTCCTGTGACTGCCACTCTGCTCTCCCTGGTGACGCTGTTGTCATGCACACACCATCCAGGAGCTAGCTTAAGGCCACTAGTCTCTTGGGGACAGAGATAGCCCTTTGTCAGACTGAGCCCTGCTATACAGGGAACGGTACACAGATCGTCACTAGGGGACAACGAAGTGTCTGCATCAGCTAATGCAGAATTGCTGCTTTGCTCTTTCTTACTCCCTCCCTCCCTCCCTCCCTCTCTCTCTCTCCCCCCTCCCTCCCCCCCTCCCTCCCTCTCTCTCTCTCTCTCTCTCTCTCTCTCTCTCTCTCTCTCTCTCTCTCTCTCTCTCTCTCTCTCTCTCTCTCTTCTTTTTCAATAAAGCACCAAGCTCATAGCTAGGATGGCACTGCAGCAAATTGGGTCTTCAACTCAGCACTTTCATTTTGCTTAATGTCTTTGCTTCTCAGAAAATTGTCCCAAGGCCAGATTCCCTCCCCCCTTTTCTTTTGACCCTAAATTATTTCTGAGAGTTACAATGTTTCTGATTTGTACTGTTTTATTGCTTGTCATTTGTATTCATGTCCCTTTCATGGGGCTCGCTGGCTCTCTGGATCTCATCCTGGTTTAGCCCACCCTCCTCTGCTGAACTGTTCCTCATATGGAAGGTTGTCTCTTCATCTGCACGCCATAAATAATTGAGCCTGGGCATGTTCCATGGCCTTCTCTGGCTGCAGACTTCTCCTCTCCCAGCTGCGCGGCTCCAGTTTTCTGTGGGCTAGTGACATGAGTGTTGGCAATAAATGTTGTGCTTCGTTTATTTATTAGGGTTCTCCTATCTGGACAGGCCTGCTCCGTTCAAGCTGCTGATATGCTTTGTTAGGTGCATGTTTTATAGAGTCTTCCCTCTTTACTGAGCTCCTGAGAATAAGCCCTGGTCAGGATTCACTGGGTTTAGCAGTATAGAATTTCAGCTTCAAGTCCCCCTGGACTATCAGCAGCTGATCGAGGCTTCCATGCTGCATGAACTGTTTCTGGGAGTGTTACTTGATGGGGAGAAGTCTGTTGTGTCTCATACTCTCATACTTGCCCTTGACTGTGGTGGCTTCATCATGAAACCACAACACCTTTTTCTCAAACGTATTGTGAAGTCAGGTTCAGGGTGCAGACACCGTTTGGGGAGCACATCACAGAGGCCACGCTTTGACTTGTGGGAATGCCTCAGTGTATTATTTAACCTTAGGAAACGCTGTGTGAAAAACCAAAGGTAACAGCTAAAAGTGATATCAGAATCCCTTGTTCTAGGTTTCATGTGAAGTTAAGCAGATTCCATCCTCAACATGCCCCCATTGCTATTAGCTTAGCAGTCAACCATTCACTTCCAATGGGATTGATAATAGTTGCCTTTTTCAATATGCTCCAAATACCAATTGCCAGATATTAGCATTATAATAGGTCATGTTTTTGAGAACCCAAATATCTATTCAGTATTCAAAAAAAAGTTAACTGCTTTTTTCATTCAACATGAATTGAGTCCACACCTAAGGGCTGGCAAGAACAGCTTAGGTGGTCTGCAAGCCTCCACAGAGGCAGGGCAGTGAGAGCAGCCTAATCCACTGCCACCCAAGTGTCAATGACAGTTTCACACAAAGATGACCCAAACAGAGGTGCTCCCAGCCACCCTGAGGCTCTGCATGTGGGGTAATGTGTAATGATATATGTCTCCACTCCCACCTTGTCATCAATGAAACATTCATTTCATTGGTCATGACATTCATGGAGCCAAGCTTATGACAGTGACTAAACTCAAGAAATTACTCTAATGCCCATGAAATCTGTCTTTCTTTTTTTGTTTTTGTTTTGTTTTGTTTTGTTTGTTTTTTGAGACAGGGTTTCTTTGTGTAGCTTTGTGCCTTTCCTGGAACTCGCTTTGTAGACCAGGCTGGCCTCAAACTCACAGAGATCCGCCTGCCTCTGCCTCCTCAGTGGAGTGCTGGGATTAAAGGCTTGCGCCACTACCACCCAAGCATGAAGTCTGTCTTTCATAGGTATTTGGGTTTTTTTTTCAAGCTGAGGCCCTAACACATGCAAGGCAAATGTTCTGCCCTGACACACAAATAGTCTAGTCCAAACAGTATTTGAAGAAAGAGCAGGGCAACAGTCTAACGTCATGATGTGACCAAGGAACTTGTTGACAGTAATAAGTACAATCTGAACCAGGAGGGCAGAGTAAACCTGGCCCCAGTGTCTAGACAGCAAAATGGCATGAATATTTTGATCTACCATCAGTAGAAAGAAATTGTACAGCATCAAAATTCAAAAGGCACAGATCTTTTGACCCAGGGGTCCCACTTCTAAGAGTCAGTAAATGAGAACACAGATAGGTAAACAATATGTCCCTGAATTTTTGTTTGTAATGAAAGATTGAGTATAACTCATCAGAATGGGCTAAAAAAAAATATAATGGAAAACTATGTGCATTAGTCAGGGTTCTCTAGAGGAACAGAACTTATAGAATGAATATATATATATATATATATATATATATATATGGAAAGGGAGGGAGAATGGCTGACAGCAGTTTCTCAACCTAAACCCTTTCATAGGTGTTGCATATCAGATATCCTGCATCTTAGATATTTACATTAGGATTCATAACAGTAGCAAAGTTACAGTTATGAAGTAGCAATGAAATAACGTTATGGTTGTGAGTTACCACAACATGAAGAACTATAGGGTCACAGCATTAGGAAGATGGAGAACCACTGGCTTACAGGCTGTGGTTCATCCAGCTAGTCCAACAATGGCTGTCCACCAACCAAAGATCCAAAAATCCAGTAATTGTTCAGTCCATGAGGCTGGATGTCTCAGCTGGTCTTTGGTTTATGCCAGAATCACAGAGGAGGTTCTAATTTCAGTGAAGGAACGGACTTGCTGGCAAGAGTGAGAGAAAGCTGGCAAAGAGAGCGCAAGCCTCCTTCTTCCATGTCCTTTATGTAGGCTGCCAGCAGAAGAGGTGGCCCAGATGGAAGGTGATGGATCTTCCATCTCAGAAGATCTGGATTGGAGGTGTATCTTCTCGCCTCCAGATTAAAAGTGGATCCTCCCACTTAAATGACTGAAGACAAAAAAAAAAAAAAAATCCCTCACAGGTGTGCACAGCCATTTGTGTTTTAGTTCATTCCAGATGTAGTCAAGTTGACAACCAAGAATAGCATCACACTATGCTTTGGTGTAAAAATAATTAAAGTAGCAAGTGATTGTGTTAAAATATGTGTTGTGGAAAAGAAGCAATGCATAAGGTGTTCCTGTTTGCTTTTATAACTATTTTAATTTCTGAAAATTTCATACATGCATAAAGGAGTTTTATCAGTCACCTCCTGGTCCTCCCCTAACTTCTCTCAGATTTTGCCCCACTCTCTCCCAACCTCATGTCCTCTCTCCTTTTTATAGCCCACCAAGACCAATCTTTGCTGCCCATATACACATGACTCCGTGGTCCTTCACTAGAGCATGGTCAGCTTAGCAGCAGTCAAACCCTTAAAGAAGAGTCTCTCTTTCCCGTGTGAGCCACCAGCTGCCTGTAGCTGCTAATGGACCTTGGTGAGCCATGCTGGATTGGTGACTGGCTTGATTGTGGACAGGCCACACAGCTGCTGTGAGCTTGCGTGCATTGGTTCTGTCATGTCCAAATGACCCTGTGTGGTCCATTCTTCCCCAGCTTCTGGCTTTTTCGATCTGACTGCCCCCTCTTCCAGCATGATTCCTGGGCCTTGTAGGGAGGGGTACGCTATAGATGTCCAGTTTGGGGCTGAGCACTCTACACTTGTTTCATGTCTGTACTTTGACCAACTGTGAATTTCTGGGTTAACTGTCATCTACTGCACAAAGAACCTTCTCTGATGAGGTCTGAGAGCTGCACTCGTCTGTGAAGTTAGAGGGCAGTTTGATACTAAGTTCATTTAATAAAATAGTAGTAGGCTCACTCCTGGGGCCTGTGAGCTCCCCAAACCTGGGTTCTTGGCCAGATTTATAGCACCAAGTGTGTGTTCCCTGCTATAGAACAGGCCTTAAATTCAATCAAAACATATCTGGTTCTCTAATGACATTCGTATGACTATTGCATCCATGGACGTGCCTTCCATGCATGTCATTATTGTCACTCAGAATGTTCACAGGTTCATAGGACTATCTATGACCTTTCTTCCCAAGCAGCCTGCGTAGATAGCACCTACTCTGAAAGCTAGCCAGTGGGAAGCTTCCTCGTCAGTACCAGCTTGATTTTTCCATGTCCTGTGGCCAGAATGTATTTGCATTGATAACTGGATGGGAGGTGATGGGGTGGAGCATGTTCTTTTACTCTGTTGGAATGTTTTTGCTACTTTTGTTTTCCAGTTTTAAAAAAGTAGCTTTTATGTGCTGGGAAGATAGCATAGTGGGCAAAGTCCTTGCTGTGAAAGTGTGATGACCTGAGTTTGGGCCCCCAACACTCACAAAAAGTGAACACAGTGGCATTGTCTGTAACCCCAGCACTAAAGAAGTAGAGACAATAGATAGATCATTCGGGCTCACTGGCCAGCTAGTCTGCCCTTATCGGTGAGCTCCAAGTTCAGTGAGAATCCCTTTTCAAATAGTAAGTGGGACATGCTTGCAGAAGGACACCCAGTGTTAACCTCTAGCCATTGCGTGTACTTGTCCCACAGAGAACAACCCACAAGAAAGGCAGATTTTCAACCCAGCACACACAAAGTTTTGCTCCATAAAATAATACACACTGCTGACACTTTCTGTTTTGTTTCATTGCTTTAGAAGGCTGAATTGCTCTAGATGGTTGAATTGTTCTAGAAGACTGAATTGCCCTAGAAGGCTGAATTGTTTTAGATGGTTGAATTGCCCTAGAAGGCTGAATTGTTTTAGATGGTTGAATTGTTTTAGATGGTTGAATTGCCCTAGAAGGCTGAATTGCCCTAGAAGGCTGAATTGCTCTCAATGGCTGAATTGCCCTAAAAGGCCGAATTGCTCTAGAAGGCTGAATTGCCCTAGAAGGCCGAATTGCTCTCAATGGCTGAATTGCTCTAGAAGGCTGAATTGCTCTAGAAGGCTGAATTGCCCTAGAAGGCTGGATTGCTCTCAATGGCTGAATTGCTCTAGAAGGCTGAATTGCCCTAGATGGCTGAATTGCTTTAGATGGATGTTATGACCCACTTGCGAGCACCTGCAATCTGAATAGATGCCTGTAGACTTTTGGCTTTCTGACCTCTTCCTGGGCAACATGGCCTTACTTGACTCTCCTTCTGTTGGGGGCCTGATGAATGGCTTTTGTCTCCCTACAAACTTGAATGTTAGGCACAGCAGGATTGAGGAGGCCTGTGGCTAGTAGACCTTTGATACCACTTCTTCATAATGCCCTGGTCGCCCTGTTTTGCCCTGTGGTACACCTGTGAAGTCACCACTTGGGTTTCAAGAGACAGTGTGGTGTATGTGCTTAGCCCAACACCTGTTAACAGTTGCCAACTCTAGGGAGGGTTTGAAATCATTGCTCATCCTAACTCCAAATGACATGGCAGAAACCAAGTCCAAAGAAGACATGGATTCTGGCAGTTGGGTCCCCAGCCCATCTTTTCTTCCTTTACAAAGAAGTCATACCCACTCCACCACCCCACCCCCCAAGTTCTAAGCAGATGGCTCTGCTTCCATCTTCTGAGCTTGCCTTCAGGCTGAGTGTCCTGCTGCCAGGCCTGCAGGGTTACTAAGGCAGGACAGACTGTGTTTGAAGGAGAGGTCTCTTGCATTTCAAAGTGATCTCCATCTTCCTGTTTCTCCTCTGCCTGTGTGGTGCTGGGAGCTCCATGATAGGAAGCCTCCTTTTTGCTTAGCTGTTGCTTGGCCCCAGTCATTCCTTTGTAACATCTGGTTAGTCCACATGCTCCTGTAGGTACTCCTCAGCAGTTCCTCTTTCGGGGTAAGCATGATTTTGGCTTAAAGAAAACAACTATGGTTTCCCTTCTCATAGCAGCTTATATCCCCAATTGCCAAGAAACTATGGAGTGACCAACCCCCAGGTCCCCTAAGACCTTCCCCCATCATCAGCAAACAGGTCTTGGGCATTATCACTCATGTGAAGAACCCCTCCACACAGTGTGCCCCTATGCGGACACTGACTCAAAGAACCAGGCTGACATAGAGCAAGCAGTATGGCCAGGGCAAGCCTGCACTTTAGCTCAGATTGGAGAAGGAAGTTAGGCTCTTGAAAGAAGAATAAAGGGCGTGAGGGAGAAGAAAATTAGCAGGTGTTAACTCCAGTTGGGTGTTTCACCTTGCTTTCTCCCTGTGTGCTGAAATACTACCAACACATCATGTAAGTGAGACGTAATAGTGAGTATGGCAGGGGAGATAACTCAGTAAGTGCTTTCTGCACAGTCCTGTTGGTCAATCCCCATCACCCACATAAAGGCTGAGCACAGCAGCATGCCTTTGTAAATCTCAGCACTGAGGAAGCAGAGAAGAGAGACTCCCTGGGGCTTGTTGACTAGCTCACCTAACCAAATCAGCAAGCTCCAGGTTCAACAGAGACCCTGCCTCAAAAACAAATAAGGTAGAGCGCAATTGAGGAAGAAATTGGATGACCACCTCTGGCCTCTGCATGCTGTGTGTACCCACAAACAAAAAGAATAATAGTTCTAACTAGCAGCAAGGGCCTTGTGAGGCACAAGCTTACATAAGTGTCTGTGAGTGGGTAGGACTTTTCTGAGCCCTGTAGATTCACTGGGGACTTCATTCAGTGAAGTTTGAATTGAGTCCTTGACATTAAGAGCTCTGTAGTCTAGATGACATCCAGTCATCATCTGGCACTTGCCAATTTCTAAAGGTCCATCTCCAGTTGGTGCCAGCACAACCCACAGGAAGCCCATAAGTCATCCCCCATGTCTGCTCAGATTAATTGACATCCTTGGGAGAATGTCTTTAAAAAAACAGAAGACAAAATAAGACAGAAAAGATAGATAGTAACAAAAAGAGCTCGGAGTCTGTAGTGCTCAGTGTATTCACTCCTTCTCACACCACACAGCCCATCCCCTTAGGCCCGGTCATCAGGGAGTTGAGTGAAGATGGTAGGCACTGTCCACACTAAGGCTGTCCTTCAACGACTTCCTTTCCTGCCTGCCCCCTGCCCATCCCTCTCTGCATCCTCCTCTGGAGAGAAAATCCCACTCTCCTAGCCTCATGATAGATGAAGCATTCCCTGGCAGAGCCAGCCCCACCAAAGCCCCGCTGCTCACTCCAGCCACATGAGACTGAGCCCTCTCCTCCAACAGTGACAGCATTCTTCCAGTAGCCCCAAGCTTGGAGGTGGCTTTCCAGTCCTTACAATGGCCTGTTCCTCCATCCTCACTCTCTTCCTGCACACACTTAGTAGTGGACTCTATCCCTGCTCCAGTTCTTTTCCCTGGAACACTAGAGACTAGGAACTTAGGCAAGTGGCTGGGACTCAGATCCACACCTATAATAACACACTGTTCCTGCTACAGGGTAGTGCCTGAGGAGTGTCCCGTCATAGTGGAATGCACCCTCCAGGGCTGAGGAATCCGGCTACAGTCCTAACATCCAAGCATACTGTGCTTCTCCCCCTTGGACTACTTTGCTTCTAGAAACAGAAGCAACAACTGTTTGAACAAAGGGAAAGCTGGTATGAGCTTGGCCCAGGTGATTGCTGCTCAGTTCAGTTGTCTCCAAATGTCAAAGCAATTAAATGTGTGAACCTTACCATGGACAGCATTTTGAGGGCTGTGAAAGTCACAGCTGAGGGTGGAGGAGCTTCCCCTGAACACCTCAACAAAGGCCCTCAGTAGGCAAAACAACTGAATATGCCTCTCCAAAGAAACCATCCCTGCTCCACAGGTCAGCCCCACAAGTGTCTTACAGGGACTCACCCTCCAGATGGGGGAGCCACGCACCCCGCCCCCAGCATTTGGAACTGAGCTTCATCAGAATTTCCTTGCACTTGAAAGCAATGCAGTTAGCGGGCTATCTTTCAACACTTGACCATATTTTCTCCACTCATACCTTCCTGATGAATTAAGTGCTATGGAAGGCGAAGGACTGAAAACATTAGCAACTGACTCTCTCAGAGGATCTGCTTGCCAGACGCCACCAGCATGGGGGACGCTTGCAAGTTGTTTCCCCACAGCAGTGTGGCACATGCTGCCCTGAGCTCTGCAGCAGGTAGGTGACCTGGCTTCTTTGTCCCCCATCGTTTCTAAGCCAGTTTGAACACAGCCTGCTAATTGAATTCAGTTGTTTGTCATCTCAGACGTCCTTGCTGTCCACAGAGCTGAACTCATTTCGTCTGCCATCTAAGAATTAGAAATGGCCTTTTTATTACCAGCTGACTTGGGCTCACCATTATCCCAGATTTTTTTTTCTTATGAAATGTATACAATGTAATTAAAGCAATGTAGTCACATTATCTGTTTGAATTGGACCCTTTCCAGGAAGATAAAGGAGAAGAGGTGGTTACAATCACTGCCTTTTTGCTGAATGTGTTAGCCTCCTCACAAAACACATATGTGTCTGCTCAGCGAGAGCGTTCTGTGTGTCACTGGTGGATTAACAATTACAAAATATTGTAATTAAATGTCTGAATGCTCCCTTCCCTTCCTCAGTACAAATGATTGGGGGAACTTGATTAATTTCTGCTGTTTGTTTCCTGTGTCCTCCCCTCCAGGGGAAACGACCAGCTGAATGCTGAAGTCAGAGCCAATTAAACTGCTACCCCACTGCAGCATGACCAGGCCCATTTTTCAGGCAAGGCTGGAGCAGGCCTGTCAAGACTCTGGGGCTCAGCACCTCCCGAGCACTGTGGGCCAACTGCCAGCTATGAGGGGGTTCTGTGGATACTGTGACATGAGAGGAAAGGAAATCCACTGATAGTTCCACCAAGGCACACATGAGGGTGCATGCTTCCGGGGTGCAGTATTAAGAAAACCCTGCCTCCTGGCACTGGTTTCACAACTGGGATGACCAGGAAGGGGTGATTGGCTAAGCATGGGTCCTGAGAGAAATAAAATCTGTTAAACGTCAGAAGGGGAGAAACTGCCCAATAGAATTTGCCTTTGGGCTGAATCAATGCAGAAGCAGGTCCTTAGGTGAACTGTCAAGCCAGAAATTAGCAAACAGGCCAGTAATGGAGGCTCCTTATTTGAAAAGGCAGTTTTAACAGTCCCCCTGATGCCGCACACAAACTGCTGGAGGGCCCTGAGTTTCTAACCTCCAGAGAGGGGGATGATGGGTAATCCTGCATTCTCCTTCCCCCCTGACTTTGCTATTAAATAAACAAACAACCACTATGACAGCCCAAGCCTACAGTGTAATTAGGATCTAGCAAATGAGTTGTCAAAAGAGCACTGTCTGTGTCTCCCAGGAGGCATGGTGCCAGTCTGTTTGTTTTACAGAATTTAAATGGCTCTCCCCTGCTGAACAATAAACGCAAACCCCAAATTTGCTGCACAGATGTGGTCTTTACTAAGGAGACTTTGTTTCATTTTCTTCCTCAACCTAAAATAGATCTTTGACATGTAATACAGAAGCCAGGGTCTTTCATCATCTCCAATCTACACAGCAATCAAACACGGGTTTGTGGTGTCGGAAGCCCTGGTACTGGGTCTCCAGAGACCTGCTGTCCATCCCCCATGGTTCTCTTGAACATCCAGGCCCTTCGCTACTTGGAGTTTATTCCACAGCTCCTTCCTTCCTCATATGGTTCAGCCACAAATGAGTAACTCTTTGAGCCCAGATCTTCCTAGATGTCCTCTTGAAGTTCAGCAACTAGTATTTTTTAAATGCTCTCTGAGTAATAGTAAGCTGGGTTTTTTCTCATGGATCCATCTCATCAGGAGCCAGGCAGAGTGCATTATTAACACATTCTTTGTACCTACAAAGGATGCTACTTTTGATGCTGTCTCCACCTCAGAGCAACGGTCTTCCTGATGTTTGCCAGCAATGCTTTGCACCAGAAGAGCACGTCTGTGAGACCAAGAGCTCCTCCAGATGCTGGCCAGCCTGGGGTCTTGACTGGACGAGCGATCTCACCATACCAAAGCTGTGATGTAATAACTTTCTAGAGTATCCCTTGACCCCAGCAATGTGGTCCCCACAGAGCCAGACTTCGGAACCGAGCCCGCTCTAGCACCTAAGGTTCATGGTAGAAGGAGACATGACTAGTCACCCATTCCAGAAAAGACGGGTGCTCAGGCAGGAGGGCCTTAGGAGACTGTGACCACCAGGCCACACAGACACCCGGCCTCTCTGGCCTTGTTCTGGGTTAGCATCTCCAGACTGCAGCATCTTGAAACATGGGCTGTCTCCGTCCCCTGCTGCTGGAGAGCCCTAACTGACCTAATACCCAAGGTTCTCTTTAAGCCAGACACTGGTGGACAGAGACGAAGAGGACTGAGAGCATGGAAAGGAAGGCACAAAAATATAGAAAGTGCATAGGACAGGAGAGAGGCCATGCTCCTCCTGAGGGGCTGCTCTAGACAAGCCCAAAGCCCGAGTCCTGCCCCTTCTTTGTCCAGGAAGAATCACAAGAGCAACTCTGCTGCCTCAGCACTGGCTTCCACAATGAATGATGCTTGACCTCGCCGAGATTCTCCATCTTGGTGCTTCGGAGAAATTTCCCATTACAACTTGTGAAGCCTGGTGGGATTTATGGCCGGAGAGGACTGTGCATGTGGGAATTGAGCTGTTTGGTATGCCGGCCTTGCCTCACTCCCCCACCCATCACCCAGCAACCAATGGTGGATTTACTCTTAAAACCCCTGAACCAGCCTGAAATGTACCTTGCTCCAGACTAGGAGATAAAATGGGATTTAGAGGCCATGCATTTTCGGGCTGGTCCTTATCTAGATTGACTGCTCCAGTTTTTCAGCCAAGTGTGAATGCAAAGGATAATTACCATCATGTGTTACCTGAGATTACAGGGTTGTGTTCCCACTAATGACACCGCAAGAACCAAGCAGTGGTTAATATTTAATCAGTCTCTTGCCTTAACAATTGGATAAATGAGGTGTGTAATTACACAATTATAAAAAGACATTTTAGATAGGAATGGTGCTGTTATTAATACTGACGGTAAAAAGCTGATGGAAAACAGCACTGGGGCATTGCACAGGTATTACCTCAGAGGACTCTTGGTGAGGGCTCTTCTTCATGAAGTTTTAAGTGTGGGTTCCAATGTGAACATGGACTATCTGACCAGATATCTCATTTGTTTTCTGGATTTCTCTGGAGTCTTTAAATGAGGCAAGCTCCAAAATGTTCTTGCTTGCATTCTAAGAGAGAGTCACAGTGAGCAGATATTCAGCGGTCAGTCTTATTGCAGTAGTTTTAGCACTGTCATTCTCTGTCAGTGTTGGAGAGAGACCAAGCCACTGCCCAAGGCCGGCTCTCTGTATTTGATCAGTACTCACCATCCACCCCCCCCCCCCCCCATGAACTGCTTAGATAGAACCACTACTCATGCCCTTTGCTGGCATTTGCCTTCAAAGAGAGTAGCCCGGGTGGTTCCCTGTGTAGGATGCTCTTGGCCTTAGTCCTGTGTTCTCCCCTAGGTGCCTGGAGCTCCTTGGTGAAGAATGTGTGTACGTTCCTGCTTGTAGGTATGGAGAACTGAGCTCAGGTCCTCTGGAAGAGCAGCCAGTCAGCTAGTGTTCTTCCATGGCTCTACTTGGAAAATGCAGCCAAGAGCACATTTATTTCAGTTATGTGTATAAGTACATGTGTGTCCGGGTGTACTCACCTGTATGAATGCTGGTGGAGGCCAAAGGTCAGTCGACATGGGATGTCTTTCTGTATTGCTCTCCACATTACTTTTTGAGACAGAGCTTCTCAATGAGTCTGTATCTTGCTGTGGAGGATAGGTTAACTGGCTAGCAAGCCCACAGGATTTGCCTGTGCCCAACACTCAAATACTGGGGTTATAGTCCCATGCCATCATGCCCAGCTTTTTCATGGGTACTGGGGATCCACACTCAGTCCGCATGCTTCCACAGCAAGCATTCTATACACTGAAGATGCCCCAAGAGCACATTTAAAGCACTTGAATGTTTTAAACTCCAACTAATAGTGTCATTGGCCAGGAGCAGGGCAGCTCTATGATGGCATCCAAGTGACGTGTGTGGAAATTTAGTTTAGTTTTTTTTGTTTTTTGTTTTTTTTTTTAATATATGTGTGTGCATACACACACACCACATGTATACAGGTGCTCTGAGAAGACCGGAGGACAGTCCCTGGAGCCGGAGTTACAGGAGGCTGTGATGTCTCAGTCAGTCTGGTGGCCGATGTACCCACCATGGAAGAGCCTGTCCCGTGATAGTGAATAACTGAGGCTCACAGATGATATACATTGCAAGCAAATCTGTCCAACGCAGCAGGCCACATCAAAAGTTCACAGCAACCATCACCTTGTTCCTTACAGTTTGCCTCCACATCTGAAAAGAAGGACCTTAAACCCTCTTTAGAAGACCAGGGCTCTGGCCCCAGAATGCTCTTGACACACCGGGCATTTGTGGATAAGTGATGCCTTTCATCCTCCACTGTTAACTATTTGGGAAAATCCAGCAGGGGAAGCTGCTGATTGTGAGGTGACTGCATAGACTTCTTAAACCCAGAGCAAACCTAGGCTCCCCCTGCCTCAATGAGGAACAGGCAGAATGGCACAAAAGCCTTTGTAATGTGTCCCTGCTGTCCCCAGGCTCGGCCTGCTGGTCTTTCTTGCTGGCCAGTGGTGAAAGGCAGTTCTCAGCTCAGCAGGTACTTGGAATTGAACAAATGCTTTCTCCACCCAAATCCCAGGCAACAGTCTGGCTTTGGCTAGCCGTTTGAAAGTGGTATGTCAGTGCTTTTCCGTGCCTGTGAAGGGACTTGCCCACTTTGGCCAGTGGCTGTCACAGCCAGCAGACAGCCTCTCTGCTCTTGGTTGCATCACACCTCAGAGCAGAAGAGGGTAGTCTCCACAGAGCCACAGATGCATCACGGCAGCTGCAGCTAGCGCCCAACTTGGTGGAGAGCTGAATGGACCTCTTGGCTCAAAGGTGCTCCTTGCTCCCACTTCACACCAAATGCTGCTTCCAGGAATGCCAGCAAGTGGTAGGGCCCTCCTATCCACTACCTGCACAACCTGCTGCTCCCCTGGGAAGTGGCCAACAGATCAAAGCAAGCCAACACTGCAGTGTCAAATTCATATGTAGGTAAATATATGAATTGTAGAGGGGCATTTAATCTCAACACTCAGGAGACCTTGGCAGGCAGATAGATCTCTGTGTGATCTCTATAGAATGAGTTCCAGGACAGTCAGGGATACAAAATAAGACCCTGTTGTGGAATATTAGTTTAAGTTGTGTTACATTCTTTTATGCTGTGGAATATTTAATGATGCAAAGATGTGTTGCATTCTTTTATGTTGCATTTGTTTAACTCTGTAAAGCTGTGTGACTTTGCCTATCTAAAACACTTGACTGGTCTAATAAAGAGCTGAATGACCAATAGCTAGGCAGGAGAGGGATAGGTGGGGCTGCCAGGCAGAGACAGTAAGTAGGAGGTGAAATCTAGGGAAGAGAGAGAGAGAGAGAGAAAGAGAGAGAGAGAGAGAGAGAGAGAGAGAGAGAGAGAGAGAGAAAGGAAGGAAGGGGGAGGAGGAGGACACCAGGGGCCAGGGGCCAACCACACAGCCAGCCATGGAGTAAGAAGGAAAGAAAGACACATAGAATAAAAAAAGGTTAAAAGCCCAGAGGCAAAATGTAGTTAAAGAGAAACAGGATAATTTAAGTTAGAAAATCTGGCTAGAAACAAGCCAAGCTAAGACTGAGCATTCATAAGTAAGAATAAGTCTCTGTGTATTTATTTGAGAGTGGGGTGATGGGGACCCAAAGAGTTTAAAAGAAGTAGGAGGAGAAAGAGGAGGAGGAGGAGGAAGAAGAAGAGGACATGCCTAGTATGTGAGGCCCTTAGTTCATTTTCCATCATAGAAATTTCAAAGGAGGGACCTTGGTCCCCACTCCATGGCACCACTGGGAGGCAGAAGAGTGGTGCATAGTGGAGGAGTCCTGAGTCACTGGTGTGCCCCAAAGGGGGTTCCGAGACTTCAGCTTCTTCTATTGTCCTTTCGTTCTAGTCATGACATGAATGGCTTTTGCTATGGCCCCCACTGCCACCATGATTTGCTGCTCAGCATAGGCTCCAAAGCCCATGAACTTTCCCAAGCATGGACTAGAACCTCCAAAGCTCTGAACCCAAAGAAACCTTTCTACTTTATAAGTTGATTGTTCTCACCTATTTTGTTTTGAGTGCCAGAAAGCTGATTAATACAATGTAGGAAGCTTATCTCAGCTAGAGTCCTGTTCATCTGCCTCATCTTATCTCTGGCCACACAGCTAGGCAAGCTTTTCACACACAATGCTAGATTGTAATCCTGTTTCTGAGTTTACCTGAACTATAAAGAATCAAGGGTCACCGTCCTCTTTATCTCTTATCACTAACAAAAGAAGTTGGTTGGTTCTAGTCATTCACTGTGGGCATCATGTTCCCATTCTCTGGGAGAAGATGGGTGAGATGTACCTTCAGAGAGATGAGTGTTAAAAAATCCATGAGCAGGCTTCCCACGAGAGTCAGTGAGCCTCACTGAATTAGATCCAGGCCTTTTGCTTCCAAAACATAGAAGGCCTCCAAAGAAGAGACCAAGCTAGTATGAGGATTCCCTCTGAGAGACCCCAGAACTTGACCAATGCTAAAACAGCTGTATGTATTTTGGGGGTAGGTGTCCCATTAGTCACATGTATTACTCAGTTTAAGCATTCCCTCTATGGCCTGTTGCAGCTTGTTCTGAAAAGAATTACCCTGCAGTATGTTTAGAGAGGCAAGTCACTGAATCAAAGGGTTGACCCTGAATTGCCTTTAGTCAAATGTGGTTCTCTTCTATTGGGAGGCAAAGGCCTGGCCAAGACAGAGAGAAACATGGACTAAATTGGCAAGAAAAGGCCATTACTAACCCCCTCTCATTTTAGGAAAAGCAGGAAGGAGAGAGAGCCCAAGCAGGCTTTAAAACGGAATTCTCCCAACATGACTCAGGGGTTGAGTTTCTCCTGGCAGCTTCTAATTTATTTTTATAGATGGGAAGGTGGGCCCGTGCCATCAGACTAATCTCAGAATGAGGGGCAAGCATATGTCTACGTCACATGAGCATGGAGCTTATGGGGGCGTGCACCAGCATCAAGGGATGGGCAGTGCAGTCCAGTGGTCTCGCTCCAGTGTATTTGTGGAGGAGAGTGGGGGAGGGCATGGTGTGGAAATGGAGCCAGTTGGTTGGGAGATGGGTTATAGAAGCCTAAGCTTCTCCTTAGGACCCTCTGATGTTGGAAAGTATGAGTTTCACATGCTTAGTAGAACTTTTTTTGTTGAACTCAAAGAAGAAAATTAGAAGTCGTGTGAATGATCCAACCAGGCAACAAGTGGCCAGCAGATGTTGCAGCCCTGTGGCTAAGATTACATGCTCTGAAATGGCAATGTGCTGTGTTTGTAACAAGCATATTATCAAAAGCAGAACACATGCAGCCCTGAAAGAGGGACCGTGCAAACCGGAGCTGGCTCTGCTCTGAAAGCGGCACTTCCCACTAACCTGCTATTTAGGAGAGCTGGGGTTTTTTCCCCCTTTCTTCAAGAATGAGGAGTTAAATTTACCCAAGTTCACAGAGCCAGAATCTGTCCTTTTAAATAGAAACAACGACCAAAGTCTTCCAGCCTCTTTACAGCAAGGCAATATTCTAGAGATACACAAGTTAGTTGGCTGTCAGGCCAGGCAGAGCTGGGAGCCACTGGGAGTGTCCAGATTCCAAGCTGGACATCATCCTCCATGTGCTAGGGCTGGGAACTGGGGGAGAGGAAATCTGATGAATCAGGATGGGTGGCCGGGCACACATAGCAGGAGAAAGGAGACAAGAACCAAGCTAGGAGTTCCCCTGTGAGGGAGAGGAATTGGATTCCCCCATACAAGACTGAGCTGGGGGGGGGGGGCACACCACTGCAGAGGGCTGATGAGGAGAGCTGGCATGCTGGGAATTCCCAGGACCCTTCGGTTTTCCATTCATTCATTCATTCATTCATTCATTCATTCATTTATTCATTCATCCATTTATAGTGGGAACAGTGGTGGCAGGTGCACCAGCACATGTAGAGACCAGGGGACAACTCATCGGAGTTGGTTCGCTCTTTCCACTGTGTGGGTCCCAGAGAGGGCACCCACAGCTCTCACCCAAGTACCTGCAGCCTGTGATTCCAACACTAGAAGTATGCCCAGGGACTACTGCCACACTCAGCCTAGCAGACATGTAATGAGCGCCTGCTGTAAGCTGCAATCTGAGTGGGGCATTGACTGCAAAGATGGCAGCCAGGCCCAGCTCTGCCCTCAGGGCTCTCAGTGCAGGCGGGAGGCCTCACGGATTGTAGAGTGTCTGTTTGCCCTATGCTTCTTGTCTACCCATCTGAGGTGGCAAGTTCCAAACTTCTTCCTTTCCTGGACTCTTGGGGAAAGTGCCCCCATCCTGGGTGCTCCTGGCTTCCCAAGGTTTGCTAAGCCCCCAGGGAGAGGTAACAAAAGTCCCTGTGTCTCAGCTCAGACTTCCACAGTTGACGTCCTTTCCCACGGTACAAAGCAGTGCTCAGCTGTGATTCCATACTGCCTGCAGAGGGGAGGGCCGGGGGGTGGGGTGGGGGTCACATCTGTGAAGGTCCTGAGTGGAAGATTGTTGGAAAGAAATATTAGTGAGAAGGGAGAGGCGGTGTGTAGGGTCAGGGTGTCGTTTGCACAGTGGACCAAGATGGCCTCAACTAGAGCAGGAGGTAATTAGAACAGAATTTAGAGGTAAAGAAACTGAGCTCCACAGATCTCCTGGGGAGACACTGGTCCCAGAATAGGTACAGGGCTCTGCAGTGAGAGCCTGAGGGGCCCAGGTCCATGTGGAATTGGCAAACAAGCTGACATCAGAGTGAAGGGGGGAGTAGGCCTGAGCCTCATGGTAAGAGGCAGAGCGGATAAGAGTGACAAGGGCCCAGCCAGCATCAGGGAGAGTTACCAGGTATCCCCAAGTCACACCACCTTCCCACTAGCCCACAGTACCCATTCGCAGGGTCCCTGGAGCATCCTGGGCTGACCTTCCCTCTTGCCTCTAACCCCAGGAACAAAGTTCTTGCCCTCTACCCCAGGTTCCTAGTCTCTTATGGTACCTGAAACCTTCCCAGCAGAGACCTCCAGATTCCCACCTTATTCTGGAGGAGATGTATGGGAATCCACATACCTGGTGTTTTCTTTTTGAGCATAGGATCAGAAAGGATAGAGGCCCCAAACCTTAACCCTGGGGACCTGGCACAAGTTAATGTGCAAGTTAATGATTCTGTGACATGGAGCATAATCTAATCTCTATGCCTTGCTCTCCTTGTCTATAAAATGGGCATAAATAGCAGACCTTGATCCCCAGGGTTCAGTGAGTTAACAAGCCCTAAATTCTTAGAACAGTGCTTGACATATCACAAGTCCCCACTAATTTCCAAGGACTATTATTATCCCTTGGAGAAGAGTGATAAATGGAGAGACCTCTTGCTTGCACCAGGCTGGGAGCCATTGTCAGGAAATAGAAAGTGATCCATTATTTAAGCCGGGCTACTTTCCTATGCAGAGTCCCATGTCACATTCACCTGCAGGGTGGAACAGGGTCCTATTTTGAGCCAAGGGAAGGAGCTGTCACCTGCATTTTAGTTTAAAAGTGTCCTTGAGAGCTTTAAGAATTCAGATAATCCAATCCAGCAAATTAAGTCCAATTCTTGAAATCCAAAAGGACATGAAGCAGAGGACTAAGCAGGCATCCACACGTGTTCTGTTGTTACCTCCTCATGTCCAGACTTTCTTACAGGTCCTGGGGTCTGTCACTTCATGAGGACAGCCAACACGTGCCTAACTCTCTCCTGTGCCCAGAGGCAACATTGCCAAGAAGCCTCCCTGTTTTATGAATCCTCACCCCCACCCCTGTATCTGCAACCATTCTTACTAATTCAGCCACAACCTGTGAATGGTTAGGAGCCAGCAGCATTAGGAACAGCTGCCTCTCCCTGCATCAGCCTCCACAAAGCAGGATGGGAGGTGTCAGTCCACACTCTTCTTTAAAAATAAAATGCCCAAGGAACTACATAACAGTAAAAAAAAAAAATCACATTTTCTCCAAGGCACCTCAAGCACCAGCTCCCACTAAAGTGATGGTGCCACATTTAGGACTAGCCACACTGGGCTTTAGCTGCCAGATGCAAAGGAGCCTGAGAACATGGAGCTGTGCCAACGTTTGGAAACTCAGTCGACTCAAGAAGTTTGAAGAGAAAGGCCAGCTAGGCCTCACCCTAAGGAACAGCTTCCATGGGGACCTTTCCTGAAAACCTCCTTCCCACGAACACAAGACTTGCTCTGCCCTCCTTGGTCTGAGAGCTCTTCACTTCCTCCAAAGGGATGCATCCTTCTGCTCATCCTCTCACACCTGTAGAGGACTCTCCATGAGCCCGAGGATGTCACAGTTTCAGCCCCATGTGCACAGGACTGTGGAGAAGGTCCCTGTCCTTGCCCATTAGGGTGGATTCCTAGACCAGCATACCTGGTCCGGAGTATTAGCAAAGAGCTTTTGGGAATTTCAGTTCCAAAGATAGAAGACCTTAGAGTCTGCTCATTTTGGAGAACCAGCCCATATGTAAGGATGGTATTTTTCCAAGTTTAAGGATATAATTAGCTATTCCAGGTCAGCCCATCACACTCCCAGGAATTGGGTTCTATGAAGTTAAAGCATTCTTTGAAATGTGTGTGTCCCCCACCCCCACCCCGGTGCAAAGCAGGTTCTGTGTGACCTTGGGCAGTCTAGGAAACACTGTCAGCTGTCATTGTCTTGTGGAAAGGTAAAGCCCGAACATAACAAACTCAAGGAAATGTCCTAAGAGGCTGGGAATATAGCTCAGGGGTAGGACACTTACCTGGTATGTTCAAGGTCCCAGTCCCCTCCTCAGCCCCAAGGATGATAGTAACAGTAACAACAACAACAACAACAACATAATGCAGAGGAGAAAAGATCCCACAGAGCAAGCAGGCTTGCTGAGCACAGCTGTCCCCTAATGTGTGGCTTCAGAGTTCCTGCTTCAAAACCCCGGGATTCAGGTCCTTCCCTTCCAGTGCCTCCCTACTTCCTTTACTCTGGTCCTTTGGTGAGCTCTCATTCAACATCCGAGACAAATGTACCGATTTCCTGTGATGGTGACAATGTTGTGATTGCCATCTTGTAAGCCCCTCACCACCCAGACTAAAACACAGAAGAGGAAAAATATGTTCCTGGCTTCAAATGGAAGTAAACAGCTGGTGTTGATGAATTCCAGAAGCAAGTGTCCTTTCTTCTCTCAGAGAGAGGAGGTAGGAGAGGAAGGGAGAGGGAGAGGGGGAAGAGAGGGGGAGGGAGGGAGAGAGAGAGAGAGAGAGAGAGAGAGAGAGAGAGAGAGAGAGAGAGAGGCGGAGGGGGAGGAGGAGGAATGAGCAGGGGCTATGTAAATATAATTATTCTAAGTAGAGTTCCTTCGACATTTTTCCATTAGGTAGCAGGGAGGTCACCCCGAGGCCAGCTGTCCAAATATGGCTGTCAGTTCTCTTGAGTCAGCAGAGTACATGAAGGAATTTCTCTTTGGGGACAGAAATTTCTTGCCACACAAGTAAATCTCTCCATTTTATTTAGGACTGTGGTTTTCTCAGAGCAGAAGGAAGAAACTGTCTTTTCTTCAAGAGAAATCCTAGTCAAACTCTGTCTCCCAGCTCCCAGGCCTGCTCCCACGGCATCTTTGGAAAACCCCAGCAATCTTTTGAAACACTGTGGTCCAGGGCCCACTCAGTGCTCAGTGTGCCACAGCAGACCAGGACTGTCCAGGGGCAGACTCTCACAGCCCAGCCTGCACTTGCAGCCCAGCCCCAGGGATTTGTAAACACATTAACATCCAAGAGGCAAGGCTGGGAGCCCCGAGCTTGCTCCTGGGTCTGTTTTCCTCTCTTGGCTCATCCTAAATCCCCAGAGGCAATGTCTTGAAAATCATTCCTGACATTTCAAGCTCCAGCCCAGCTATGGCTCTGAGCAGAATGTTGCTTGGCACTTGGACTCTCCTGTAAAATCCAGTCCTTGCATGGTCTCCAACAGACCCAGCAGCAGGAGGAACAAGGGATGCTGGGAAGAAGGAAGGAGGCAGGGGTGCCATGTGGTTAAAGTAGACACATGCAATCACACCACAGGGCTCCGGTCTCAATACTCCTTGCTTCCCATTGGGTTACCTCAAGGAGGCAGGCTGTCTGCTCCTCCCCTTGGGTCTGCAGACATGGGGATGAAGGTAATGTTGACTGTGACAGTGAACAAGAGACCACTCAACACCAAGCTGGAGGAAGTGTTGAGAATCACGTGGGTCTCTGTTAAGGGTGCATGTTCCACGGTCATTAGGAGTCCTCTCCACTCAGGGGCTCCAGTTGAAGGGACAAGGAAAAACCTGTGTCTATCAGGCATGCAACATGGAGGGATCCTAGGAGAGGCTGTGGGCCCTTCATTGTCCCAGTATGAGAGATTCAGTTCAGTATAAAGAGCATGATGTGGAAGGCCCTGAGTTCCAGCTCCAACAGCACAGGAATCCACATCTCTTATAGTGAGAGGGAGAGACCCAATATACCATGTTTACTAACCTGGGAGTCATCTAGACCTAGCGTCAGCAAAATCTTTGTTTCTGTTGGGTTTCCGTGGAGGACACCAGCAAGGTCTGCATAACATCTATTCCATTTTCATTGTACAGGTTGTATGTGGGGGTGGGGTATTCCCAGGAAAAGTGGGG
The DNA here is from genome assembly GCF_903995425.1 of Onychomys torridus. Lineage (NCBI taxonomy): Eukaryota > Metazoa > Chordata > Mammalia > Rodentia > Cricetidae > Onychomys > Onychomys torridus. The sequence continues at coordinate 83,462,000 of NC_050447.1, read as the reverse complement.
CTTGTGGTGGGAGTAGACACCTGCCCAAGATCTACTGTGGACTTCCATCAGAGTGACAAGTGTCTCAACGTCTAAGCTCTGGCACTTGAACCAGACAGTGAGAACACACAGGAGTCCTGCCCCAGTGAGAATGCATGGGGGTCCTCCTGCCCCAGTGAGAATGCATGGGGGTCCTCCTGCCCCAGTGAGAGCTCATGGGGGTCCTCCTGCCCCAGTGAGAGCACACAGCACAGCACAGTGTCCTGTCCAACAAGGGCACAGCATAGAGTGGGAGGCTGTGGGTAACACTGGCCTAGGGGGAGCCTTTTCTCCACAGTGCTCTGACCTTCTGTAGCATCCCTGGATTTTTGGCACCACAAACCGCTTGATCTCAGACAATCAATTTACTCTTATAAAGAAGAAGGGGAAGGGAGAGACATTTAAAAACAGTGGGAATTAGCAGAGACACTCCAATCCATCAGTGGAGCCCATGGCTCAAGATTAATTCAGTGACCTCTGACCACAGCTGGCACTTGAGTTGGAGGCAGAGTACAAACAAGACTGAATGGGGCAGGCAAAGAAGAGCCAGGTGAGCCTAGGGGTGTCGCTCAGTGCTAGAGCGTGAGCTTGGTGCACAGGTGTCTGGGCGATATAGTCAGGGAAACTCCACCCACTGGCTGGTCTCTGAAACATGGGCAGTTGTAGGGCCTGGGGAGTGGCGATTCAGATCTTTGAGGATGACAAGGCTCTTTCTTGGCCCATTGGCTTGGCCCAGAGGCTAAGGTACTGGATAATCAGTGGTCACCAAAAGTCAGCCTGAGACACTGGCTCTCAAGTTCTTTGTCTTGCATCAGTGATGGTGAAGATTGTGGGTACCAGAGCAGGCAAAGCAAAAGCAAAGAGCGGCACCAAGACTCTTGTGCAGGAGCGAATCTGAGGGAGGTTGCCCGGGATTTATTTTTACTACTTATGTCGGAAACTGGGGTGATTTTTATTAAAATTGGCTATGTCTCTGCATGTATGTAGACCAAGCCGATGGGAAGCCCCACACTCAATGTATGCCCCTTTTTTCCAACCAGAGAGATGATCCCACGGTGTCCAAATACTGTTCCCCCAATTAGGAAAGAGGTCACCTGTTCCTCTTCCCTATTCATTCCTTCTTGACCTTGTCTTGATTTATCAACTGTTGGCCTTGGCTGGGTCTGTTAGCACTTGACCTTAGCAGAAACCACTAGCCCCAACCTTGGTTGGACATGCTAGCCATTGATTTAATCACACTATTTATTTTCACCTTTGCATGGCTAACTTGTAGTTCACCATAGATCCTCCTTCTTACTGCTGCCAGGGAATTAACACCCAGCCCTGCTACCAGGGTGTAACTGCTGCTTTCTCGATTGCCCCGTATCTATTATCTGTAGATGTAATTCTGAACGGTATTATTAAATAAGAAACACAGAGCCAAAAGCCGCTTGCCTATGGCTTTGTGGGCCCCAGCTCAGCCCGAGCTACACGTTGCTGGCGGCGGCACACTGGTTGTATTTACTGAAGAAGGCGGAGGCAGGAGGATCCCGAGTTTGAGGCAGGCCTAGGAGGCTTGCTAAGGAGAAGCTTCATGGGGGGTCAGGGACTCAGGGGCACAAACTATGGAGGCAGCGGCTGCTGCTCTGAGATGCTGGATCCTTCTCATTGTGTTGGTGACTGCGGTGATGATCTGGGACGAAGTGTTTATTGCTGCTTGTTCAGAGAAGAATTGCCAGGACCATTCTGTTACAAGAAAGCATCGGCAAAGGTCAGTTTGGAAAAGTTTGGCAAGACAAATGGTGGCGAGAAATTGCTGTGAAGATTTTCTCTTCTAGGGAAGAACGTTCGTGGTTCCGAGAGACAGACATTTATCAGACAGTAATTGCTCCAAACCACAGAGGAGGCACACACACACACACACACACACACACACACACACACACACACACAATCTGCAGGGAACCATAACCATGCCTAACAGCAACTTTGAAATCTTCAAAAGGATGATGGGACCCCACAATGATGATTATACAAGGACTGTGGTAAAGCCATTAAGCTGATTAATGCCACAGAAAGATCGAGTTTGGACTACAAATTGTTCAGGACAACTTCAAGATGGCTAGCTGAGATGATGCAGATTTACAGACAACTCAAGCAAGGACTTGAGACGAGCCCATTATACAGACACTGGAAAAATGATACAGGACTTGACAATTAACCCAAATATTTTCTTTTCAGGATTCTCTAAAGATGCCTTCGCCCCCAGAAAGTGGGAAGTAATTTTAAGAAAACAATGCCCACATTCCCAAGAGGTGGGGTGGGTGTTTTTTGGATGTTCAATGGCTTATGGATAATTGTTATTGTTTATGATGGTTGGTTACAAGTTGTTAATTGTTAATGATCAAAAAAAAAGCTAAACAAAGGAGATAAGATACAGAGTTCTTGTTTTAAAGGAAAAGAAAAAGAAAAAGAAAAAGTAAGATATAGAAAAGGGTAGATCATTGAATCTACTCTGAGAAAAAAGATAAAGAAATAATAGGATAAATGGGTAGATCATTGGATCGACTCTAAAAAGAAAAAGGGAAAAATATAAAAATGACAAAAGATATATTATTGAGTCTATTATGAAAAGAAAAGAGAATATAGATATGATAAGATAAAAAGGTCAATTATTGAATCTACTTTTAAAAAGGAACTACTTGTTTTAAATAGGATAAGTAATGAAATTTTTTGTCTGAATCTGTCAAATGTTAATGGACTAGACATCATTAATGTAATTCTTGAGTGTATATATTGTATATACCTATTGGATATAGTTTTTCTTGTATTAGTTATAAGCTTTTTTTAATTTTAGACAAAAAAGGGGAAATGTGGTGATATTGTGTTCCCCAAAATATTGTGTACCCTAATAAACTTATCTGGGGTCAGAGAATAGAATAGCCACAATATTAAACATAGAGGTTAGACAGTGGTAGCACACACCTTTAATCCTAGCATTCCAGAGGCAGAGACTCTCACCTGGATCTCTGTGAGTTCAAAGCCACACTGGAAACAGCCAGGCATGGTGATTCACACCTTTAATCTCAGGAAGTGATGGCAGGAAGCAGAAAGATATATAAAGTATGAAAACCAGGAATTAGCCTGGTTAAGATTTTAGGCTTTTTAGCAGCAGTCAGCAGAAATTCACTCTGGATGAGGACTCAGAGGCTTCCAGTCTGAGGAAACAGGATCTGCTGAGGAATTGGCAAAGCCAGGTGGCTGTAGCTTGTTCTGCTTCTCTGATCTTCCAGCATTCACCCCAATACCTGGCCCTGGGTTTGATTTTATTAATAAGACCTTTTAAGATTTGTGCTACAAGTATCTATCCTGTCTATGGGGCTGTCTGCTGGGCTCATTCTGGGAACAAGCAGAGGCCTTTTAGAACTGTCTTTATTCAAGGTTTCCTCTGTTGCAATAGCTGTAGGACTATGTAAAAGGGTGGTGGCACCTTGCTTGCACCTCAGTAGGGGGCTTTGTTGGAGACTGTGGAGCCTGGCTTGGTGTTTGCCCAGTGCCGGCCCTGACTTCCTCTTCACTGCTCAGCTTGGCTCTCTCATTCACCTCTTCAGCAGCCCCAACCTTTCTGTTCTGTCCCTTACATTCCTTTCATGGCAGTCCTATTGGGGAGTTTGCTGAATGTTCTTTTGGATCAGAGAGGTTCTTGTTGAGGTTGGCTGGTGCCTCACAATTCAGCTTCCAGTTTTCTGGTCTACCAAACACTAGGTGTTTGCATGTCAACATACCACCTCCCCTCTGTGAACATCGCTGGGCTTCTGGTTCTGTGATCTTGATGCCAGCGTATTTGAAGAGGAGGAATCAATCCATCATTAAGATTTGCCTTGCTGAAACAAGCAAATGGAGCCAGTGAGATGGCTCAGAGGGAAAAGGTGCTTGTCACCAAGCCTAACCACCTGAGTTTGATCCATGGGACTGACATGGTAGAAGGAAAGAATTGACTCTTGCAAGTTGTCTTTGACATCCGCATGTGCACCCATACACACACACACACACACACACACACACACACACACACACACACAGTAAATCAAATGTAATAAGAAATGTAAGAACAAAACAACAAAAAACCAAGAATTCTCGTGGCAGCCTCCCAGGTGCTTTGCAGAGCGTTTTTCTTCCCAGTCCATCTCTGTAGTCACTGTGCACCCAGGGGAATGCATTTGCACCTAGCATCAGTGGGACACATTTCAGGGCCTCAGTGAAAGTCAGGAAAAGAACGAAAGTGAAAGGCTCACCCCGTGCTGGCTATGGCCCCTTGCCCTGTGAGCAGTGAGTCCAAAGGGTGTCAAGAGAAGGAAGCTTCCAGGCGTCTGCGAACACGGGGCCTTCAGGTGAGACTGGATTTAACTGATAGGAAAGGGAAGGGAAGAAAAGACCTGAACTGTGAAATGAACACTGTTCTGAGGTCAGCTGGAGGTCAGCCATCTACCCTGTTTCCTTGTCTGTGAAATGGGTGTAATAACATTTGTCTACTAATATGAGGACAATAACATGAGCATGTTTGAGACCCATGAACTGCAATGCTGTCAGGTAACCTTTTAGGCCTACAGTGGCCTGCACATATGCCAGTGGTCCAGTAGGACAAAAGAAGCTCCTGCTGCCCATGGATGTAGCCTAGAGATGCTGATGGCAGGCAGACCCGACTCCTTGCCAGTCCTGTTATACTAGTATAGTGTACAACCGTGTGCAGTCTGTAGTGTTTATCGGTAGTGAATAAAGTACTGGGCTGTTTATGTATCTGTTGTATCTTTTATTGTCTTGGTGGTGGTGGTGTGGTGGTGGTGGTGGTGGTGGTGGTGGTGGTGGTGGTGGTGTGGTGGTGGTAGTGTGGTGGTGGTGGTGGTGGTGGTGGTGGTGGTGGTGGTGGTGGTGGTGGTGGTGGTGGTGTGGTATGGTGGTGGTGGTGGTGTGGTGGTGGTGGTGGTATGGTATGGTGGTGGTGGTGGTGGTGGTGGTGTGGTGGTGGTGGTGGTGGCTTGGAACAGGGTTTTACTATCTAACCTAGGTTGGCCATGCACTTAGAATCATCTGATCTCAGCCCTCCAGGTGCTGGCATGATGGGTAGGTAGGCTTCACCATGCCTGGTTCAACCATCATTTGAGAATGCTCTGTTCTTACATATTTGCAGGTCTGTCAGACTGCACGGGCAGTGGCCTCATACACTTAGTGTCATGTGACTTTCCAAATCAAAGCACTCCCTCTTGGAGGAAGGAGAGATGCTCACGAGCTAAGGGAATGTGCAAGGCTGAGGAAGCTCATAATATTCCAGAAAGTTACAGGACTCCCCAGGCTCTCCCCAAAATTCTGTGGACAGTAGGCAATAGCTAGAGGTGAAGAAACATTCTTTGGTGGAGGTTCCTGCAACATGGAGCAGGGAACGCTGGCGGTGCATTTTATGATTTGTCAGCCATGCTCAATGATGTGGTAGTCTCTGAGTCACCCACGCTTCCGAGTAATCCCAGCACTAGGGAGGCAGAGACAGGACTATAAGGTGGGTGGAAACAGGAACTCAGCCCAGCCCCATGCGGTCTGAGGATTCATAGAGGTAAGAAGCCTTTATCTAATGGCTGCTGCTCTGCTTCTCTGATCTTTCAGCTTTCACCCTAATATCTGACTCTGGGTTTCTATTTAATAAGACTAGCTAGGATCGCACTTGAAGCATCCAATCTGGAGAGTCCATGCTTCTTTCATCTGAGTGTCAGTGACAGTGAAAGACCATGTCCCAGCGGCACCCATGGCTGTGTGCCATGGAAGGTGACTTTAGCTTTATTGAGGATCTTCTGAGTGAGAGCACCTCATGGAGGGGGGTGTTGTTTCCCCTGGTGCATAAATAAGTTAGAATTCAAATGCAGGCCAAGCCTTTCTATGGCATCAGCTCCTTGGGGCAGTGTGATCAATCTGTCCACTTAACAAGTGTCATGGGGACCAAGTCTGATGTAGCACCTATTCCAAGCCCTGCCAGGGGCTCTGTTCCCACTTCTCAGCTTTATTCCATGCAGTACAATTCGCGCATACCTATCTCCCCATGAGGAAAGTTCTCAGGAGTGAGTTCTAACCATGCAGCACCCTAGCTTCCTTTCCTTACCCCTCTGAGGTAGTCAGAGGTCTTGCTGGGCTCTGGCTGTCTCAGAGCTGCCAGTCCTGGAGGGGACCTGGGGGCTGGTCACGACTCCCTGGGAGCATGTTTGGAAAACACTCACATTCCACAGGTTCCTGAGAGACTTGCTCTCAAACTCCAAGCTGAAAGGCAGGAGAAAGCAGAAGCCCCGCCCCCTGCCCCGCCCCGCCCCAGCACGTGACACAGTGGAGCCAGAGTGCAGCCTTGGTGACTGTAGGTAACTCCTTCCACATCAAAGATCTAACCCGAGTGAGTCCCACGAGCCTCCTCCTCAGGCTCCTAGCAGGTTTCTTCCCAAATATGAAGCACAGCACTTTGCTGCAGACATCATTGCTCTCATTTTTCTGGCTGAAGAGAGGGGAACAATGGAGGGGCCACAGCGTGCCCTGGCAACATCAGACGCTCTTCGGCTGCATGTTATCCGGAGGCCGCATGCAAATCACTGCAAGTCTCCTGGGCATGTCTTATTTTCTGCAGAGTTGAAGAGAGCCCCAGAGGACTGCCCCACCTCACCCTGTGTCTGTGTGTTACCAGACATCCACGTGCAGCCCAAGGTTACAGTTGGGAGTGGCCCAGCTACCAGGTTGCCACACTGACTGACACCAAGGGATGGGGACCAGCATTGAGTTGCCTCACATTGCTGATATTGTCCCATGATTGATGCCAGCTGCCCATACCCCAAGAACTGCTGTGAATCAGATTAGCGGCTTTGAATGAGGGTTCAAGACAGCTGGCCACTCTGCCTGGTGATTTTGCAGTTCTCACAACAAGCTCTGAGGCCCAGGGAAGTCAGGGAGTCCCCAGGCCTGTAACCCTGGCCTCAGCACCCTCTTCCTTGGGGACTTGGGCCAGACTTCACTGACTGCCACCATCCTTGTCCCGATCCTCCCGAACACTCTCATAATCCTAATGGTTGTTCAGAACCATAATCACCAGCATCTTGTTAGATACTCGATCTATTATCTTTATATTGACTTGAATTTTACTTAGATGAACTGGTTTATAAGGAAATTTCGTATTACCTTGCTAAATGAGAAAAGACATCCATTGGTCAGACCATAAAACGTGCAAGATTGGAGCTGGGTAAAATGTTTGCTGCATGAGCCTGAGAACCTGAGTTTGGATCCCATGTAAATGCTTAGTACCTGTGACAGCCCAACAGAAATCCCAGCACCCTGGGAGGCAGAGAGAGGAAATCCCTGATGTAAGCTGGCTGGCTGGAGTAGCTGAATGAGGTGACCTGTAGGTTCAAGTGAGAGATTCTGCCTCAAAACAGCCAAGGCAGACACCTGATGACAACATTCGTCCTCACACATGTACCACACACACATATGAACATACACATGCACTACATACATGTACACAACAAAGGTACAGAGTGAGTTAGTTCTAGTGGTCTCCTGTATAGCACAGTTCCTGCACTCAGTGTGTTGTGAACATAACTCGTCATGTTACATCTCATGTTGTGTGTTCTTGTTATAAAAACCTTTAAAATCTTGAACAATATACAGGAGCCCAGGCAAGCACAGAAGCTGTAAGGGCTATAGTTTATTATACTGAGCTGTATATTCGAAACATTTTTCTTGAGTGCATGTTCAGGTGCTATGTGAGGTGACTGCTCTGGACACAGGCTTGGCAGTAGAAATAATTTCATTGTATGTGTAGCAAAACATCATGTACAGAATAGTTCAGAAATTCATGAAAATAAGGGAAGGCACAGGTGACTATGGCCACGATGGGTGCTTATTGCCATGACTATGGGGATGCCTCCAGGTCTGCATGGGTGCAAGCTTTTCAAATGGTACATACAACAAATAAGTGCAGTGCTCATATGCGTCAATTCTATTTCAATAAAGCTTTACATTTAAAAAGCAGCGACAGGGCTTCAACAGCGGTGTGTGAGCCCTGCATGCAGCGGGGCCTCAGTTCCATCTCTAGCACTGAGAAAATAAATGCAAGTAAGACAAAAGCAGGCTGTTAGAATGCCTGTGGCCCTCCACAGCCTTGCACCATCACCATCCATGTAGTCTGGCAAAATTCAGCTGTGAGGCCTGCTTTCTGCTGGTCACATGAATGGTGGGACACACCAGCCTGACATGGGGCTCTGATGTCACCAATGGACAGGAAGAGAGCTGCAGAGAAGGTACCTTTTCACCAGGGACTCAGGATCCCTTGAGGGACATATAATGGTGGGGACCCAGTCTGTCCTGGTACTTTGGGCCTCCTTCTTTTCCCAGGTCACTGTGGTGTGGTCCCCGCCTTCATATACCCGCACCTCCTGGTTTACAGTTCTAACCCCTTGCGGCCTCTCCCCTCAGAATGTCCTTTTCATTGGTTTCAAACATTGGGGGCCAATCCTGCCCCGACTTCCAGGTGCTCTTGTACTAGAACCAAGAATCAGACCAGGAATAAACTATGAATGACAGAATTAGAAACAGTCCATTAGAAGCTGACAGCGCTCAGGGTTGCATGTGGAGTTCTTAGGCAAGGGAAGAGCCAATCCCAGAACTGTCTGCTTGGCGTGGGAAATCCTGCAGAGCTTCGAGGTGCTGCAGGATGCTCCTCTGGGTCCTTTCCCAGCCTTGCAGTCACTGCGCTCAGCAGCCAGCCCAACCCTGGGACCATGCAGCCTCTGCAGGCAAAAAAGCTGGATGGCAGGACGCCGTCTCCAGGACCCTCAGAACAAATTGTATCAACTGGAACGTGGAGACATGGGGAATGCCCAACTCCAGCTGGCCCGGCTTAGAGCCACAGGACTTCAACAAAGCAAGCCTTTGACACAAAGCACACCAGTGCTTCCTTGGATCCCGTTCAATCTATCATGTTACCCTTTGGCCTTGAAGGTGTCACAGAGCTGCGATGGATGAGGTCCAGAGCCAGGTTTACAAGTGTCTTGCTTAGAAGTACAACTGTGTGTTGGCCCAGCCAATGCTCGAATCTTTGGGGGAAAGAAAAAGATTAAAGTGACTATAAAACCACAAAGTATGTACAAAATGTATTTAGGGCTTTAAGGTTTTTTTTTTTTTTTTTCATTCTTTCTCTTTTTTTTTCCCCAAACAGCTGCAGGCAGTGACTTCTAGGAGACTCTTTTGTTTGCATTTAAAGCCACTCAGTGGAAGTACTCCCTTTCAAAGGTTCATGGGCTTCTGAAGCAGCTGGGAGTCCTGCCCAGCATTGAGAGGCAGTCATCCAGGTGACCCCAAGTCTAGGCTGAGGGTAGGGGGTCCCATCTGTGGAGAAAGTCCTCCCCAGTGAGAGATAGCTGGTGGGCAAGGACCAGGTCACATTGGGATAGAACCCAGAATTCAAACAGCACAGAGCTGTAGCTCAGCACCCACCCCTACCTCCTGGACTTTGCCCTAAAGAAATGGAGCCCCAAGTTCCTGCTTTTTCTTGACTGGGTTTATCCTCAAAGCATTGGCATTGCTGTGCCCTTCAGTTCTGACCGAATCAAATAAACAGCCCTGACCCGAGGCTGCAGTTGCTTAGAAGGTAACAGTGAACACTGAACAGCTTATCACAGGTTGGCTGTGGGTGGGGGAGTTTTCTAGTGATGGTGCTCACCCCCATCCTCCCTCTGTGTGGGAGGTGGAAGTCTCTATTGCTGTATGGCTGCTGCATATTCGGGGAATATGTCTCTTCTCACACAGAGAAGGGACGCTTTACCAAGCCCCGCAACATATTCTCTCTCTGTGTCGTCCTAAGCAGACTCAACACACCATCTGGAGTGAGTTAAAAGTTCAGGACCCAGCGTTCCTGCCTCGGACCTCTGGGCCTGGAGGAGGAATGCAGGAAGGCAGGCCAAGTGCTTGGGCTAAATGTGCTGGCCCCAAACTTGCCGTCTACACTTCAATAAAAACTGTCCATGTGGGGCACTAGAGTGCAATGGGTCATTTTGACTTCTTCAGATAAAATCTCATGATATAACATGGGCTGCGCTTGAATTCAGTCTTTTTGTCTCAGTCTCCTGAATGCTGGAATTAACAGGCTGCATCACCACCATGACCAACATGGGTCTTTTAATCCCACCGTGCGGAGCCCCCACATTCTGCCCATACTAAGTCAGGACTCTTAGGACCCACCTCCACTCCTGTGTAGCCTAGAGAAGCAAACCCCTTCCTCTCCAGTCTAAGCATCCAACACAACCCTACTGGGAGCTCAGTTCTTCTCCAGATGTGAAGATCATGGAGACATAATCCAGAGGCCCATGGGTTCATTCTCCCAGATGTTTCCTGGACACCGCTGGATGCTCAGACTGGGGATATTTGGCCTAGAGCGGGCTCACATGCTTCCAGATCTAGCTGGTACTTGTGTACCCTTGCTGGTGCACACAAACCCAGGCTCCGCCAGCAAATACTCACTGTTCCACAGTCCTGATTTCCCAAGGGTAGGGACTAGAGCACTGACTCCACACTTTCTCCCAGCTTCTGGTGACTGTGGCCATTTTGGGCTCATAAGCATATCTCCCTATCTCTGCCTTCTTGTTTGTATGGCATGTTCCCTGTGTGCACATCTGTGTCCCAACATTCCCATTTTAGAAGGAAACCAGTCACACCCAGCCAGTCATTTGGATTAGGCCCATCCTAATGACCTCAACTTAGCTCATTACATGTACAGGGACACTTTCCAAATAAGGTCATGTTTTGAGGACCTGGAGCTGAGGACTTTAGCAGATGAGAGCCGTATCTAGCCTGTGATGCCAGCCTATTCCTGGACCTCGGGTAAATGGTGGTCACTTCAGAGCCTTGTTTTTCTACCTGTGACATCTCAGATCTTTATGACCCTCTCTGACTTTGAGTGCATGATTTGAAGTGTTTGGATTATGCTAGTCTATTTCCTTTTCTTAATGAACAGTCTCTAAGCAATCCAATGACTGTTCCATCATCAACAGATGTCTTTTGAAAACACTCCATCTGGGCTCCAAGGATAGGTCATTCTCTGCCATTGGCCATAGTTACTTGCATGCTTACTGGCCAGTACATCCAGATTCTAACTTATAAAATGCCTCTGCTATCCACACTGGGGAACACTGGGGTGCATAGGATGGCTCTGCCTCATTCTCAGCCCTGGTCCTTTCTGTGTGTGCCTTAGTGAATTTCCTTTAAAAAAAAAAAAAAAGATTTATTTATTTATGTATTAGAGCTGGAGGTCAGATCTAAAGCCTTGTCCACACTAAGCTCAAAGCATGTTCTCTACCCCTCAGCTGTGCTCCCAGCAGGTTTGTGTTTCAGCATTTAAAGGAAATATGGAGAAGGATAAGTTAGAGCAAAGCACAATGCCACATATCTATGAAAGTGCCACAGTGAAATCTATGGCTCTGTGTGTTAACCTGGAAAATCAATTTAAAAGTTTAAAGCTTACTCAGGGGTTGGGAAGTAGCTCAACCACAGAGCACTTACCTTGCGTGAATGGGGCCCCAGGGTTAAGTCCAATGTTGCACAAATAAATAAATTAGCAATCATTGTTGGAGAAGTCAAGGAATAAATGTAATGGCCTGAACTCACTTCTGTGTGTTCGAAGTGGAGTGGGTTGCCTTTGTTTTGCTGGGTCTGTGAGTTTGCCCAGCCAGGCTTCTGTGTCAGGAAGAACTTGGTTAAAGAAAGATTTTTATTTTTCTAGTAGATGCTAGTCTAAGATCGTGCCATTTCTGTCTGCCTGCCTGTTTCTTTGTTTGTTTTAACATTACAAACCCCATCTCTAATGTCATTGCACTTGACCTTTGAGCACATTTCTGGTTGCTTTAGAAGGTGATGCTCCTGTGTGTGAAGTTGTTGAGTGGATATCTGTAACATGCATTTAATGTGTTCTATGAAGTCTTCCCCCAGAAAGCTGGGCATGAACCTTCACCAGCAGCACCAGAATTCCCTGTGCTCTCTAAGGTAGACTGGAAACAGCTCTTGATAGGTTGGAGTAATAAATCTCTTTTTACCTCCTATCTTGAAAATAAGGACTTCAAACTTCATAAAGCAAGGAGCTGTGCCCTGTTTCTGTGTCTCTCACAACAGCAAATTATGTGGGTTCTGAGCAGTAAAATCCAACAGGTATCCAATGGCTGCAGAGGAATGACCTCAGCATTTAGGAGCTGCACATTTAGTCAAAAGAATATGAACAAATACCATTAAAGGAAGAAAAGGAAAGAGGAAAGGAAGGGGAGAAGGAAGGCTATGGGGAAGAAGGGAAGGAGGGAGGGAAAGGGAGAGGAAAGAAAGGGGGGAGGGAGGGAGGGAGGGAGGGAGGGAGGGAGGGAGGGAGGAAGGAAGGAAAGAAGGAGGGAGGGAACAGGGAAAGGAAGGGTAGATGCAGGGAAGAAAAGAAACAGGGGGAAGGAGGGAGGAAGAAAGGAAAGAAAAGAAAGAGAATGAGAAAGAAAAGAAAGGATAGAAGGAGAGCCAGAGGAAGAATGGGTGTTACATAGCAATTTCCTCTGAGTTGAAGCATCCCATCCATGGACTCAGGATGTGCTAAACAGAGGTTTGTTAAGACCTGGGAAAGAAACAACTCATAAGTCCAGGAAGTCCCTGAAACTGACTAGATACACAAGGCCCTTTTGTCCCCAAAGAAGTAAGGACAGCTGAGGAGACTGAAACCAGCAGAGCTGCCTGCGAGTTGTGAAGAGCTCCAGGGTTACAGCTTTCCCGAGCCAGCACCCGTACTGGTGTATCAGCTGCCTTGTAGCCATTTCTGCTTTTGTAAGTGACCTCCCACCCACACTCTTGGGACACCAAATAAACTCATTGGTTCACCCACTTGGACTTCAGTGGTATCATTACTTTGGTCTGTTGTAAGTTCCCTATCTAGGGTGAATAGATGCTTCTTTGAATCTCCCCAGGAATAGTGTCATTCTACAGAGGAAAGGAAAGGAGGGGATAGCGGGAAGGAGAAAGACTAGACCTCATACAGGCACCAGTGGTGAGTGAACAAGTAGAGTGTAATGAGGTGCAACACAAGGGTCACTGAAGTCACCGTCATGGGGGGTGAATTTCACTTAGGTTTCAGGTGTGATTTTATTACGCCCAAACTAGAGTATCAGCGTGTCACTTGGTTTAGAAATGCCTGGAAAGGGGACCAGCATTGCCTCTTCATGCTGGCAGGGCTTGGCAGGCTGCAGAGCTCCCAAGAGACCGTGTGAATGGGGACGAGAGCAATTGGTCACTTGTTCCTAAAGAAGCCCTCTGACATCAGGGGTTTTGTGACAGCACAACATTCAAAGCCTGCTCTAAAAGCTGAGAGCTCAGGGCCCAAGCTGAGGGATCTCAGCACACTCCAGCAGCATTGCTTCTGGCTGTACCCCTGGGGTGGTCTTGTGGGAAGAGCCAGCCTACTGTGCACTTTGCACCCAGCCTCCAAGGCCACCCTGTCTCACTCACCATGTCCTTTTTTCTTACTTAAAATATAATTTGGGGCCAGTGAGATGACTCAGCAGATGACCTGAGTTCCAGTCCTAGAACCTCCATGATGGAAAGAGAACCAGCTCCTGCAAGTTGTCCTCTGATCTCCACACTCACCACAACACAGACAACAAATTAAAATGTGGTGATTTTTCTTTAAATTCAATGTCTGAAAAAGTTTCCCCTTGAGATAGCTTAAATGTCTATACTTGAGAAGTTAGAGTGAGCTTTGTTGCAGGTTTCCCTGTTTGATTTCTCCACATTCCAGGAAAAAAAAAAAAAGATAGTTATTGAATTTGAAATGATTGCCACCTGGCAGACAATAACCACTATATTAAAAGAGTGAGCAACGCAACTCGAGTGCCTTTGCCATGGCTTGGCACACCGTGGAGTGAGAAGGAGTTACGCTGCTTCTGAGACCTCGGAACTCTGAGACATGCTGCTTTGGGGCATAATCAAACACTTAATGGAGAGACTTTTGTGTTTAAGCTTCAAAGAAAACCCTCTTTTTGGACGAGTGATTACCAGGAGTGAGTTGTGAATTAGACATTTTAAACAAGGGTACGTTGACCTTGGACTCTGATGAATACCTTCTAAAATATTCTGAGGCCCAGAAAAAGAAAATGTGTTTTTATGAAATTTTTTAACGTGGCATTTGCCCAAAGTAGTCCTCATGCCTCGTTCCCTTCCCCATCTCAAAGGGGCTGAGATATCGTCAGGATGTCCTATGAGTGACTTTGATAAGTGGCCACCCTGAAACTGGCTTGTTACAGGGTCCTCATGCCTTGCCAGAAGGAAGGCCTTCTCTGTGGTGCCTCAGATCCCTTGTTACCACAGCTCATCTTTCTCCCTACGCCCTCTTCCGGCTTTGTCTCTACTTTCAAAGTACCCACCGTGATGCCGTGCTCAGCCCAGGGAGGGGCTTGGTCCAGCCTCAATTTGATATGTCAGACTTTGTTGACTCCTTATCCTCTCTGAGAAATGTATGGGGGGGTTGGAGAGAAGGGGGGAGCAGGAGGAGGAGAGGGAGGGGGAACTACAGTTGGTATGAAAAAAAGAAAGAAAGAAATAGAGCATGTACGCATAAGCAATACACTTTCTTCATGACAGAAGAAAAGGACCCATGTCCCCAGCAGCAGCATGATAGACTAGGATCAGGAAGGACAGCAGGAGCCAAGGACTGCGTTTGGGTTAGTGGTTCTCCAGCCATGACATCCTGCTCCAACTGCCTCCTCTTGGTGGGCTTCCAGCTGCCCGAGGGAAAAAGTGAGGGGAAAAAGGAGGAGGAGGAGAGTGTCCTTATTACAGCATGTTCCTCTTGTAGGGGAGTCAGGGTACCCCCTTCTGTTTATTTCTGAAGGACAGATAACTAGTCACTTTGTGACCCCAGTTTCTAGGAACAGGACACTTGTACTGTTGACTGAGGTCCCCGAGGGCAGACACCCAACCCTGTTCTGACAATGTGTTTTAAGCCCCTAGCAAAAAACCTTAGACCCTGGGGCTATACCTGCCAGGCAAGTCACAGACCTGTTTCCTTCTCTGTCCAGGGAAGGGGCACGCCTGCTCACTATCACCAAGTGAGCAGAGCATTCTGCACTGGCTCCCATGAGCACTGACTTGGTTACTTCAGTGAGATTCTAGTGCCTGTGTCTCTCCTACCCTCCTCTGCCGGCTAGGAGAGGAAATCCCCAAGTCATCTGTATGCCGTCACAATGCTGGGGATGAAAATCCCATTCACACACCGGTGCTTGTGGGATAAATGGTCCGTGGAAAGCCACAGTAAGAGAGGTGGTGTGTAGACTGTTCTCTGTGCCATCAGAACATTTGACAGGCGTCCCACTGAAACGTTAAAGAAATGCCGCTCATCTCCACCTGTCCCAGGCTTTGACTGAAGTCCTGTATGTGGCTTCTTAGGTTGGGCTGATGCCCAGGAGAGCAAGGAGTGAGCAAGCACACCCCAGAACCTAATCCACATTCCCTTCCTCCAGCCCTGCCTGTCAGGATAGGGAGCTTAGCTTATCTGGAACTTAATGATAACACTAATAAAATGAAGTAGAAATGAAAATTAAAGTCTGGGGTGATATATTGTGTGCCCTAATTTGCCTGAGGGTAAGAGGACAGAGCTAGCCACTAGAAAACATAGAGGCCAAACAGTGGTGGCACACACCTTTAATCCTAGCACTCAGGAGGCTGAGATCCATATGGATCTCTGTGAGTTCAAGGCCACACAGGGCTATATGAGATTGACCCAGTCTAGGAGAAAAACAGAGCCAGGCAGTGGTGGCACACACCTTTAATGCCAGGAAGTAATATGGCAGGGCAGAGAAAGGTATATAAGGCGTGAGAAAACAGGAACTCATTCTCTTTAGGCTGAGGATTTCATAGAGTTAAGAACTAGTGTCTGGCTGTTCTGCTTCTCTGATGTCTGGCTCTGTTTTTATTTTATTTTATTTTATTTTATTTTATTTTATTTTATTTTATTTATTAAAAAGTCACAGGTGCTCTGTCTAAGCTGACCATCCACCCACTGGGCACCCACCCTCAACAAGGTTAGATGGAGCTCCCAGGATGCTGTGTTGACTGGCTTAGCCCTCCCCATTGTCTGGCTCTGTGAACTCAGTACCAGCTTCTGGTGGCCTTCCTTCCATGAGATCAGCAACTGCTTTCACTATATGATCATCAGCACCAGAAAAGGCAGCTGTGGCCAGAACAGCTCGGGTCTGAGGCAGCTCATAGTCTGTTCCGAAAGCTCTCCTTGGATCTCCTGACTGCATGAGGTTTGACTATCCTCTTGCCTGAAGCATCCCAGGGCATGAGGACTCCCTCTCAGAACAACATTTCTGATGTCTTTGGATGATGGTCCAGAACCCTCCATGCCTTGTGCTCCCTCCTCCACTTGTCAGTCTATTCAGTCAGCACTAGCCATGAAATGGTCCCCGGGTTTGTGTCAGCGAGAGTGCAGTGAAACCACCAAACTAGGCCGCACTGTTGGTGGAAAAGGAAAAGTTTATCCGCACGTGGTAGGCAGAGAAGCAAAAGAGCAGGGCCTTGCCAGTGGTACGGGCCTATGTTGTGGTGGGAGATCGATGAGGTGGCTGGGGTGAGCTTTGATCTGCTGGAGGTCTGTTTGTCCTTTCCGGTAGCTGGGGTGGGGGCAGATAAGGGAAGTAATGTTTTTTCTTGACAAACAGAAACCCACTTTCCAAGGTTTCTGAGGAATGTTGACTTTAAGTAGCAAGCCTGTTTACCTGCCATTTAGGACATTGTCAGTGGTATTGCTATTTGGGGGGTTTGGGGGACCTAACAGTCTTCAGAACCAGATCAGAGACACCAGCTCTACTGGGCCTCCCCAGAGACTTGGGACTTGTCCTGTTGACAAGGACTAAGTTTATAATCCATTGATGGCTTTGCTCAAAAGATAAACCAAGGCTGGGTATGGTGACCAAGCCTGTAATCCCAGCCTCTGGGCTGAGGCAGGAGGATCATGAGTATAAGACCACTCACTGTAGGCTACACAGTGATACTGAGGCCAGCCCATGTTTAGTTAGACAGGGAAGGAGGGAAGGGAGGAAGGGAGGGAAGGAAGGAAGGAAGGAAGGAAGGAAGGAAGGAAGGAAGGAAGGAAAAGAGCAAGCAAGCTTAGTATTAATAATTGGAGACAGAGCTGCAATGGTGGGGTATGGTAGGGGCAGGGAGGTGGGGAGGTGAGATGGTGGGTTCTGGTGAGGTGGTGAATTCTGAAATGAAGGAAGTAAAAATAGATTGGAATAAGATGAAACCTGGCCTTTCCTATGAGAACTTTACTGATGCTGTAAATAGCTCCTCCCCCCAACTGTACCCCAGAATCTGAGTAGCATCCAGTCTGCTAGATCCAAGTCCTGAGTGTCACAGGACACATACTGTACAAGGTGGACCTGCTGCTGAGACTTAGCAACCTTCCCAGACCCACAGTGACTAGAGGACACCACTGCCAACAGCTAGCTGCTTATTTGCTGTCCACCAAATGCAGTGTCCCTTCCTAATGTCAATTTCAGAGTCACCTGAAATACCACAGTAAACCTTAGGATGACTGTCACTGCTCACCAAGTGCAGTTATTAATAGAAAGGTTGGCCCACTGTGGACCAGCAGGGTCTGTACCATGGACTGTCAAGACATCCATGTGTGTCAGAAAGCTGGAATTAACACAGCTCTGGTTTTAGTCTCTCTATCATCTATCTATCTATCTATCTATCTATCTATCTATCTATCTAGATATATCTATCATCTATTTATCTATCATCTAACTATCACCATATATCTATCATCTACCTATACTTCTCTCTTCCTTCCTTCCTTCCTTCTTTCCTTCTTTCCTTCCTTCCTTTCTTTCCTTCTTTCTTTGGTCTTGATCTTCTTAACTGATGATGATGAAAAGGAACACTACTTCTCTGATGAAAGAGCTATATACCAAGAGTTAGAGGATATTTTAAATACTACAGTGAACACCTAGTTCAACTTGGAGAGTACTTTTAAGAATTGTCACTGGGCGGTGGTGGCGTGCACCTTTAATCCCAGCACTTGGGAGGCAGAGCCAGGAGCATCTCTGTGAGTGTGAAGCCAACCTGGTCTACAGAGTGAGATCCAGGACAGGCACCAAAACTACACAGAGAAACCCTGTCTCAAAAAAACAAAAAAAAAAATTAACTGTCATCCACAATAATCCATCCATTTTCACATGGTTCAAAGACATGAGTGGAATGAAAAATGATGAGAACCATTACCTATGCATTTAAAAATTACTGTGTGGGTGTGTTTATTTCACATTTATTAATATATTTTTGCATATATATATATTGTGGTGCTGGGGTGTGGGTGTGTTTATTTCATATTTATTCATATATTTTTGCATATATATATTGTGGTGCTGGGGACAAACCCTAATTAATGCTCCCTAGGAAAATGTTGAGCTATACCTTGGTTCTCTTTATGTCTTTAGTACTGCCCGCAGCCATTGAAATTTCTCCTGAGATGCTTTAATTTTAAGATAAGAGATGTCCACATTGTCCTCCCACTAATGTGAAGCATCTGCCAACTGCCAAGAGTAGCTACCTGCAAGCCTAGGAAAGTAGATCCATGTGTACTGTACAATGACAAGCCAGCCTGGTCCAGGGACTCACTCACCCTCACCTAAGTCCTCGGTCTAGCTGGAGAACAGGATGTCCCTCTACTTCCCTGGTGTCAGTATCAACCTAGTTCTTATACCCAGTGGTCATGGACAAGACTGAGTAGATCCCTCTCCCCATTGCACATTACTCTGGTGAAAGTCTGTCTGGGGCATGATTAGGGGACCACCCATAGGACCAATAGTAAGGGTGCAATGACTCAGTACAGCAATATTTGTTCTTATCCTCAATTATTGCTGCTGGAGTTTTCTAGGGTTCCCTAGAAAAGCATAACTGATAGAATGAATACAAATTCAATTATGTGATATATAATAATAGATCATGAATATATAGCTGGGATGTATTAGAGTGGCTTATAGGCCGTCGTCCAACTATTCTAACAATGGTAGTCTCCTGACAGAAAGTCCAAGAATCCAGTAGTTGTTCAGTCCATGAGGCTGGGTGTCTCCGTTGATCTTAAGTGTATGTCAGAATCCAGAAGTAGGCTCTGGTACCAGTGAATGAATGGACTTGCCAGTGACAGCGACGGCAAGCAGGCAAGGTGAGCATGCTTCCTTCTTCCATGTCCTTTACATAGGCCGACACCAGAAGGAGTGTCTCAAATTTGGAGTATGTCTTCCAATCAAGATGATCCAATCAAGAAAAATTCCTCACAGTTTTACCCAGCAGCTTGGGTTTTAGTTACTTCAGATGTAGTCAAGTTGACAACCAAGAAGCCATCACAGTCTGTGAGTCAACTCAGAGCAGAGACTTTGCAAGGGATGTGACATTCCATTGCAGTTTCTGATCACATAATCCATAACACCCCTGTTCAGTGATCCACATAGCTGATTTTCAGAATACCAAGATTTATCTGCCTGCCACTGTGGCCCCATTGACTATTATCTATGTGTACCTATGTGTACATTGCTCCACACTTTAGAATCCTAGCAAGCCTGTTGTCAAGAGCCATCCCAGACCCACAGGAATGTACAGGTCTCAGAGGAGATTTATCAGCAAACTTCTCAAAAATGTCAATGCTTCTACCCAGCCACTTCCACCTGCACCCAATGTACTCCTTCTTGCTCACATATATGGGGTGTTCACAGGGCCTTCCCAGAGCACACAATCAAGGGAAGAGTTCACTAACATTGCCCAATAAACCCATTCTAATATTCCCACACCTCTGACCCTTCTAGCTTTTTCCTCAGAACCATAAAAAGACCATTTTAGCATCTTACTTCAATTACTGAAGTCCGTGATTACAAACTTCAGACCCTATCCTAGTACTTTGAAGGCCAGGTCCACACATTACCAGGAATTGAATGTCAGACATGACTGGTACCTTTAATCCAATACATTTGCCTCTCCTAAGGTATTTGTTCCACCCACTCTGTCTAAGTTTACCACAAGCTCCCTCAGGCCTATTTCTCCCAGTTCCTGTAAAATTTTTCAAAATTTCTTTGTTATATAAGCTATTTTTTCATGATGCACAGACTGCTCTCCCATTTGAGTGAAGCTGAAATCTAGCCATAAGTGAAGGAAAAGAAAGATTCTGAGGTAAATCTTAAAAAGGAAATGAAGGTTGTCCCTTGCTAGTCACTTTCCCCAGGTAAGGTCTTTGCAAATTCTCCAAGTTTCTAGAGAAAATTCCACTCTAGTAAATGGGAGCTTGAAAGAGTCAGAGTGGGTAATTGGGGTTTAAGACTTTGGGGCATTGTCCTAGCTCCAGACCTAAGGTCCTAAAATTTCCTTATTAGGGCTGTGAATTTGGTGAAGGATATCTTTCCAAGCTGTACGTTCAGTGTCCTGTGTGGTTTTGCCAATCTCACAATTAGGTCATGCATCTAACTTTCAGCACATTCTGCTCTTTGCTATCTGCCAAGAGACAAGAGGAAAAGGCCTCCAGTCACTAATTTCTGTCCACATTTATTACGAGTAGACCCACAGGAATTAAGCTCCCACATTTACATGCTGTACAAAGTTACAAACTGTACAAAGAACTAGCCACTGCAACAGAGCTGAGGCAGTTGGGTGAGTGTGTGTGGTGGAGAGTGTGAGAAATGACACACACAAATTGCCAAGGTGCCGGCATGGAACTAGGTGAGCAGAGCATCACAAACAACAGACTGTGTTTGATTTGAGGCTACTTTGGCACTTCTCTTTTATAACTCCTTACTTTTAAAATTCTTTTTGGTTCAGAATAACTTTCTTTTTTTTTTTTAAGCTGAGGATCGAACCCAGGGCCTTGCGCTTGCTAGGCAAGCACTCTACCACTAAGCTAAATCCCCAACCCCAGAATAACTTTAAATGGAGGCTGGAGAGATGGTTAAGCAACAGTTAAGAGCACTTGCTGCTCTTGCAGAAGACCTGGGTTTGGTTCCTAGCACCCACATGGAGGCTCACCATCATCCTTACCTCTAGTTCCAAGGGACCTGATGTCCTCATCTGGCCTCTGTAGGCACCTGTATGTGTGTGGTGCAAAGAACTCCCCACACATGCACATAAAATAGCAATGAAATAAATTTAAAAAATAACATCAAATGAAATTCATTCTCTAAGCACAACCAGACAACCAAACTGGGATTTAAGGAAAGTTTAACCTCTCTCTCTCTCTCTCTCTCTCTCTCTCTCTCTCTCTCTCTCTCTCTCTCTCCCTCCCTCCCTCTGTGTGTGTGTGTGTGTGTGGGGAGGGCAGAGGTCAATGTTGGGTGACATTTCTTAGGGACCAAACACCCGTTTTCTTGAAACAAGGTCGCTCACTGTGATCTTGGTTCACTGATTAGATAGGGTTTGGCTAGCCAGTTAGCCTCAGGGATCTACCCCACTTGCTAGCTTGTTTCTCACGGCTTTCTCAGCTGGCTTGATACAACTCAGGGCCAACTGCCCAAGCATGCCACCAACCTCAGCGGCCTGGGCCCTCTCATATCAATCAGTAATCAAGAAAATGCCCAACATGCTTGCTTACAGGCAAATCTGGTGGAGGCATTTTCTCAACGGAAGTTTCCTCTTCACAGATACATCATCTAGATTTTAATGTCAAACAAAAAACTAGAACAAGCAGTGGTCAAAAAAGAAAAGGAAAAAAACATTCTTATATAGTGGGTGCTAAAGATGACAGAAAATGGAATGATGACATTCAATGGAAAACTCAGAACTGAGAGGCTCTGTGGAGAAATCTGAAGAGAAGTCAGAGCACAGGTAGGAAGGGCTACTTTTAAAGCATGATCAAAGGAGGGCCTCCTGGGAAGGGGATATCAAGGAGAGACTGGGAGAGAAGACACACACAGGTCTAGCTCCAGTGTCCAGGCATAGTGTGGAGCCTTGGAGGAGAGTGCAGCTGCCCTCGAGAGTGTGGTCACCACCTGTTTGGAGCAGGAGAGTGGGCCAAGGGCTGCAAAGGGCCACACTATGGGACACCTAAGAGGCACAGGACTATCTTCGCTAGGAGTGGAAAGGCAGGAGGCCACTGTTTTGAGCAGAGCTAAAGATGGTGTTGGGGCTGTGTCTGAACTGTGCATACTCCCACGTCAGGGTGAATGCTCCTGGGTCTAGTGGATACAGCAACTAAACTTTGGGTCCAGGGGTGCAGTGTAGGTAGTGAGGACTTTGGTCACAGAGAGATAGGGCTAACCATGGGGAATTCAACGTTCGGGTGAGCTGCCAAACTGCAGAGATGACCCAGGTGGAGAGAGCCCTGGCTGCCCTCAGTGTTAGGCTCACACACAGAGCCCGTCATCCTTTTGGTGGCTCTGCTGTTCCTAGCAGTAGACACTTCTCATGTCCTGCAGTATGTCTCCAGGCTTTTTAGCATGTGAATTCTACAGCATTGACAAGCAAGCCAATAAAATCTCATTGTTCTGATGGCAGCGGTCTGTTTTTGTAACCTTTGGCTTCTGTCTTCCCTGGTACTTTTATACATCTGGTTCTGGTAAAGTAAAAAGATGCGCTGAGTTTATAGCTGCACTTTGTGTCCAGCCCTAAACCCCTCCCCCAGCCCTGCCCTCTGCAGCGGAGGTGGAAGGGACATAGGCCTTTTTTGCAGTCTCCTCCCCACAGGATGGGATGGTGCCTCATTATGTGCAGAAGGCCATCTAAGGTCACCTCCTTGAGCCTGGGCCAATACACCTTCCAGGGGTCTCCATCCAAGAGAGGACCATTTAGGTGCCTAAGTTGTTCATGGACCCCTACTTTTGAGGACTGCAGACAGTTTCAGTGGTGCTGGAGCATTGCCCTGGAGACGGATGTGTTCTGTGCTGTGTGGCTACTGCCCGGTGTTAATCTTTGGCCTCCTCCACCCTTGTTGGTGCTCAGGCACAGTGTGTTCAAGGCCAAAGTTACCTGCATATGCTTCGTGGGGACGTCAATGGGTGAGGGACAAGCATCCTTCGGGGCCATTGTGAGCACAACTGGGGAGAGAGGGAGCTTGTCTCTGGCTAGACCCCTAATTATGAGGGAGCATATTTGTCCCCTTGTCCCTAGAGAGCTCCTCATAAAGCAGAGTTACTCATACTTGATCCATGGAAGCCAGACCCCAGCAGGGAGTGAAGTGGAACTGTAGCTGTTCAGAGGGCCCCAAGCCCCAGGACACAAGGTCTGCAAACTTCCCTGGGATCAGGCTCTAGGCACATGTCTCCTGGCCCCTGTAGGCTTCTGGAACCCAAAGGGATTTCAGTTACTACAGCTCACAGAGGAAGAAACTCCCTGAGACATAAAGCAGTTTTCATAAGCTCCCATTGAGTTCCTGCACATGCACATGTACACACACACACACACACACACACACACACACACACACACACACAAAACCCCTAGTCCTCACATCTACATGGACACATGTATTACATAGACAAAGCATAGATACTTACATTACATATATACATGTAGACTCCCTACAGGCATGTATAAACATCTCTCACACAGCTGCACACATATGCTATTCATACCACACACCTACATACATGCACTCACACATGAATTATGGGCATGCACAAATATATACTTCTTACATATATATATTTATATATATATATATATATATATATATATATATATATGTGTGTGTGTGTACATTACACAGTCTCTCATATACATACATATCCCCAACACACACCTTCATATAATATATTTCATCAAGCACTACAGACACATCATCACATATGTGCACAGTATACATTCCCCAATACACAACAGAAGAGAAAAATGATTTTTAAAAAATGTATTCGTATTTGAGCTGGAGGGACATCTCATTTGATAAAGTGCTTGCCTTACAAGCATGAATAACCACATTCAGTCTCCTGAAGACATGTAAAGACCATGGGTATGGGTATATGTATGTAATCCCAGTCCTGAGTAGGCAGAGACAAGAGGACCCCTGGGGCTTGCTGGCCAGCCAGTCCAGCCAAATTGGTAAGCTCCATGCCAATGAAAGACCTTGTCAGAAGAGATAGATGGCACTCATGAAGATGACATCTGGGGATATGTTCCATCCTCCTTGTACGTATGTGCACCTACATGCACACACACATGCACACATTCCCATGTACACATTCGTGCATGCACATGAAAGTATATTCACACCTACTAGAGTTCATAAACTTAAAATGGAAAACACACTGTGACTTGATCACATGAATACGATAGAGAAGCAGAGCGGATTGGTTGAAAGCACACACATGCTGGAGTCAGACAGTAAGCTGGGCTCTGTCCCAAGAGGGGACGACGGTGCCCACTGTATAGAGGCGGCTGTGAGGATTCTGCAAGCTTCACACAGCACATCCCAGCCACTCTTACCACCACCATTACATCACTCTTAGAACTGAAGTGTCACAGAAGAAGCCAGGAGCCTGCTCCTATGCTGTGGGAGGAGCCAGGAGCCTGCTCCTATGCTGTGGGAGGAGCCAGGAGCCTGCTCCTATGCTGTGGGAGGAGCCAGGAGCCTGCTCCTATGCTGTGGGAGGAGCCAGGAGCCTGCTCCTATGCTGTGGGAGGAGCCAGGAGCCTGCTCCTATGCTGTGGGAGGAGCCAGAAGCCTGCTCCTATGCTGTGGGAGGAGCCAGAAGCCTGCTCTTATGCTGTGGGAGGAGCCAGGAGCCTGCTGCTATGCTGTGGGAGGAGCCAGGAGCCTGCTCCTATGCTGTGGGGAGAGAGTTTCTTGGGAAAGGAACTCTGAAGCATGTATGTTAAAAAACCCTTTGGTCTTTGCATGTCCCAGCAATTTCTTTTCCCTGCGGATGCGTGCAGTGAAGGCACTCCTGGGTCTGTGCAGAAGGACACACACACACACACACACACACACACACACACACACACACACACACACGGCAGCATTCTGATCAGCACGAAGAGGAAGAAAGATGGGGAAAACCTCGAGTTCTACCCCGGAAATTTGGCAGTAGGCTGTCTGCCTGGCCTCTCAAGCCTCGGAGCTTTCCGTGGCTCTTCTCTGACACCCCGTAAACAGGCAAGTGCCGTGGTTTCCACCTCCCAGAACCAGACCACTTTCTTCAATGAGGCTGGGGCACCAGCTGGCTGCTTTGCCAGCTAGCGTGTCCTCGGAGCCTTGGCAGTGCCCAGCACATACCAGGTTCCCTTGCAGAGGAATGACCGCAGGAAAGAAGGAGTCTGTGTGTTTCTGTGTGCAACACACATGTAGGTGCCCGTGGAGCCACAAGAGCACCTCAAAGCCCCTGGAACTGGAGCTACAGGTGATTGTGAGTTGTCCAATGTGGTGCTGGGAACTGAACCCAGGTCTCTGGGAAAAGTGAGTGCTCTTAACCACTGAGCCATCTCTCCAGCCCCAGAATTCTGTCTTCAACAGTACTGTCCAAGAACCCATATGGTGAAATGCTCGAAACAGCCTTAAATGAGAAAAGAGTCTGCAGAAATACAGGTGCATCATGACAGTAACGTTCAACCCCATCAGCACATGTGGAAAGCCCAGATGAGAGGCTCTAAATTGCTAGCAGGCTTAGTCTTGGCCACCTTTATTTTTTTCCTCCAGGTATGAATATATTTTCCAGATATTGAAAAATAACCACCCATTTCCTTTCTAATTGTGGGAAGTGAGTAAGATAGATGGAGACAGCATGGGATCCAGGCCTTTCGGAATGAGCTATAATGTGAACCAAGGGTCTGGCTGGTTGAAGCATCCTGAGAAAGATCCACATTTGAACTTGGCCATGATACATGTCTATTATGCCCATCACTTCCAGACCATCTCTGCACAATCATCAGTGACCTATCAATGGCTCCTTCCTTCCTTTTAGGGACCCATTAGACTGAATGCAGCTGAGATGGCAGGTAATAGTTTCAGGGGGGGAAAAATCTATCTTTACTTAAGAGAAAAACTGAGAATAAATGAGTCCTTCCTACCCCTGCTCCACACTCTCATGCCCTGGATAATATCCTGGAAGCTCTTTAGAGGATGGTTGTTTTCTTTGTACCCTCTGAGAATCTTTCACCACTCCCAGTAACAGTTGAGAGTTGTCAATGAGACTGTCATCTGGCAAGGACTTCCTGCACTCCAGATCTGTGTGGCCCTGAAACTTGCACACAGGGAGGCCCCCTCGGATGGACCTGGGGAGGGGACCTCATGGAAACAGCATCCACAGCTCAGAGGGTGTTGAGTCTTTGATCTGTACTTGAGTTTTTTCTATTGCCTGTCTTCTCAGTACCTCAGTTTTACCATCTGTCTGGGTGGAATGATGCCAGACCCATCCAGGTGTTTTCAAGGGGCAGTGAAGCCTACAGCCCTACCTTTAGGGACATGCTGTAGTAGGAATCCTGTGTTAAGCCTTGCTGCCTCACTTGAGGCTCCAAGGAGGTGGCGGAAGGAAACCTTGAGAGTTGGGACATAGTGGGAGGGGGTGAGGTCATTTGGGCTGTGCCTTTTTATGGGGATATTAAGACCCTTATTTGTTTTCTAGCCACCATGACCCACCACCTTGTCCCTGACGTGCTTGCCAATCAGCTCATAGAAACAAGACCAACTGATCGTGGGCTGGAGCCTCTGGAAATGAACTAAACCAAACCTTTTCCATTTTCAAGGTGTGATTATCTTGGGTGTTTTGTTATAGTAATAGAAAGCTGGCTAATATAGTACACACCCTTCTCCCTTCTGTCTGCTGGCCATTCATAGGTAGAAAGAACTGGAGAGGACAGGATAAGGGCAGATTGGTTGAATGTCAGCAATGTCATATGCACAAAGATCAGATTTATCCCAGGGCAGAACTCAAAACTGGGGTTGGTGGCAGGAGACAGCCAGATTGTGTGTGTGTGTGTGTGTGTGTGTGTGTGTGTGTGTGTGTGTGTGTAAAATAGCTAAAGAATGAAAAATTCAGCCAAAAGAATGCTACTTGGTAAGGTCACTCAGCTCTGTGCAAATTGGAAGATGGCTGGTTGATCACAGCAGTGTTGGGCAGTTGTTTGCTTGCTTTTGTAGTGATGGAATGGAGCCCAGGGCCTTGTGTGTGCTAAACACATGCTCTTCTCTGAGTCACATCCCTAGCCCATTGGGCAGTTTTGGTGAAGGAGCCTGGTATTAAGTTGGAGACTAGACTAAGAAACTCCAGCTTCCACCTGACCATTTCTACCTCTTGACACTTCACTTTTGGGTCTATCTGAACATAATTTGTGATTCTTCTTCATGACAGTTTAGAGGCCCTAGAAGAGCTGATTACCTCCAGGAATGGATACTGGTCATGCTTATGATTGCCTTCCAGCCCTTATCACAGGAAAGGCTCATGGTATCAGTCCTCACACAGTAAAACCTAGATCTCAGATTCCCAGCTCCCCTTCAGGGAGGTTGAGGACTTGTCTAAATTTTAATTTGGAACTGAATAACCCGTGGTGGTGGTGGTGGTGTGTGTGTGTTTAAGGAGTCCTTCTTGTATGTTAATATTCCTGTTGGTAGTGACTTCAGGAACACTGGCTTTCAGGAGCAATGACAATCTCTGTTCCCCAGACATTGCAAGGTTAAGACTGGGGAGTAGAGATGTCATTAATTCCAGCACTGTTGGCATTTGCCAGGGAGCAGGTTTGGGGCACCTAGTGCCTACCAGTGGCAGAGGCAGCTTCAGCTTGTGCATCCAGTTTCCTGATGGGGTTAAGGAACACTCCTGGAAACTGAGCCTTAACTTCAGCTGCACTTGCTGTGACCCTCTGAACTTCCTAAGGTCACCCAAAACCACACTGGCCAGACCTGTTTTTCTTTTCTGCATTGGGCACACCAGAGCAAGAAGGCCTTTCCTGCTGGGCGGTGGTGGCACATGTCTTTAATCCTAGCACTTTGAAGGCAGAGGCAGGGGGATCTCTGAGTACAGAGGGAATTCCAGGACAGCTAAGGTGACACAGAGAAACCCTGCCTTGAAAAAGAAAGAAAAAGGAGAAGAGGAAAAGGAAGAAGGAAGAAGGAGGAGGAGGAGGAAGAAGAAGAAGTAGAACAACAAGAACAAGAAACAAGAAGAAGAACAAGAAGAAGGAGAACAAGAACAAGAAGAAAAAGAAGAACAAGAACAAGAAGAAGGCCTTTCCCAGCTTCTTTGCTTTTAGGTATGACTGTGTGACTGAGTTCTAAGAGCATGTAGTAAGAGGTGACACACAGACTTCCATGCTTTCTCCTTTAACTCTGGTGCAATCCTGTGTTCTGAGTTCCATCAGGGTGTAGAGAACACAGTGGGAAACACCCCAGTCCCTGAAAAGAAGGAGCCCTGGGAGACAAGAACAGGAAATACACATCTTACTGTCCCGGGTAGCACTGTCTTTGTGACAGCATCCACCTCCATACATGCTGACTAGTGCACAAAATGTCCCTTCTGTCTATAACCAGAAGTGACTGCACTTTTGGGGACTCTGAAATCAGTGTTTTATTCTCCTATGTGATTTATCACCCGCAGATGTGACATAGATCATGGTTCCCTCAGGGTTGGAGGCACAGGCCTATATCTCCCTCCAAATGGAGCAGTAGGAGCAAGGCCCACACAGGAAAGCCAGATGTCGCTGAAGCCTGTGTCTCTGAAACCTGAGGGACAATGAACTCCCTGCCACTTCTTGGTGCTCTGGTCACCCAACTGGCCTCTGTTTGCCCTCTTGGTTCCTTGATGAACCTGGCAGACAAGTCTAAACTCCTGGGCCCCTGAACCCTGTATCAGACTTGTGATCCCTGCCCTTCATGACAACGTGAAGCCAGCTACTGATTACTGACTCCGGGTCAGTAGTTGCAAGCTTTCGTTTGAGTGCTAGGACAGCACCCCTGGGGCAGGCTTAGGACAGCAAGTTTGTACCATGTGATCAGACCTCTGAAGGGCATTTGATATGTGATGGGGTAGGCTAGTCTTGTAGCACATAATCATAGTGTATCTCGTGCCCGTTGGGAAACAGGCCTGGGGGAAGCTAGACTTGGAAGAAAGAGAAAGGAACAGCCCTGAAGGTAAGAAAAGGGAGAAAGGATGCTACTGTGGCCCAGTTCTGTGTACTGAGTGGACCCTCCATCGGAAAAACACATTTTCTCTAGTCTGCTGAAGCTCGGAGTGCAGAAGGCTTGTAAAGTCTAGGGTGTGAAGGCTTTAGCTAACTACAGAAGAAGTGGAAAACATGAACTTATACTTTGACACCTCTGGAAACTTCAGCACCAGTGAGCTGTTGGGAACTGGAAACCTAAAATCATTCAAAACTCCGGAGATGATGGAGGTTGGAAAGCGCATTCCTGTAGTGTCTGCAAGTAAAGGAGTTATGAGTCTCTCTGATCCAACAGCTGACATTGTGTCAGAGCAAAGGATGCGAGAGCTGAGAGATGGCGCCACTTTCCCAGCATCCCACAGCCTGAGGGGCTGGGGTCTAGAACCCTGATCTCAACCTCCCTGCTGCGAGGCTGAGCAAAACCCCCGAGCCTCTTTCGCTTAGTCAGCCAAGCGCAGGAGCCAGGCGCGGCGATCAGGCTAAGTAAGCACGTGTTGCTAGGCTGGCGACAAATAACGCGGCTAATTCTTCTCGCCTCGCTGGTCCCAGCGCACAGGGGCAGCCGCGGGACTGCGCCCCAGAAGCAGCTGCAGAGGCCGAGGCCGCCCGGGAAGACACGGCGGGTCCCGGGCTTGGGGTCCCCGCCCGCCGCGCCTTTCAGAGTTAATTAGCCCTCATGAATATGGATGCAGCCGCCGATTTAATACGGTTGAGAGGTCATAACCTGACCTCCGCGAGGCGTGCAGAAAGAAAAGAGGACTTTTCTCAGCTCGCCTCCTAATTGAAAGGCTGAGTTGTAGACTGCGCGCGGTGGGTGTGATCGCGCCACCGCCCAGGCTCTGCGCGCCTAGGGAACAGAGGCTGGGGCCGCTGCCCATGGCCACAGGGCCGCCCAGGAGCAGGGCCTGATTACCTACAGGTACGTGCCGGATGGCCCGCCGTGCCTCCCACCGAAATGTCGCTGCGATGCTATGGCACTGGAAATGGGTTCTGGACCCTTCCCTCTTCCACGATGGTTTTCATTTCCTGTAATTTGGAGCTGGAAGCGTTTATGGAACATCACATGGTCTTCGTTTACACAGGAAATCAGCTGCAGTTGTGAGAAGATACTGCCTCACTTTTTTTTGTTTTTGTTTGTTTTTTTTTTTTGTTTTGTTTTTGTTTAAAAATCCTTCCCTCTCCCACTCCCCCCCCCCCCCAAAAAAAAAGAAGAAAAGAGAAAAACCAGCTTGTGGCATTTGCTTTTGAAATAGCTTTCTGATCCCAAGTCACTGTTCTCCAAAGTGGGCTGTGATTACAAGGGAAAAGTGGTTTATTTCTGACACGTGGTAATCTCTCCATGTGCAGCAAGCCGGGTGCCAACAGATACTTTTGCTTTTCTGGAGCAAAGGAGCCTGCCTAGAAGGGCGGGGGCGGACCGGGCGCGCAGCTGTGCCTGCCTGCAGCGTCCCTTCTGGGGTGGGAACCATTTCCCGAGGCTCGCAGGGAAAGAGGCAGAAATGCCCTGCCAGACTGAGCGCGAATCTTGGGAGTTTAGTTTACGCCTTGGGCACTGCCAGCGCCGAGCCCTAAGATCGCCGCCCACACCCTGACTATAGCAAAAGTCTTCGCCACTCAGTCACACTCCCCTAATCTGTTCTCAGCCTAGTCCCGAGCCGTCACCCCAGCAATCATCAGAGAACCGCCGGGCACTAACAAAGATTGAGAATGACGTGGAAAGAATTACGATATGGTTTTCGATCCGTGCCTTCGGGCAGCCGTGGACTAGAAGCGTCCCCCAACCCCCACGCCGGCTCCCAAGCTTTCCCTGGGGCTGTTCCAGCCCTTTCACCCTCCACCCCCAGGCCTGCGATAACCAGTGCGCCCTGTGCAACAGCGCCACCTTGTGGTCAGCACCCCAAGCTCCTACTCACAGTCATTTTCTGGGACCTGGAGAAGATAACCTTCAAACATTAGGGGTGTCCACGTCTGAATTCACCGTGGCATTGGAGCGCCTGCCGGGGCCTGCAATGGCCCGCCTCCTTTCTTTTTCCTGGAATGATCTGAACACACAGAGAATTGTGACTCTCCCTTCATTTCCTTTCCTAAAATACCCCACGATTAAATATCCATTCCTTTTAGTTAAGGCTTAGCTCCCGATTAAATGATTCAAGCACCTATTTTATGGTGAACTGGTTAATTATCTTTTCCTTAGAACGAGTGGGAGTCCAGAGAAGGGGAAAGAACAGAGGTGGAACGGCGGGCACACAAGACAGTTTTAGTTTTTGAAGGGCAGTGTGCTACTCACTTCTAGGGACTAAGGATGGAGGTGGCGGCACGCGAGGGCAGTGGCAGGGGTGGGGGCGCGCAGGACACGACGACGGAGTCGTACACACATTTCAGGGTTAGAGAAAAAAATGCCCAGTTTTCATTGGGTCTTCAGGACCTGTGTGGATTCTGAGGGTCACCGTGTCCCCAGCAGCTGAGAGCCATTTCCCTACAACTCAGACAGGTCACTCTAAGCATCTTTCACCCTCTCCCCCAGCCCATAAAACCAACAGCCCTTTGTGTGAACATGAGCCTAGTTGGTGGTGGGCTCTCTCCTGGGCCTGCCAACTAGTGAAGGACAAAGGCTAACTCCGGCAATCCTTTCAGCTTCTGAATATAAAATCTCGTAACACGCCCCATTCTTTGAAACCAAATATTTGCAAGGATGCCCAGCAGGCCCCTGGCTACAGAATCTCTCCATCTAGCCAGTCAGTCATCTGTGCTGTGGAAAGGCCACCTGGGGGTTTTCTGGGCTTCCTGAGGGTCCACAGGCAACAATCCCCTCCAGATACCCGCAGCTGCTCCCATCGTCACCGGAAGCTGAGTGAAGAATCCAATTCCTTCCTGCAGGTGGACTGTTGACTGTTCCCAGCCTCTGCAGGCCCAGTTTGCCTCCCAGGAAACTGTATGTGCCTTATTACCCAACTGATGAACTATCTGGGTTGGCAGGAGGGCTACTTGATGTTTCCTCAGCTTGGTGTCAGGGCATGAGAGCATTTGGGTTGCATTTGGCTCCCTCATGCCCACTGCAGTAAGGTGGGGTGTTGTGAAGGGCATGGTCTTGCTGTCATAGCCTCGGCCAGAAGCCTTCCTCTTCTGCCCACTCTTCTGGAAATATGAACTTTATTGGTCCCCATGGAGTCGGGTAGGGGCATTAATAAACTTCATCACAATGTGGTTCACCTCTAACACCTTTAATTTGGAGAGTGGTAGGCAGTTCCCAGTGAGCATGGGCACAGGCCTTCTCCGCCCTCTTCAGGGTCCTCTTGGCTGGACCATCTGGAGAATGGGAAGATTTTTTTTTTTCTTTCCAGAGAGTAGGCGTTTGATAAAGAAAAGCAAATGCCTGAGGGCCTCTCCCTTGGAATGCACAGACATTAATGAAGGTCCCTGGCCAGGATATCCCTTAAGGGCCTGAGCTGGCAGCTGCCTGGGGCCTCACCCAGATGGCCTCTCCTTCTGCCACAGTGTGCTTTCTAGAAGAGTAGGCAGTCCTGAGTTCCTAAGCCTAGGGTTTTACATCCTAGGCACAATTGTGCCTAAATCCACCTTTTGATATGTATTTATTCCTGTTGCATTCACAGAAGGAAAAAAAAAAGCGTCGCTGGAAACAAGCCAGAACGAGATATATAATGATGTTGTTTAGCGGCAACTGTGTCTTTCGGTGTTGTTGACAGTAAAATAAATTAGCATAATAAACATAATTTGCTCAAAAAAGGGGGGGGGGGGCTAAGGAAAAGCAGATGGTTAGCACATTCCTGCAGGACCTGTTGGTCCAAGTTTGCACGGATGTTTAGCGGTTTGTGCTGCCTGCGACAGATGCTCGCCCGGGGTTCCAGGTGCCTCCACGTGACTGCCGAGTGGGGGCAGGCTCATCTCGGCAAGCTGTAGCCACTGGGGGATCCGGTGTCTACAAAGTCCGCCCCAGCCCCCAGCACATCGGGGTGAATGATAGGGCCGACCCAGCCCGGAGCCCCCCTGGCAGCAGGCTGGCCTCCCCGCCGCGCAGAGCCAGGGCCTGCAAGCGCCCTTGGCCATTAGCATTCAGGGCCTGTCGCCTGCCCAGAGTCCATCTTTTGTGCACTGGGAACAAGGGAGCTTTCTTCCGGGGAGGATGGCGCCAAAACGCCCCGGCTTCTCCAGGCCAGCATCCAGAGGCTTCCGGGGCCAGCGGGCTTCGGCTCTCCTTCAAGGAGCAGAAAAGTTGTTTTTGCCAAGGGCTGTGGTGCCTGGAAGGTTTCTTTTCCTCCTCCGCTTGGAAGAGAAAGGACCTATAAGGTTCACAACCATTGCAGGCCCTCTTGTACCCTGTTTGCACTAGGCAGAGGCTCATTAGCAATCTCCCATGAGGCTGCACGTCTCCTGAGAACAGAGAGGAAAGCTAAGCAGCAAAGAGGCAGTGGGGAACTGCTCGGAAATCCTCCTCAAGGCACAAAGCAGCTGGAGGAGCCCAGGGCTCACTGCTGGGATCTGCAGGCTCCCGGGTGAAAGCGAGAACTGGTCCCAGCTGCTGGGCACTCTGCTACTGCCTTGGCTCTTCTGTGTCAAAGTCTGGGTGATGGGTACTGGAGATTCTGAAGATGGAAGGGCAAGAAACTGTTTGGGGTGGAAAGGGGTTAGAATAGAGGGGACAGTGAAACTGAAAATAACCAGAACTAGAACATGTCTCTTCCACGTCCAAAGTCCTCTGCTTCTTGCAGTTCAGTCTCAGTGCAGATGCCCATAGAGCCAGGCCTTTCTGGACAGATGTCTTTCTGGACATCTCTGGTCAACTCAAGTGTTCCTCCCCTGTCCCTGTCAACTGTCTGTTTCTTCCTGTTCTAATTCACATATATGTGTGTTCAGTGACACAGTCTTTAAGACTCAGGGCCTTCCTTTTCTGTCTGGGTTACCACGGTGTCCCTAACACAATGCTTGGCAGACTGTACTGTTATGATAAAAAACAACAAATGGGTGAGTTCAAGTGAATGTTGGGATCAAAATGGCTAGGTGGAGACCCCGAGGAAGGTAAAGAAGAGGACATGTGTTAGGTATGAGAGCCAAGCTGACCAGTAAGAGGAAGGATAGGCTGGGGGGCGGTCCTGGTCTTGGCAGGCTCTGACTGGTGCCCCTGACACGCCCCGCAGGAGCCTTTCCAGGCACCTTGCTCTCTCACACATTCTTACACCTAATGCAGCTCATTGCAAGAGAGAAAATAAGTAAAACTGACTTCTAAGAAAGCCTCTACCCATTCCAGAAAGGAGACCATGTGGAGACGCCCCACAGACAGGGAATTAGATGATGTAACCAAGGTAACTGCAGGTGCACCGTGGTAATCATGTCTCCTGACAGTTGTTGGGTCGATGCCTCTTTACAGCTAGACACATTTGCCCACACAAGCACTAATGTAGAGCCTGCATCCTCCAAGACCTGGCATCATTATAATATTAGTTTCCATACCCCTGCCTTTTTGTGGAGCTCATGAAAGGAGGGAAGATCTGTACCATCATGATTTGGAATAAAAAAAAAAAATGGGTCACTTTATTGCATAAATATGCTACCCTCCTCATAAATATTCATACAATCTTCTTTAAAATCCACAACATAGAACCCAACATGCTGCTTACCACCTTGCCATGGCCTACTCCCATCTCTTGTTGGAGTGCTCTGCTTAACTCTACTAAACTTCTGCTTTGCTAAATAAAATTTTGCTTAAACTGCCTGGATTCATTTTTTCAAGAAGAGGAGACCCGAGAGACCCTAGCACCATCACATCTGCCACAGTAGGCCCAGTACCTGTGAGCTGCAGCCATGAACACAGGATCTGCAACAGCTCCAGCACGGGGATGAAGTGTTCTGGGCGTGCTCTGGCTGCTTATCAGACTGTAAATTATAGAGCTCTAAGTGTGGACCGTTTACAGGCATCAAGCCTTCTCTTGTGGTGCCTTAAGGAAGACAGACAGTCAAACTGCTGTGGAAAGCAGAGGGGTCAAACCCAGAGGTTGCTTATCCAAGCCATTCAGAGCTTTAAACATAACAACTAGTGTGATGCACTAGCCTGCTAATGGGTTGGAGCCTCTTTCCCAAGTAGCTATTGAGAGTCCTGGCCAGGTGTGGTGATGCACACCTGGAATCCCAGCTGCAAAATGCTGTCTCCTGGCCAAGACACAGCCATTGCAATCATGAACTCACAGCAGCTGCAGATGTCTGCACTGGGTCTGCAAAGAACAGGCCCGGCAACAGCCAAGCGTGGATACAAGAGGGGCTCACGGGACCCACCCACCCTTCACTGCTGAACTCCCGCTACTGAGAGATTCAGGGAAAATTGTTGGCCTTCAGTTGTGAACTCCTATGAGGGGTCTCAATCCAGTGCTCACACAGTTGGCTCTGGTTAAAGTGAATGGGTCACAGAGGAGAACAAAAAGATGTGACTGGTAGGGAGGATAGCGTGGTGGTGAGCACAGGAGTGAAACAAAGAACTGGCTTAGGTCATTGAAAAAAAAAAAAAAGACAGTCTTGGAAACACAAAATGAGCCTTCACCAGCCTCCAACCTGCTGATCCTTAATCTCTGGTTTCCTTCCCTCTAGACATGAGCAGTGAACTTCTCCATTGTTTCGAAATTACTCGGTCTATGGCGCTTTGTCATAGCAACCCAAGTGGAGTAAGACAACTGGTTTGTTCTGCGGCCTTGAGTCAGTCCCGAGTCCTCCTGAGCTTGTTCTCCAGCAACAAACGTAGGGCTATTGTTTATTCTCTGTCTACAGGGAACAGGAGGAAGATGTCTGTAAATTTTAAGGGGTGAACAGCATGTCTGTTCTCTGTGGGGAACATAGTGTTATGTCGGATTCTCTCTCTCGTTGCCCCACACTTGTGGCTGCCATTCTTGCCACCATCTCTAGCCCCGGGACGAAGCATTTACGGAGTGGAGTGTATGGTGGAGATGAGAAACAAACCCTTTCCAACGCCCAACTTAAGGTACCCCAGGAAGGCATACCTTTCTAGACCGATGCTTAGGTGGTTTTGTGGAGGTCGCAGGAGGAGGGACCTGTGCACATTTACAAATGTTTCTAGTTGATCCGCACATACTCCTCAACAAGAAATACTTCCCTCCTGGACCCACACCCAACAACTGCCTTAAACAGCCTGAAATTTCCAATTATCCCAAATCCTCTTGAGTAGCGGAACATGTACTGTATGTGCTGTACTCACGAATCATCCCCAAACAATTACAAAAATCTCAGCTGGGGCCCAGCAGCTGCTGCACAGATGTTCTGCATAGCAGCTGGAGCATTGTTTGGTATCAATAAACACCATTCTGAGGCAGAAGACGTGAGAGCCGAGATAACAACAGCCATGAAGACCATTTGCAGGGAATAAGACCAGAGACTAAGAGTGGACCCTTGCTCCCAGCAGGCACTGTTCTCACAGCCCCGCTATGACTGAGGTGCTGAGTGTTAGGGAGTCCCAGGCTCAGAATGTGTTCCATACAGCAAGTTTGCTACTAGAGATGGATGTTCAGAGGTAACCTCCACCTCCCAGTTGGTGGTTCCCAAGCCCTGCATGCACCCTTTGGCACAGCCCTCAGAGGTCTAAAAAGTTTGAACTCTGCGTATTTTGATGAGCATGCTCATGAGGTGCTGTGTGCATCTTCAGATGTGGGCTGGCTGCAGCCGGTTTCAAAAGCCATAGATCCGCCTCTCCAGGGCATCCTGTTAGTGTTCCTCTGTCCTCATTTCTGGCAGACAATAAAAATTGCTGCATTAACCAGCCATCCTTTGGACGATAGTCAAGCAGTTCATGTGCCCACCAGCAGGGGGCTCGAAGACAGTGCCATTGTGTCAGCACTCCCTGGGACTTGAGCCTAGATGGGAATCTAGCTCTCATTTTGCTGGTGTGGAAGCAAGGACCTAAATAGTAACATACTGTGCAATGTCACTTGGCCCCCAGCCTCCTATAGCCAACACCTACTTCCTTTTCCTGTCCATAGTTACACCCACATTCTAAGAGAAAATCGTTGTTTGCCCGTTACAACATCGCCAATGAAAGGACAAAAATTTTTAACCAATATCTGATATTGAGAATGAATCAGTAAAAAGTGATATTTAAGCCATTTTGAGGAATGCCAGAAGATGTGAGCCGTGTGAATACACACCAAGCTCCAAAGCCGTGTGTCCCTGGGAAGGATGGGCCTGCTCTAAAGGCTGAGGTCCCAAGTATCTCTTGGGTCTACTCCAGTGGATACCCAAATAAACTGAGGCCATGTGTGAGTCTGGGTATCATGTGCTGCTCTGACTGTTGGGGCTGTCTAAGGACCAACCTGCCCCAGAGGTCATGGGAGTCAGGGGTCAGGAATAGACTTGGATTACCATGACAGTCTTCCTTGAGCCTCTCCTCCATGAAAATAAGGAGACACACACGATGTCCCACCTTCCAGCCTGGCACACAGGTTGTCCCCTC
This sequence comes from Onychomys torridus, assembly GCF_903995425.1. Taxonomy (NCBI): domain Eukaryota; kingdom Metazoa; phylum Chordata; class Mammalia; order Rodentia; family Cricetidae; genus Onychomys; species Onychomys torridus. Next base: position 83,424,373 of record NC_050447.1, on the reverse strand, counting down.
ACCTCAGGTACCAGTCACAGAACTGACTACAGCCTTGAAATATGCTTGGCCCAGCCTGTCTTCAACTTTCTTTCCAAAGGCTGTAATCAACATTTTGTCTTCCTCAAGTCTTGTACTAGAGGACATTTTAGGCCCTCCAAGATGATCTCTCGCAGCCTCTGTTGTCTCCCTCTGGGTGACCAGGGACAAGCAAACCCCACCTCTCAAGCTTCCACCCACACCGAGGCAGCTGCAGGGCCTTCATTTTGACATCAACTCCACACCACGTCACATGGCAACTCAACGTATCTTTTAGGAGTTACCTAATGAGGGGCATCCTCTCTCAACACTGAAGCTGAGTAACTACTATAACATCCAGATCACATTTCTAGGAAAACAATCCCAACCTGCAAAGTAGCTGGGGACACATGAGGATCAAAAGGACATGTGCATGAGGACACCATCCCTTCCTTCCACATCTTCAGTGACAATGGTCCCAGAATAAGGTTGGTGGGACTTGGGGCCTGAAACTTGGGGCTGGTTGGGATGAGATGAGGCACATGGCAGGCAGGACTGGGAGCATCTGTCATCATTAACCAAACATGTGCTGTACCCCTGCCAGATGCCACACACTGAGGAGTTCAAGGGCCATAGGAACTGGGAGGCAGGCCAGTGGCACTCGACCTTGGCATGTGCAGGAGGGAGGCTATTCCTGAGAGAAGCGCCATGCATCAGAAAATGCTTCGTGCAGAGGAGGTATGCTGTGCTTTATAAAGAGCACTGTGGGCAGAGCAAGCAAAGCAGAGGCTGAGAAAGCTGCTCCCTCCTTCCATCACCAGGTAGGTATGGGAGTGTCAGGGGTGATGGTCTGTGCTCCTTCCCACATGGGCGTTCGACCAAGTTACCATGGGTATGCACCTGCTTGTTCTTGTCACCCTAACTTAAGTGCCTGTAGGCCAGAGAGTCCCAGAGTGCAGCTGTCTGATGTTTCAGAGGACAGATCAGCAGCAAGAGCCTCGTCTGCGCTCTGGGCTTCTGTACTGAGGCAGTACACTAGAACAGATGTTCTAGAGTCGGTGTGTTGGGTCAGGTGTCATTGAGAAGGGTTCCTAAGGCAGGTATGCTAAAGCAAATATGCTAAGGCATGGGTTCCCGGGCAGTGGTGCTGGGCGGTTATGTATGCTAGGGCAGGCAGGGATCTTAGGTAGGTGTGCTGGCACAGATGTGTGGAGAAAGAAGTCTAGGACAGGTGTGCTGCGGCAAGTGCGCTGTGACAGCTGCAGCCTAGAATTGGCCAAGTCCTCACCTCTGCTTCCTCCTGGCTCACCTCTCTGTAGCGGGTTGTGCCAAGGACTAGCCTACACAGGGGAAGCCTATGTGGACCAGGCCAGAGTTTTCAGGTGTGCTGGGATAGATGAGGTGAAATTAGACCCAGAACCAAGGCTGGGCCAGAAGAGAAGCAGTCTGGGTTTGCATTTGCAGGGCATGGCTTTGCTGTGGGACCTTCCCCCTCCAGTTCTTGCAGGGTGCTTTGAAGCCACACGTGGGCCAGGTCTGCCCCTCAGTCACCAGAGGCAGGAGATGCAGGGTTCCCTTCTTTGTTCTTTGGGAAATGTCAGCCAGCCTTGGGCAGAGCCTACCTGCCCCTCAGGGTGGGTCTTGAAGACAGTGGAGATAACATTTCCCAACAGCCACTCCCAAGCCTTGTGGATTAATAACTCCATTTAGAAATAACAGGAAGTGATTTTAGAGTTCATTTCAGGAATACCCCCTGCCAGATAATTCCTGTAATTCGGCCTGCCCGGAGTGTGCATTGCTCAGTGTCAGACTCAGGGCTCACAGATGCAATGCTAAGTTTGAGCAGATTTCCCACCCAGGATCTTGGCCTTCTCAAGGCTACTTTTCTGATTTGTGGGTCATGGATGTCGCAGCCGAGTGGCCCACAAGCTATTTCAGGGAGCTGGAGAGAGGGCACACTGTTTTTTTCCTTCCTGTAGAAGCAAAGCCGAGGGATCTTTTCTGTGCTGTATTCTTCCTTTATCCCTGATTAGAGGACAAAGTCTGTGGGAACACAAAGTCAGACAACCTGGACACTGTTCCCATCCCTAAGCCCATAGACAAAATGGCCTGAACGTTCTCAGGGGCTATGGATGGGTCAGCTAGCTGGAATCTGGGTCCAGTCCTTTAGAAGCTTGTAGGCAAGTAGTTGGGGCCCGGGAGAACTGGCGAGTCCAGTAAGTTGAGCAGCTAAGAGCTTGACATAGAGGCAGGTGTGCCACAGAGGGTCAGGAGAGGTGGCTGGTAGGCTGTGGCATGCCGTGAATGCCATAGCGGTGCATAAGAGCTTCAGAAAGGTGGTTGATGGGCTGGAGGGTGGACATGGCCCAATACACAGGGAGAGCACAGCAGCCAGAGGGTCTGTGACCTAATACTTCATAATCCAGAAAATCCTTCACAGAGGATTGAGATTTGAGCTTCGTTCCCAAACATGGTAGAATTTGAAAGGTGTGTGTGTGTGTGTGTGTGTGTGTGTGTGTGTGTGTGTGTGTGTGAAAGGCAAGGACACACATTCCAGGGCGCAGCAGCCCCAGGGCTCTGGATTGACCTGCAAACAGTGGACAGAGGGATGGAGAGAACAAGCCCTCACAGATGGGTCAGGACCTCGCTGGCTGCCCTCATCTGGTGATTCTCACAGTGGGATTCTCACAGAGGAAGGCCTGCTGTGTGGGATGCTTCAGGAACATGGCACAGGATGACGTAAATGTTTAGAACGGCCCCCTCAATTTCTAACCCTGTGATACCAGATGTTACAGTCCCCCAAAGCTACTGTGAGGCATTAGCACGCAAGTGCCTTCAATGTTTCTCTCTCATAGATTGGATTTTAGGAACTATACAATATCTCAGAGTTGGAGATCTGTGACTTCTAACTTGTTCATCTGAAGTGTATCTTTTACAGTCAACAAGTTCTCATGATCCAAGACAGCTTGGGATTCCAGCCTTCAGACTGTCCTTTCAGGCAGGAAGGAGGAGGAGCTAGTGGGAATATGGAAGAGTAAAAATGTATAAGCTCTCCATTGAGAAGCATGGTTGATGCCCCCTTCCCTGGTCTGACTATTTTGATCTCTGGAAGATGTCGGAAGGGATGTCATACCAGTTTCTAGACTAATGCCAGCTTCCACGCTCATTCAGAACAGACTTTGAGCTATGATCTGACTATGCTGCCCTACCAGAGGGGGCCATGTTAGGGACACTGAATGTCTTAGCTGACTCGTGCCATCTTGCCATTCCCCAAAGTGTGGTGTGTGTAGATGAAGCTACAAAAAGACCCATGGATCAGCTTTTTCTACCATCTGAGTATCACCCATGCCTCAAGGGAGGGAGAATGGCATTGCCCACTTGAGCTCTGTATCTTTTCCAGAGTTTAAAACGTTAGTCTGACACCAATGTTTCAGACCCAGACCATAATAAGCTCTCTCCGGGTTTCCAATCCACAATGTTGGAAAAGCAAGAGAAAAAAAAATATTGTTTTAGACCACAATGTTCTGGAACTCTAAACAGAGTTTTCCATCAATAGGTGACCAGAGCAGAAGTCAGTACATACTAGTGGCCAACTGCCATTACACTTCACACGTCAGCCGTGGCTTTGCCCGGGAGCATGGGCCATACCAAAAGAGTCTTGTTGAGGGAAGCTGAAATGATCCTCCGAGATGCTGTTGGCAGGAGCTTCTGTGGGAAGAAGATACGACTGTAGCTGCAGCAACATGTCTGTCACATCGTCACCATTTATCAACTTGGAAACTAGAAAGGGCCAGTGAACACAGTGACTGGGCTGAGGACACCCAGGCCCGAGGCAGGAGGCACCATGATCTTCTCTAGCTGCAGTGAGAGGAGAACACAGAGAGGGTCTGTGAGGGTCAGAGCACCGAGGAATGGAAAGGAACCAGGACTTTCTGGCAGCAGTAATGGCTGCTTCTCACGCCCGCCTCTGTCTGCAAAAGTTCACAGTAAGAAATGGCTGACCACAAAAGAAGAACATCTCACGGTCTGGCTGTAAGACTTCCCCCACCTTTTTGAGTCCCAAAAGCTTTGGACATGTTGGAGGCTTCTAGAGTCTTGAAAGTACATCTCATGGATCTGTTCATCCAGACAACAGGGCTTTTAATAATTTTTCGGTGAGATGGCTCAGTGAGTTAGGACACTGGCCACCAAACCTGACAAGCTGAATTTGATCTCTGGGATCATGTAGGTGGAGAGAATTGATGCAAGCTGTTCTCTGACCTGCACACATGTGCCATGGCACGTGTCCACACACATATGCAAATATACACGCAATAAATAAATCAAAATGTAGTTAAAATATTAAAAAAAAAAATAACCTGAGTGGTTAATCCCAGGACTCTGGAAGCTGAGGCAGAAGGAGTGTTGTGTATTTGAGGCTGGCCTGGGCTACATAGTGAGTTCCAGTCCAGACTGAGGTACAACATGAAACCCTGTTGAAGAATACAAGAATATTAGGGCATTGAGCATAACCCCCTCACCCTGTCTAATTAAGAAAAGAAATAAGATCCCAATCTAGTGGTCTTGACCATCCATCCATGGATTCATGTATAACCCATAAGGTTTTTATTTTTATTTAATTTATTTATTTTCAGATTCAGGGTTTTTGTTTTTTATATTTTTAATTGAAAATAGATATTTTTGTCATACAATATATTTTGATTACCATTTTTCCTTCCCCAGTTCCTCCCAGATCTTCTCCATCTCCCCACCCACCCCAATCCACACCCTTTCTTCCATTCTCTCATTAGAAAACAAGCAGGCATCTAAACAAATAAACAAACAAACAAAAAACAATGAAATAAGATAAAGCAAAAACAAACAAATCAAAATAGGACAAAACAAAGGACTCATATCAGTTTGAACTAGAAAGGCAGATACAGCATAAAATGAAAGAAATAGGATTTCTACATAATGGAGTTGATTGTGGGTGGACTTGTGTTTTTAAAATATTTTTATTTTAATGAGAGAGTTCATAGTTTCACACCACACACACACACACACACACACACACACACACACACACACACACACTACACCATCACCACCATCATCACCACCAACACTACCAGACTCTACTGGCAGATTCCTACAGAAACCTAAAGAGAAGCTGGTAGTCTGACCAGCTAGGAAAAGAGATTTCTGTTGTGACTCTAGCAGTTGCTCCTAGTGGGGAAAGAGAGCAGTGTGGTGGAATTCACTGTGACCCTTGGGTAAGGAGGATATCATACATGGCGACAGGCTGCACATGGATAACAGAAACAGAAAGCCAGAGATCTTGTGGCTTCCTGTCTCTTCACTGAGTGGTGGGGTGGGCTCCTGGGACAGGCTCCAGAAGTGGCTTAGAAACAGTGGCAGGTCTAGCTCCACTGGACTTGGAAGTTACATCTCCGTAGGAGGAGGAAGTATCACGTGAAGGTGACATCAGGGTTGAGAAGACCCTGCCACAGGCCCAATGATCGGGTCCCCTTGCTCTGCAGCATCACCTTGTATTTCTCCTGTGGCTCTCTGACTGTACCCAAGTCTGCTCAGTTGTCCCAAAGACACACTGATCTCTTCTTCCAAAGGACAGCTTAGAACTGACAGATAAACTAAGGCCTTAAGATTGACCTAGGCCCTCTGCACACATGTGACAGTTGTGTAGGTTGGTCCTAACAGTGGGAGCAGGGGCTGTCTCTGACTATTGTCTGCTTTGGGGATCCTGTTCCTCATGCTGGGTCGCCTCGTCTAGCCTTAATAGAAGAGGAGGTGCCTAGTCTCCACAGCAATTTGATGTACCATGGCTGGTTGGTAGCCATGGGGGGCCTGCCCTTTTCTGAAGAGAAACTGAGAAGTGGATGGGGGGGAGTGATGGGGGAGGTACTGGGGGGAGAGGAGGGATGGGAATCGGCAGGCAGGATATAAAAATAAAGAAATAAATACAAAAACAAAAAACTAAAACCCTACAGTCAGGGTCTACATGAATCCTACTGCATAGAAGGACGGCCATATGTGGAAGAGAGTCCCTAAATGTGGTTTCACTTGTCTTGAGGAGGAAGTTCTGGGTCCCTGCTCTCACCCTCTGCCAGCGACTTGGTGTCTTTTTTCTAACTCTCCCTTTAAGTAACTGCATTAAAAGGATGACGTGACACATTTAACTGCTTTGAATTAAACTATGAAAAGTTCTTTGGCTCTTGTGCATTTTACTTACGGCAAAGAAAGTAAAACATGCGCCAGTTTGAGGGCCTGGAGCCCAGGCTCCCTTTGGAGAGCTATCAGATGCCTAGACCCTCGTCATTCATGGCTGTGCGTCTCTGTTTTTAGAGCCATGACAGCAGAAACCTTCAGGGACAGACAGAGGAAGACGCGTGGGGAGTGGTGCCCTGGTCGGGGGCCACCGGCACCAGGAGCTGGCCCACAGTCTGGTTTTTACTTTCTCTTCATAACTTTTTCCTAAGTGAGCAAACGTCTTTCTATAGAAATTTTAGGTTTTTTCCAAGTGCCGTTCCAGGCAGAGCCAAGCCTGTATTTCTGAGAACACACTTGTCCTAGTCTACAGCGGTAGATATCAGCACTGGGGAGGTTCCCATCGTTAATAAAGGTGCGGGGGGGGGGGGGGGCAAGTAGAACTATAGAGAGTATAAGATACAATCTAACGCAGACAGGAGGCAACATGGTGCGCTGTTTTCCTAAAGCAACCATCCTAGCTGGTAGAGGAGGACCAGGGAGTTAGGCTAACATCGAAACAAGTGTTTTTGCTAAACATGAGGCGTGACCTCATGTTACAGGAGGGGCGCTGATAACCCTGGGTAGCTGCTGTTCAGGACCCTCTAAACACAGAGCATTTGTTCTCACAAACCAGGATGGCCTTTGGGGACCTTGGACCACTCTCTCTTGCTTTTAGGAGTCCAGCAGTGTCGTCTAGCAGTGGCTGTCTCCCAGGGCTGGAGCAGAGCAAGACTGCACCTGGACCCCGTGCAGGCTCTGGAACCACGGTTTCCTCCAAGGGTTGCTGGGTCCCTGTAACAATGATTCAGCAGAAAGTGTGTCCTACCTAAAGTCTCTAGGAAGAAGATGTCTCTCCTCTCGCTGTGGAGCAGAGTGGGGAAGTGCCATCACACATTTTCTTCATCCACAGAAAGGGCACAGCTTGGTCCTGCTGAGCTGCATTTCAGAAAAGGCTAGGAAAGGCAGGATCTGTCACTCTGAGACTCAGGAAGTAGAGGACAGAGAGTTCATGGTTATCCTCAGCTACATAGAGTTCAAGCTAGACTTGAAGAAAGAAAAAAGATACTTACAATAACTATCAAGAGTATTCATTTTCAGGTGGGGAGACAGCTCAGAGGTTAGGATCACTGACTTTTCTTCCAGAGTTCTTTTTTTGTTTGTTTGGTTTGGTTTTTGCTTTTTTTTTGAGACAAGGTTTCTCTGTGTAGTTTTGGTGCCTGTCCTGGCTCTTGTTCTCATGACCAGGCTGGCCTCAAATTCACAGAGATCCACTTGGAATGTTAGGAAATCTTCAGATTTCATACTGTGGTGGTTTGAAAGAAAATGGCCTCCTGAGGGAGTGTCGCTATTAGTAGGTGTGGTCTTGTTGGAGTAGGTGTGGCTTTGTTGGAGGAAGTGTGTCACTGTGGGGGTGGGCTTTGAGGTCTCTTTTGCTCAAGCTTTGCTCAGTGTGACAGTCAGTCCACTTCCTGTTGCCTTCTGATCAAGATGTAGGACTCTCAGCTCCAGCACCATATCTCCCTGCCATGGTGATAATGGACTGAACCTCTGAAACTGTAAGCGAGCCTCTCCAATGCAATGTTTTCTTTCTAAAAGTTGCCGTGGTCAAGCCATATTTTTGCAGAAATAAAAACCCAAACTAAGACACATACACATATGCACAGGTACACACATTGTGTACTTTTACAATAGTAGATTAATTAAGAAGTCTTGGGAGCTGGAGAGATGGTTCAGAGGTTAAGATCATTGGCTGCTCTTCCAGAGGTCCTGAGTTCAATTCCCAGCACCACATGGTGGCTCACAACCATCAGAAATGAGATCTGGCGCCCTCTTCTGGCCTGCAGGCATACATGCGGGCAGAACACTATACATATAAAATGAATAAATAAATCTTTTTTTTTTAAGAGTCTTTTAAAAGTTTTCAATGAGTCCCCTTCCCATGTTGTCCCTGGCCATGCATATCAGAAGCCATGAAAGTCTGCTTTCACTCAGGTTGGTTTATGTTTCTTTTCCTTAGTAACCATTAAGAAACAAAGTAAAATCTCCTGTAGGCTTTTTGGACTCCTGGAAAAACCCTTTGCTGAGGATTGCTGAATCCAAGAAAGGTTTGAGTGAGCTGGAAACCACATTTCCAGAACTCTTTCTTTCCTAGGGCATGTTCAGGTGCTCATGGTTCCCCAAGAAGCCTTGATCTAGCAGGATACCACCCCTGGGTAGTCAGCCAAATAAAACAACCCAGACTAGGTTTGTGTTGGCTGGCAGCTCAATGACACACACAGATGGCACAGAAAAAGCTGTGTCACCCTGAGGATGAGTTCTCCTCATCTCTAATTATAAAGAAGGAAAAAAATCACTGGAAAAAAATAGTGAAACGCTTGGAATGTCTTAATGTGAGGTCACACAGAGCCCAAAGCCATAACCTCACTTTGAAGGCATTTCCAACTGTAGCCCCATTTTGAGATCTCACATACTCACCTTGTACACCCTGCTCCCCGTCAGTGTCCTGCAGAGCAAACTGGTAGGAGCTTGATTCGAACCGGTGAGGTGCTCTGGAAAACAAGACAGAGATTCTACAGGTGTTGGTTTGGTCAACCAGTGGTCAGCATGGCTGCTTAGGCAGTAGACAATCTTATTTCATTTTTGAGATAGGCACAGGTCACTGACCAGAGATCCCCAGGAATCTTCCTGTCTCTGCCTCTCCAGCACCAGGATTACAAGCTTGTGCTGTTATAGTTGACTTCCTTTTTTATTTGTATCTTTTTAGCATGAATTCTGGGAACTCAACTCAGGTCTGTATGCTTATAAGGTGAACACTCCACCAGAAGAGCCGCCTGCCTGGCCAGGTGGTTCAAGGGGTCCTTTTAGCATCTTGTAATGTCGACAGCATCACATCAATCCTCTCCCCAGCACCTGCTTCTTCTGCTTTGTCATACCTTTGTCATCCTGGCTGCCTGCCAGCACCTGCCAGGCTTGCTTATGTGCAAAAGCAATTTACTTCTCACAGTTATGGAGTCCCGACAGAGGCCCTGGCAGATTGACTGTCCTGTAAAGACGCAGTCCCTGAGTTGTTGAGATGGCTGCCGTCTCCTCCCCTGGTTCCCTCTGTGGGGTCTCTTTTATAAGGGCATTACATTTCTGGAATGATTGTCACCTGTGTTAGCCTTTGTCACCAAAGGGAACATCTTGCAGGGATCAACTTAGAGAGGGACAGTGTTGACCCTGCCCTGGCTCCAGTCTGCGATGTGCACTGTCAGGAACACACCATGGCTGGAGCATATGATGGGGTGAAACTGCTCACCTCATGGTCAAGGAACAGAAGATAGAAAGGACTGAATACCTCCTTTTGGGAGCCCCACCCCCATGACCTAAGAATCTCTTTTAGGTCCCACCTCCCCAAAGCACCACCAATAGCAGCACGGGGGTAGGCGGGTGGGGACCATCGTGAGGGTTGTGTTAGGTCCAAACATTCGGAGCCATCTCCCAAATGTCTCACCTGCTAATTCAATCACCTTGGGAATTCGAATTCCAGCATAAGAATTTGGGGTGGGGGAGTCCAACCATTGTACTCTTTGGGGATGATGTCTTGCCCACATTTGCCATCCTGTTCCCAACTACCTCAGACCTGTGCTGTCTCTATAATCCGAGGATAAGTGAAAAAAATACATGGAGAATCATACCCACCAGCCTCCAGAAAGCCATCAAGGTGGCTCATAAGACATATAAAATATAGCCAGATGGGGCAAATTGTTTTCTGACTAAATGAATTCTAGTTTTCTTAAGATCCAATGACCTAATGGTTGATACGCCAGCAATCCCTTCCTCATAAAACTCTATACAGAAAGAGTCCTGAGAATTTATTCCCCAGGCTAGAAAATCTACAATCTGGCACCTTGTATTTAGTCACATGGAGACTCGTAATTTTCTCCAATTTCCTCTGTGTATTTCACTTTACACCTTGAGGCATTTGGCAGTTTAAGGGGGGCATCCCCAGCAGTGTTTTTATTCACCAAAAGGCAAGCAGGACTAAACCCACAGAAGATATGCAGGATGGCCATTGGCCTTCTCCATGCCCAGCCCTGGAGATGGAAGTTACTTATAAAGGCTGGTGATTGGCATGAGGTCTCGAAGTCTTATTCCCATGATGGGGACCAGTTGTTATATCCTCCCTTTCAAAGGTCTTTTGTAAGTGTTTGTAGTGTTTGATGGTATACCCACTTTCTGTACCAGGTAGGAATCAGATTTCAAGCTACCTCTGTTCACGGTGAGCAAAGGAGGAAATCTATGGAAAGATGAGAGCTAGTTCACAGAATTTGTGGGGGCACGGTGGGAACCAGGCCCTCAAAATGGGCAGATGAGTGACCCTGTGGGGACAGTCCCAGGCCCTGCTGCTGCTGCTCCACCGGCAGGTCCTGATCACAGCCTCTGACCCCTTGCATGCTGCCTTCTGTGATAGGCCCCACCTCATAGCCTGCCTGACCTTCATGAATGCCTCAATTCTGATTATCTCAGTAGCCATCCAGCTGGCTGTCTCCCTCTTGGGGCTCTGAATCCTCCCTCAGTCAGACAGTCATCCAGGACCCCCATCTCTCTTGAAGTTGCTTGTTGGCAATGCACTACATGCCAGCCATGGCTTCCCAGCTAGAGTGTGAACTGCAGAGGACCATGGTGTTGTTCATTGGTGCAGAGCCACTGGCTGGACCATTGTTGGGCAAGCAATCTGATGAGTTCGTTGGATAAGGGTATGGATGAATGATTTCAACAGTGTTGGTACAAGACTGTACTTAGGATTGTTCGCTGGTACTATAACTCAGGGGCTGGAGAGATGGCTCAGTGGGTTGAGGCGATTGCTTTGCCAAGTTGTATATTCTGGGTTCAATTCCTGGGACCCACGTGGTGGAGGAAGAGATCTGAGTTCCACAAGTTACCCTCTGATCTTCACATATGAACTGTGTCATGTGCACACCGCCATTCCTCCCCAACACTAAATAAATAGATGTGATTTTTAAGTTATTTTATGATTTTATGGGTGTTTTGCCTGCAAGTGTATCTGTGCAGCACATCTATGTACTTCTTACAGAAACCAGAAGAGAGCATCATAGTCCTTAGGACTAGAAATACAGTCCCTATGAGTAGCCTTGTAGGTGCTGGGAATCAAACCTGGGTCCTCTGAAAAAGCAGTCAGCACTCTTAACCACTGAGCCATCCCTCTAGGCCCCCATGAAGTGTAATTTAAGAATAAAAATAAATTCTTCACATACATCCAAGTCGGCAGAAATGTGGTAGTCTGGAGGGACTAGAGGTTCTCTCGAAGGCCAAAGGATAGACGACCCCAACCCACTACTATTTCAAACCAGGGCCTGAGCAAAGGGTAGGCTTGACATGACGCTAACATGCGAGAGGCCAGCAGCAAATGGGACGTCTCCAGTTTATGGCTGTCGATCAGTGGCTCTGGAACAGCTTGGGCCTCTGTGTTCTGGTGGAAACTTCTTCGTGCTACATTACAGCCCATGAGACCTCAGAGAGAATTGGGGTTGCAATTGCTTATAAGAGCAATCATTCCCAGGGCTCCAATCAACAGTTTCTGTGGGCAAATGATGGAAACATATACTTTGTTGAGGCTGAGCCGGACCATTAGGAGGACTTGGGTAGACACAATCCAAACACAAGTCCACCCATTTTGAACACACAAACACACACACACACACACACACACACACTCATGGGGTTAAAGTAAGCAGTGTTCCTGGCCATCTCTCCCTTGACACCCAGCTCCTTCATTTTGGGGGAAGAGATCAAACCAAGAACTTCCCAGGAAAGTTCCTGTGTTGAAGCCCTCTGCGGGTAGCTGGTCACAGCCAGCTTTGAAATCTCACAAAAGCCTGACTAGACAAGGATGCTGCAGACCATCCGCTCCAACTGTGTGTGAGTGTGTGTGTGTGTGTGTGTATGTGTGTGTGTGTGTGTGTGTGTGTGTGTGTGTGTATGTGTGTAAGCCAACAACTTTATGTATTGTTCCTCATAAGGCATCATCCACTTTGTTTTTTGTGAGACAATGGCTCTTGCTGACTTGGAACTCACTGACTTGGCCAGGCAGGTTCGACCATGAGGTCCAGGATTTTTCCTGTCTCCACCTCCCAAACACACCCTACCACCCTCAGTTTACTTTGATGTGACTGCTAGGGACTGAACACAGGCCCTCACACCTGTGAGGCAAACACTTTACCTACAGTGCTGTCTCCTAGTCCTAACTCTTCAATGTAAGAAGAAAGCAAGACCCTGAGGAAGAACAATGGTTACCCTGACTCACTTCTCAGATTCAGAGTCTTGGTGTTAGTGCTGGCCCAGGAGCCTGAGAAGTTAGCCACAGCCTCCTTGAAGTCTCAGGCCAGAGACAGGGCTAACCTTCTGATCCTGGGTTCTCCTCTTCTGAGGAGATGCTTGCTCTGGCCATGCCTGCCTTCTGTGATGTGCTGAGGCTGCCCCATAGGCTCTCTAGGCTTGCCTGGGCCCCCTGGCCTGAAGTCAGATTTTCACATCTGGCCCCAACCCACCTGTTCTCTGTGCATGTTTCCCAAATGCCTGGGTGTGCAGAGGAGGGGCATTCTCCCACAGAGGGTAAGGGACAATCCTGGGCCACAGGCAGCACAGCTGGAACCCATTGAGTGAGAGCCCAGGGCAGGTAGGAGTGGGAAGTTGTTCCCCGCCAAACCCCAGCCAGCTGCCCGCACCTTCTTTACAGGAAGCCTTCTCCTGGCTTCTTGGGAAAGCAACTTGATACTAGTGCATCCAACCCAAGGTGAGGAGTTGAAACTTCAGCAGAGGCCCATGGGGAAGCGGGAACAAAAATTAAACGGCTCAAGATGCTTGCCACTGCAGCCCCTAGCGTGCAAGCCGCAGCTGGAATGCAGCGCACACCCTGCCACAGCTGGGATCTATATAGCGACCTCAGGTTAACCCATTGCTTCCACAAGCTGGGATTTCCTGAGTCCAAACCGCTCTTTTTTCCCCTCTCTTCACCTCTCCTCTCTAAATCTATTAAGGAAAGGAGGATTGGTGTGAACAGAAAGGCTGGTTCCATTAGCAGCCTTCCCAGAGCTCACGGCCTGAATTTAGGAGCTCAGGAAAGCAAACATGGAACAGGGCATGCGCTAACTGTTCCTGGCAGGTACGCCAAGGCCTCTGTGTTCCAGTCCAGCACAGCGCCTTGGCCTCCAGCCTCTAGAAAACAAACCCTGAATAGCACTGACCCTCATCATTCCTCTCTGAATGGATGAAACACACAAGGCAACCTTGGCCTGCAGGGATGAAGTTCGCCATCTCCCAGGAGGAGTCCTGGAGAAGGAAGCTTCCTCTGCAGCTGGGCCCGGCCAGGCCAAAGCAGAGGGGCCAGAGTCTGTGTGTACAGGCTGGGGTAGACCTCACGTGGCAGCGGCCTCTGAGGCTGAGCACAGCAGCCAAACTTTAACCAGTGGTTGTATGACTCTGGTCCCCTCTTAGGAGAAGAGGGCCACACCCAGAAGCTGGCTGCCGGGGAGACTAAAGGAATGGCTGGCTGCAAGGACCAGCAAGTGAAGGTGCTTGCTGCCAACCCCGATGACCTCAGTTTGATCCCTGGAACCCACATTGTGGAACCCACAGTTGTCCTCTGAATCCAGATGTGCCATGGTGAGTGGGTACATGTGCACATATGTGTATGTGTTACTGTAATAAAAGATATTTGTTAAGTTGCAAATCAAATTTTCACCCTAACCAATTAATCCACTCATTGGCAAAATAGCTTACAGCTCACGGGGTCACAGAGGGTTAAGTGCCGACACAGAGGAAAACTCCTAACTCAGGGTAGGACACGTGGATTAACCCGTAGTAGCTCCTGCTTCCTGCACCGGCTCTTCCGCACCTCCAGAGGAAACTCCCTACTGTCAATCACCGGAAGGCGTTTGCGTGCGTGGCCAGCCCAGTTGGTGAGTGTTTCCAGTATTTTCCAATGAGTTGCACATGTTCGGAGCTCAGAGGGCCCAGCCCTGTGTGACTTGCCCTGGTTTTACCATTGCCGGTTTTTTCCTGCTGCTTCCTGCAGAGCCTTGCTATATATCCCAGGCTGGCCTCGAACACGTGATCCTCCTGCCGCAGTCTCCCGAGCGTTGGGATCGCTGGCCTGTGCCTCCTTCTTCACCCCTCCAACTCCTCTCCCGTGGAGCTTGGGGGCTCTTTTCAGTAGGTCTGCCAGTGCGGTGCAATCGCCACTAGCGGTACCAAGCATGTTTCTTCTGCTGTCCAAGAGGGAGGGGCAGGGGGTTGCCAGGACTGGAGAGAAGACAGAAAAGGCCATGACCCTCCCCTGTTACACAGGAGTTGCGTAGACACTTGTGAGGAGGGGGGTGCTATAGGCCTCAGTGTCTCTGTGTAAACAGGCATCGGTGTGAGCAGTGTGAACTGGACCAGGGCGAAGGAGGAGGATATCAGCCAGAAGAAGCAGAGGAAGAAACACAAGGGAAGATGTGGACGCTCTCCCAGGTCCAGAGTAGGGAGGCCTTGGCCACATTCCAAGTGCTGTGTGTGACTCGGGGTCCCGGGAAAGATGGCCGCAGGCAGATAGCTGCCCAGCATTCTAAACAAGACGTCTTTGTGCTGAAGCAGGGTGGTCTTCTTTTCTGGGAAGGGCAGGCTGGTTCAGTCCGAGACCTTATACACGCCACTTCCCTCCAGAACAGGAGCCCTAGGGTGTTGGTGGGTTAAGAAGGGGCTTAGGGAGCCTGTCGCCATATTGTGCTTCACCTCATACCTGGCAAGGAAGCAGGCACTGTGAGACGGACCCGAAGAGACGAATGAGCACAGCAGACGTTTGCACTCCGCCTGGCCCTCACTTGCCTGTAAGTGCGCTAACAGCCTGGATTTATGGAGAGGCTTGGGTGGCCTACAAGAAGGGCAAGAGGCGGGGGGAGGGGAGGGCGCAGGCTAGGCAGGCTGATGGAGATTTCTAGGCCCCAGGCAGCATTGGACCCTGGGCAAGGGGAAGAGTAGGCTCCATCTCTGCAGAGCCTGAGCTAACAGAAGAGATTCATACGGGCCAAATGCAAGCCGCCCCAATGCCCACATGCGTCAGATTAGACGCCAGGAAGCCTCTGAATAGAGCTCCCAGCCTGCTGCAAGAGCTTTTCTGGTCTTTAGCAGAATAAGAGGAGGGGAGAATACTGGATTCCTGATCTGGTTCATGGGCCGTAGACCATTTTACGACTGGTAAATAAATGATTTTTATACAGTATTGTTTTAGTCAGGAAAGATCCAGCCTCAGTAAGCCCCGCCTTATGCCGTGGTGGGCAGAAGGTGGGATGAGCGGGCAGAAGGTGGGATGAGCGCACAGAAGCCATTTTGTGCCCGACAATGACTTTGGGGCTAACAAAGTCATAGCTAGGATGATTGTGAGCGTAGGCAGTCAGGGTCTGGGGGAAGTGACTTGGGTTTGAAAGATGGCTGAGGGCCCAGGGCTGCCTTGTGTGAACAGGTATCCAGCTGCCCTGAGTGAAGAGAGGGGGGCTCTGCCTGTGCTCCCCACATCTACCAAGGAGGATACAATCCCAGCTTGTTCTAGGGGAGAATGTGCCAGACATGTTGCTTAGTGCCCATGAGTCAGCTGTTTGTCCTGCAGAAGGCAGGCCTCACTGATGGACTGCCTGCAGGCCCATGGCCCCAGGGCACTGGGCAAGGGTGATAGGACTGTTTGTCTGCATGGTGTAGGGATGGGCAGGTGCCCTCCTACATGGCGACTGTCAGAGCATATTCCTGTTCTTATGTTCTTGGAGACTTTGTCACTAGATCTCAGGGCAGGAGAAGCCACAGTCTGCCCACTGGGACCGGATAACACAGGCTCCCTGCCACAGTCCGGCTGTCACATCCCCCAGGCTCTCAGCCTCTGGAAAACTCCGAGCCAGTGGTTCTCAACCTTCATACTGCTGCAACCCTTTAATACAGTTCCTCATATTGTGGTGACCCCCCCAACCATAAAATTATTTGTATTGCTACTTTATAACTGTAATTTTGCTACTATTGTGAATTGTAATGTAAATATCTGATATGCGACCCCCAAAGGGGTCGTGACCTACTGGTTGAGACTCAGTCTTGAGTACTGATGGAAACCTTGGCCTTGGCCTCACCTGCCGCTTTCAGTGTGGCAAATAACTCCTGCCCTTGAAGCCCAGCATAGAACTGCCTGAAGAGGCCAGGCTAAGGCTGCTTACCCCTACTTACTCAATACGTGATTTCATTATGAAGTGCCAATGGGTAGCCTGATTTAAAAAGGTGGGGGCTTCCTGAGGCCTCTTACACACTCTGTCTGTCAACCTTGGCAGGCTTCGGCTTGGCTTGGGTGTACTGTTAGGGAAAGGACTGCCCACTTGCCAGCCTGTGCTTACTTCTTCTGGTTGCTCTCTGTGGGCATTGCCAGCATGTCCCATCAGCTGTTAACAGGTGGCTCCTGGGGTTGGGCAAGCCGGGCTCTGACCAAGGGCTTTCGGATCACTCTGGTCCGGTGTGCTGAGGCCTGGGTCTCCCAAGCTGGTGTCTTTTCTCCAGCTGGTGGCCTTGCTCCCTGGCTGGGCCTGAAGCGCCCTCTGCTGGTTGTCTGCCTCCACTGCATCCCAGAGAGGCCCCAGTTGTAGCCCTTGAACACCTGCGACCATAGAGACAAAGTAATTAACGTAACTTCCAGTTTCTTTTTCTCAGCGTTCTAAAATAATGGTGATAGAAATTAAACAAACAAACAAACAAAAAACAAGCAAACAAAAATGGAGAACTTACTAACCCAACCTTTCTCACATTTTTTTTTTTTTAATCTTTTCAAGATAGATTATTTCTAAGTGACCCAGGCAGGCCTGAGCTGCGGGATTATAGATAGACATGGCCTACCTTTATGAATCTGAATCATTTTAGCCATCTGGGTTTGGGAGGCGCGGTGGGGGTGGGGTGGAGTTATATAGTTCAGAAGCCCATTAGCAAGGCAGGGCCGCCTGCTAGGTTTTGCTCACTCTGCAGAGTTTCTGAGTTTGCTTCGTTCATTTTTACTTTTCTGAAGTTCAACAGGAGCCTTGAGCTTCCAGCACAGCCACTGCTCAGCGTTCCTGGGGGGAAATGAGAACAGGTTCTTTCCCATCACTAAATAAAAGATCTGTGTGTTGAACTCTTGGAACACAGAAGGGAGCACTATCTCACAGCCCCGGGGGAGAGCCAGCAATTTCTTTCTCTATCTCTGCCTCCTCGTTCCCGGGACAGACCACCTGCTTCCCTGTGACTCTGCTAACTGCCCCCCAGAGCTTCCACACTGGAGCCTGGGCATGCCCTCCTACACTCAGGTGCTGTTGGCATCTCACAGGTAGGCTGTGAGGCAGCCATGTGACCACAGAGTCACACTGTATAGGATAAGAATAACCAGTGACTTGCAGATTGCAGTTTCTGGCCGTCTCCAGAGCCAGGTTTCCTGGGGTGTGGGAGTGTGAAAGCTCTGAGCAATTTTCCACTTGGCTGAGTGAGAACAATGGCTTGTGCGGTAATTAGCCATCTCCAGGAGAAATCGTTACCGTAACTTCTAAGTGGAGAACTTAGAGCCTAGCCTGGGCTCCCTCCATGTGGGGGCCCTGCCCCTGCCCCTGTTCTCTTAATTCCAACTGGCTTGTGTCCCTGGCACCACTCTTTGTGGTCAGGTCTGACCTCTGGTGACAGCTTTTTTGCAGGCCAGGTGTCAGAAGCACCCGCGGGGACCAGGGGAGGACCCTCCTTCTTGTCAGCGGACCCCCACTGTTCAGTTGAGTCCCCTTAGGGAGGTTCCTTTCCATCTCTTTGTGGGTGGAGCCCAGCCCTGATCAGCCCTCTGAGTCTGATTTTTGTGTCAGATTCAAACCTTCCCAGTGGTCCTGGGGCCTATGTCTTCTCTCATTCCCTATCCAACCCATCTACAGAGTTCCCCGACAAGGCTTAGCCTGGGTCCCGTCTTCCTTTTATCCCGTCCCCACCTCTTACACAGCTGTCCTTTTCCTTTCTAAAGCACTCTGCAAACACCACTTTTCTATTCCCCTTGGGGTTTGTACATCAGGCAAAAGTTGTATGTCTGTGGTTCATCCTTTGGGGAGAAGGGAGGTGAGGTAGAAGAGGGCACAAGACTCCCACAGGTGTGTGTGTGTGTGTGTGTGTGTGTGTGTGTGTGTGTGGTGTGTGTGTGTGGTGTGTGTGTGTGTGTGTGTGTGTGTGTGTGTGTGTGTGTGTGTGTCAGGGCTCTTGTGCTCTGGGCCTCTGCTCTTCCTGCTCTAGAAACAAAGCATCCCACCTTAATGATTCTTTGCTGGGGGACAGGGATGCTGCTAAATGTCATGCAGCGGCAGAGTGACCCCATAACCAAGGGCCTCCCCACTCTAATGTCACTACAAGAACTCTACTTTCAAGTTTCTAAATTATTCTTTCATTTAATTTTTATGTGTGTGGGTATTTTGTCTGTATATCTGTGCACTGCCTGCATCAGGCTAGATGAGGGCATTGGATGCCTTGGGGCTGAAATTACAGACAAAATGAGCTGCCTGTTGGTGCTGGGAGTTGAACTCTGGTCCTCTGGAAGAGAAAGCAATGTTCTTAAACACTGAGCCATCTCTCCAGTCCTTCTGTCCTGTTTCTTAAGTTTATCTCCTCACCTGTTAAAGAATGACTGTGAGGCGCTGGAGTGGATTGAAAGGTGGGGGCCGTGGACAGAAGCTACAGACACGGCCCTCACCCGAACCGTTTCTGCGTCCTCTGCTCTCTCCACTCTGTTCCCAGTTGCCTGCATCTGCCAGCCACGTGGGTAGCAGAGGGTGGAAGGTCTGTTTGCACCTTTGATTCTCAGAAAAGCTCAGCCTTAGTAGCCTGAGGAGACTCCTTCCTTCCAGAGGAAGATGGGTCTCAGCTGGGAGGAGGGAGCAGGCCAGTAACTGCTTTGTCAGAGATGCATGAGTCTGGGGTGGCTCACTAACATTTGAGTTGCTGCTCCAGTTACCTTGAGACAATGTCTGTAGTTGGTTTGAGGATGCTGAAACACTGTAGCAAGGGATGCAGCTCCATTGTGTCTCCGTGGCTCCTCTGTGGCTCCATTTTACAGAGTGGTGCTGGACATTCTGGTGAGACTCCGGAGACTCGGCAAATTCCTGCACACTAAATAAATGTAAATCACTAAGTGGCATCCAGAGGGCCTGGAAATTCAAAGGTTGTGTGGTCTGAAAGCTGACACACCAGAATCTAGTTCTTGGAAAGTAGTAAAAAGCAGAAAGAGCCTCAGTGGTTCCAAAGAAGCCTGGGACCTGATGAGTAAGGGAGGCTTGATGGCCGTTCTCAAAAACTCTGATTGCTGGTGTGTGCTTTATCTGCATGGCACCATGAACCCACCCTATCAGCTAGCCAGTGAAGTCAGGTCCAGGGCCTGGGCCTCCCTTCCTGGTGGCAGCAAGGCTCATGCCCAAGATGGCTAGAGTGGTGAGATTATGGGAGAAGATATCCCCAGTGGAACCTCTGTTGCAGTAGGGAGGTGTCCTCCACGGAGGAGATGGCTTACCTCCAGGAGAGGTTACCAAGTTCCCTGCTGGGGCCTGGGTCCACAGAGGTCAGGCGCAACTGTATTCTTTCTCCTGGTCCGCGTTCACCATCATCTCTCTGTCTCTCTGTACTCAAGGAGAAGTCATTGCAGCTTCTCTGTCTTCTTAAAAACCATTTCATTGTTTTGCGTGTGTGTGAGTGTGTGTGTGTGTGTGTGTGTGTGTGTGTGTCTGTCTGTCTGTCTGTCTGTCCACACACACACAAGTGCACACACACACACATAGGTGCCATAGCTTGCACTGGGGGTCAGAGAACAACTGGGGTTGGGGAGTCAGTTCTCTCCTTCTACCCTGTGGATGCCAGGGATCAAACTTAGCTTGTCAGCCTTTCATCCAGCACCTTTGACCTCTGGGTCATCTTGCCGGCCCTGAGGCTGGCTTCTTTTAACCTGGCTTGCATTGGCAAACAAGGTCACCCACAACCCCGCATCGTTTCCAGGTGGGTTTTCCGTGGGGGATAAAAATTACATTGCACCTGAGAGGAGCTTGTTTCTCAAATCATCCTGGACCTGGGACAGGGGATTCCTCCCAAGGGACTTAAAGCTTTGACACAGTTCCCTGAGTGACGAATGAGGAGCAACAGACTCCTTCTGGTAGCACAAGCTGGGTAGGAAAACCAGCATGCATATAAGAAGGCAACACACTGCTGGTCCCCTGTAATAAAGCCCCATCAATTCCTTGTCTGCCTGTGAATGGTGACTAGTTCATCAAGTCCACACTGAATAATGGCTTTGCATGGGGACAGCGGCTCTGTGGTAATGTGCTTTAGCTCTAGCTGGGTTATTATAAACAGCATCTAATTTATGGAGTAAAGAAGCAGATGCCCTTGTCACTAACATGTCGCCGTGATCTAGACGGAGCCATACAATAGGTGTCCATGCAGTGCCGACTGCAAAAGTTAATTACCATCCCTAGAATGTGGTGCTGCTCACAGGCCCAAGTTTGAAATTAGTTGTTCAATATAATAATTAGATTCTGGATCTGGTTCTTGCAATAGCCAAGTGCTATACATCCCATGGAGCTTTTCAGATGGCAGGAACCACTGGGTGGATGATTTGGGTGAATTCCAAATGAGCCACTTTCCCTGACTCCCTAGAGGTCAGTGAACCCCAGGTGTTTTCCTGCATCCACAGCTCTGGCTGTGTCTCAGTAGACTCTTGGTGGGTGACTCTCTCCCCTCAGTATTCCACAGATCCACAGCATTGCTCTCCCCTGCAAGTCTTCCCCTGGTACCCTTCTGCCTGTCCAGCTCAGGAAGCCACACAGAGCAGTGACTCTGCTGGGGCCTTAGATGAGAACGAGGAGGCAAGAAACTGTGGTAAAGTTTGGAGCACTGTTGAAACCACAGCACTACAGTATGGGGTTGAAGGCACCAGCTTGAATACATGAGCAGGCCACACCAGACACTGTCATTCACAAGGTGCCAAAACCTGCCTCCATGTTCAGTTTGTACTGAAGTATGCCCACTTGTCTCTTTCGTTATTCCAGAAACACTGTCCTCATGTCTCTGCTGGCCCCTCAGAAGGGCCAGAGCTTTCACTCTATGCCAAATGGAAGAGGCAAGCTGGATCTGGTACCATTAATGTGTGATCTCAGCTACTTAGGAATCCGAAACAGGAAGGTCAGATGTTTAAAGCTTACCTGGGTTACAGAGTTAGTTCAAAGCCAGCCTGGACAGCTTAGTGAGGCCCTCTTGGTGTGAGTCAGGGTTCTCCAGAAGAACAGAAACAGTGGAATGAGTGTGTATTACTAAGGGGACTGGTGGAATGTGCTACGTGAAAAGAGCTGGGTAGTCCCACAATGCTATCTGTAGTTTAGAAAAAGAACCCAGTAGCCGCTCAGTCCACAAGGCCACAGGGTTCAGCAGTCCCCATCTGGCACTGGAGGCCGTGGGGATTTAGAGGGAGCCATTTCAGGCCATACTGAAGGACGAAAGACTGGGTTCCAGTGTCTGCAAACAACCAACGGCAGGAGGAACAGCAGCAGTAGCACAGACGGGCAGGAAAACAGTCCAGCTTTATCTCTAAGAACGTTTCTATCTGGGCCCTCTGGGGGTGGGGAGGTCTTCCTCCCTCCCTTACTTCTTCCTGGAAATACCTCCCCAGACCCACCCAGAAGCAAGACTTCTAGTTGATCCAGGATCTAATCAAGTCGACAACCAAGACTGACCATCATCCTTCCCTTAAATTAAAAAGAAAAATATTTTAAAAGGCTCTGGGGACATAGCTCCAATGATAGAGTACTTGTCTAGTATGTGCAAGGCTCCAGGCTCAGTCTACACTCCCACAATTAGTTAATTGGTTAAGGATCCAGGAGAGAGGAGGCCATCACTCATGATGCTGAGTGTCTCGGGAAATTGACACTAGTCCATGACGTTGGTAAAGGACACCTTTGATGAAACCTAGTCCGTTTGTAGAGGCTGCCACAAAACATCACAGGTTCCATAGTTTGTAAAGAGAAGTTCATCTGGACAGAGTTCTAGAGGTTTGGGATGTCCAGGGGCACAGTGCCAACACCTGGTGAGGCCTCAGTGGTGTGGACAACATGGCCCAAGGACAAAGTAGCATGAGAGACAGGGAGATAAGACAGGGGTCAGCTTTGCATGAGGAACTCACTCTGCTGATAACCCACTCTCTTGGTAATTAACTGGCTCTGGCGATGCAGTGATAATGGTACAAGGATCTTGTTGTGATATCCATGAAACATAGCGAGATACAGCTATCAAACAGTACCATGGGGCATGTTCCAGATCTGTGGCTCCATGAGAAAGCCACTTAGGAAGCAAAATGAATCAACTGATCTAGAAGGAGCCCACAGTCCAGGCTGTGACAGATATCTGACTGCAAACATCAAGTCGTTATTACTCTTAGAAAGCAGTTGTGATCTCAGGGCCAAGTTTGAAGTTAGTAGCTCAAGACTTTTAGGGGACACACACACACCCCACCACCACCACCACCACCACCACCACACTCACACCAAGCCTCACCAAAGCAGCACCAATGACAGTCTCCATATGGTGAAACAGCAAGTTTCACTACTCCTCCTCCTTCATGCTTTTCTAAACATCATGTAACAAGCTTGCACAAATTTTAGATTTGTTATCCCAGCACTTGGGAGGCAGAGGCAGGTGGATCTCTGTGAGTTCGAGGCCAGCCTGGTCTCCAAAGCGAGTTCCAGGAAAGGCACACAGCCACACAGAGAAACCCTGTCTCGAAAAACCAAAAAAAAAAAAACCCAACCAAATAAACAGAAAAAACCAAAACCCTTACATGTCAGGAGGGAGGTCATGTAATTGCCCCAGTGTGTATGTGAAGGTCAGAGGACCCTTTGCAGGCGTTGGTTCTCTCCTCCTTTCTTATATAGCCCAGGCCTGCTGTGGGACCCAGGGGCCCAGGACTGAACTCAAGTCATCACTGGGTAGCAGGTGCCTCTACCTGCTGAGCCATCTCACTGGCCCCATAATTCTTTTAAAAAAACCTACAAAAATCCACATGGCATGCTATACCATATTGTACTCTATAAGTGTATGGTCAGGAATGGATGAGAGTGAGTGGCATTTTGGATATTTGGATTAGTTTGGGGTTGTGGCAGCCTTGTTCCTTTTGAGTCACAGGGCAGAGGAAGCTTTATTTATGGCTGGGTGTGAATGGAACTGAGGAGAAGCAGTTAGGGCCTCATAATCCCCTTTAAGAGCATGTTCCTGATGATTAGCAGATCCCCGTTAGGTCCCACTGCTTAAGTCATCCACTATCTCCCAATGGTGCTGGCAACTAAGCCCTGACTATCCGACCTTTGGGAGATACTGCCGTAGTGTCAGTTGCCAACTTGACACACATGGAAGAGAGAACCTCAACTGAGGAATTTCTTCCACTGGGTTGACCTCTAGGCACGTCTATGAGGAATTTTCTTAATTGCTAATTGATAGAGAAAGGCCCAGCCCACTGTGGGTGGTGCCATCCTCTGACAAGTGGACCTGTGTAGGAGGAAGTTTCTGTGTCTGACCAGCAACTCCCAAATACTCAGCAGCTACTTCCCAAATAATTGACTTGGAGGCTTAATAGTATTTATACATGCTCAGTGAGTAGCTCAGGCTTATTACTGACTGGCTCTTACGTGTAAATGAACCCATGATTCTTATCTGTGTTTAGCCACGTGGCTTGGCGCCTTTTCTCAGTGTGGCATTCTCACCTTGCTTCCTCTGTGCCTGGCTGGTGACTCCTCATTCCATCTTCCCCCTTCCCAGAATTCTCCTAGTCTGGTTGCTCCACCTATACTTCCTGCCTGGCTACTGGCCAATCAGCATTTTATTAAACCGATTTGAATGACAAAATTTTACAGTGTACAAAAGCATTGTCCCACAGCAGGCCTGGGCTATATAAGAAAGGTAGCTGACAGTGAGCCTGGTAGCAGACCAGTAAGACCAGTAAGCAGTGCTCCTCCATGCTCTTGGCCTCAGTTCTCCCCTCTAAGTTCCTGCCTTAACTTTCCTCAATGATGGACTGTAACCTGCAAGCCAATAAACCCTTTCTGCTCCAAGTTGCTTTTAATAGGTGTTTTATCACAATGTTTTATTCCTATACCTCAGATGAAAGCCGTGGCAAGAGGATGTGTACCCATGCATTCTAGCCATGGCCTTTCAGTGTGCATGTGCACATACACATGCATACACACAATCTATCCATGTGTGTGTGGGAGGGGTACAAAGCCATGATCTATCTGTGTATGTGTACCAGTACATGATAGCCACAATCTCTCTCTCTCTCTCTCTCTCTCTCTCTCTCTCTCTCTCTCTCTCTCTCTCTCTCTCTGTCTGTCTCTCTCCTCCCCTGTGTGTGTGTGTATGTGTGTGGTGTGTGTGTGTGTGTGTGTGTGTGTGTGTGTGTGTGTTTGTGTATGTACACCAGCACATGCCAGCCATGGTGTATTTATGTGTCTCCTGTTCATACCAGCCAAGATACGTCTGTGTGCACCAGTACATGCCAACCATGGTCTGTCCATGCGTGTACACCTACCTGTACCTGATTTGTTTGTGTGTTCCCCTTATGTCAGCCATTGTCTGTGCATCAGTCACCTCCAGTCTGTGCAGCAGACTGGTCATTTCAGAACAGGACAACTGGTAGAACGATAGTTTTGTCTTGTTCCCTGTCTCTTAAACAGCTACTTCCCTTCCCAGTGCTGATTCCCCAGTTCCTTAATCCTGGTGATTGTTTCTGGGCTCTGCAATGCATTGTGCCTTTCACTCACCAATTCCTACTGGAGGTGAGACTGGAATTAGAGCAGGGAGTTCTTGTTGCTTGGTGTTATGCTTGAATCTGAAGTGTTCCTCATTATGTATGTGTTTTGAATGCTCAGTCCCCAGTGGGTATATCTGGGCGCTCCAGAACCTTTTGGATGTGGACCCTGGATGGCAGAAATGGGTCACTCGGAGTGTCTTTGCAGGTTATAGCTACCCCTGGTTCTGTTCTAGTGTGCCCAGCTTCCTGTCTGCCACTGTAATGTCGACAACCCTGCGTGCTTCTCCCACAGCTGACCTTTACCACCCCTCTCCTGCCATGATGGATAAAACTGCTGGAACTGTGAAACCTTTCCTCCCCTGAGCTGTTTCAGTCACAATAATAAGAGAAGTAGTTGACAAAGGCTTGATCACTTAACACTGAAGTGCGTGGTTTCTTTGAGCCTCCAGTTGAAGGTCAGAAAGAATCTTTTGATCCTGTGATAACCATCTTCCTCTCCATTCCTCCAAAGCGACTCCCGAGGCATGAAAAGGCCCAACACAGAATAGAACGGACTGATTCTCTCAGCCTTTGTCCCTGCTCCTCTGGCAGTGGCAGCATCTCCAGGGCCCTGGCCTGACTCCTCACATTTGCAGGACAGCGTTCCAGTGTGTTCCTTTACCTCGCCACACTCCAGCCCTCTGGGTATTTATCCTCCTGGGTATTTCCAACCTGTGGTCTTTACCAAGTCTGTGACGTCATACATCTCAAGCTATCAAAAGAGAGATCAAGGCTACAGTATTTTAACTCACTCATTTATTCATTCATTCACGAAATGAATATCTGTTAGGAAGTCCTGCTGGTTGAGCGCTGTGTTGGATGCTGCAGTAGAATTAATAAAGCACTCTCATTCATATAATGCATATAATTCATATAATGCCAAGTGGGATGTGCAATCCTGGGAAGGAAAGGAACAGGTTAAAAGTGTATGTTTTAAAGGAGCAGTCGAGACTGAGCTATCAGAAAAGGCTCTTATCAAGATGACTGTGGAGCCCAGATCCAAGCGCCGAGCATTCTGGCTAGATAAAGGCATCTGTGGTGGTGTTTGATCATCTAGATGGAAGGAGCAGCATTTAGGAGCCTCTAGGGTGCAGGACTGGAAGAAGCCAGTGTGGCGAAGTACAGAGAACAAGGGCTGTCTTGCCAGGGGTGTTGGAGGCTGGTTGGAGAATTGGTATTTATTTTTGGCAAAAGAAGCCCTGGAAGAGCTTTAAACAGCTTGATAGGGATCAGATATGCTCATCGAAAAAATTATCATAGAGAGCATATGAGGACCAGATTGCTAGAGAATCCAACCCAGTCTCAGAGGAGGTCACTGCTGTTAAGCCATCAAGAGGCAAGAGCAGCCTAGGCTAAGACAGCAGCAGCAGATGGTGAATGGTGGCTGGATTGATGAGCCTTTTAGGAGCCACTGGTTAGTGCTTTGGAGATGGATTGGTTGAGGTGGTGTGAATAAAGGCGGTGGTAGGGATTATTCAGTTTTCCTTCTTGAGTGACCTCAGAAGTCAGTTGATGTAGAGACCCAGAAGCAGGCTCGTGGGAATGGCAGTGAGGGCTGGGGGAAAACACACATTAACTTTTGGATACAGTGGTGGCTTTGAGATTGGGATTGTCTGGTTGGATCGAGGGTACGGGTAGAGGGGACCAGAGAACAAGGGATGACATCAGGTGGTAAGTCTTTGAAAACATCTCTGCTCTGTCATGTTCTCCTTTTCTTGATGGCTCTACCAGATGCTGGGGTGGTCTCCCAGTGTGACAAGCAGCAAAGGAGACAGAGTTACCTTGGCATGACCAGAGCAAGAAGCAGGAAAAGCCCCTGTTTAAACACAGCTTCAAGGCTGGGGATGGAGCTAAGTTGGTAGGGAACTTGAGGCTAGTCTTGGATACATGAGAACCCTGTCTCAAAAATAAATGAATTAAAAAATAAAGATATCTTCCAAATATAGTAATAGTGTGTTCTTTAGAAACCCCAGACAATACATGCACCCCTATAGTGCATAGATAGTCTAGGGCTGTTTAATGAGCTGGTAATATTGATGAATTAGGGATTAAATTCTTAAACCGAATACAGTGATACAAACCTATAGTCTTATCTACTGGCTGAGGGGCAGAGGCAGTAGGGTTACTTGGCTCCAGACTTACCCTGAGCAACATAGTGAGACCTCCTCTCAAAAACAAACAGAGAACATTTTAGAAAGAGGATGAGGGACCATATGCCCTGGCTGTGGAGCAATGATGAGCCTGGGACCTGACATGACAGCAGGAAGAAGGCCTGTGCGGTCCTCAGGAAGGTTCTAAAGAACCTGTCCCTGTGTGTTACTTGGGGCCTTTCGTGAGTCAGAACGGAATCTTCCTAGAAGTTTGAAAAGTTGCGTTAGGTCTTAGAGGCAAGATTTTAATTTATTGTGACCTCTCCTTCCTTATGTTCTTACAGTGCTGGGATGGAATCTGGAGCCCGGCTTATGCGGACCAATGCTCTTCTACTGGGCAACACCCTCCCTCAGTCCTCCCTGAGGCCTCCATGCTGTCCTCAATAGCGCTCACCTCAGTGCCTTTAGCTAAAGAGACTGGTAAGGGGGAGCGACACAGATGGTCTCATTGGAACAACTCTGACCCCTTCATTAAATCCACACATGCTCCCCCATTTGCTTAGACACCCTGGCCTCTGCAATTTGCTCTCAGTTCTCCACCCCACACTCCATTCCCTCCTGGGAACCACCTCAGACTTTCTGGATGTACCACTTGCTTTACTGAACACTAGCTGCCAAAGCCACTCATGACAGGGAAGCTGACCAGAGGCCCACCAACCGCTTCAGCTCCTCCCTGCCCTCCACTGCTTTCCTCAGACTTTGTGGGTAGCTTCACAGATATTTACACATCTTGGGAGATAATACGCACACGCCACTTTGCAATCTCCCTTTAAAACCTTGTATTTCGGAGGCACATTTCCATGTATGGACATGGGCAGCATGCCCGCCTAGTCCAACAGCTCCGCAGTGGTCTGGCATGAGGACAGCTCTGGACTTGCTTAGTCATTATAGGACCGCTGTGTTTGGGTGGCATCCAGCACCTGGCTATCGTAAATAGCACCCCTGCCCCCTCTTCATGGCTTTTCCATTCACCAGCAGCTGCTTTGCTAGCTCACGGTTTCCTGGGAATAGTCTCTTCTCTCCAAAGGTAGGGATGGGATGCATTGGATATTTTATTCCCTTCTCACTTCCCACAGGGATGCTGAGCCCATTAAAGAGCTTTAGAATGAAAACAGTCCACATTGACAGGGCGAGCTCCTTGAGGAGGCAGGCCCAAGGTAAGCACCTAGTCATCTCATTATTGCTATGCAGTGACTCAGAGTAGGGAGGCTGAGGCTGGCCAGCTTCTCCTGGAATGTAGCATGGTCAGAACTCTCTTCGGGGGAGCCTGTTGCAGGATGGTGTGCCTAAATGTTGCTCGAGTGCCTTCACTGCTAATTCAAGGTAGAAGGCCAGCCCCAGGAGCCCACACCTCTCTTCCTGAACTCAGAGACAGACAGCCTGTCTGTTGTCCTCGGCTCCCATCACCATACATTTCCATCAGGCTTCTAGGGTCCCGGATGGAATATTCAAAATAGGAGACAAGGTCTCCCTCTGACTCATACCCAATGACGGGAATGGGAGGCAGGAAGGATGTGAAATTCCGCTCATGCAGCCTGCTACACTTGAAGTATTTTAGTGGAAGGGGACTGCAGATGTGACCCCACTAAAGAAGCTTTGAGGGCCAGCATCAAATGTCTCTGTGGTGACAAAAGCTGGCAGTGTGACAGCCGGAAAGAAGAAAGGACAGAGCTGGGGCTGGCTCTCTCCAAAGTTCCCACTGAGAGCTGGCTGGGCAGGCCTGCCCGGGCCCTGGGCAGCTGCAGCCTCTGAATGGTTCCTCTGTCATCACCCGCTCAGACCCAGAGTAGAAAAGCACACAGCCTCTGCTTCCCACTCCCTCAAGTGGCCAGGTCGGGTCCTAATCGCCCATCTACACACTGGCGGGGGAGGAGACTGGGAGATGCCAGAGCTAAAAAAGCATTTCATGTGGCACCTGGCTTGACCACCTGGCTTCAGACGGGTGCAGACCAGTATTCCCATTTCATAGGTGAGGCCTGCTGAGGTCACAGAGGCCCCAAAGCAGCTCAGTGGTGAGCAAAAGGCCACATAAGTTGCCTGCCAAGCATTCCCAGACACATAACCTGGGCGAGCTCCACAAGACAATGCATCCATTATCAACTGACTTGTAATACCGCGTCATTTTTCTTTCTGGGAAAACAGTGCACCCTCATTTTACACAGGAGTAAAAGGACCGCAGAAAGAATGTAAAGGGAGGAAAACGAAGACTTCCGTTATCTCCCTCTGGAAAGAACACAGAGTCAACACTTTGTTTTTTTATGTAATCTGCTCATGCACATACTTTTTGCATAATTATGGTCATTTACATAACATTTTTGTAGCCTACTTTTCTCACTAAACACTGCACACATTTCCTCTAGTCATTAAGATGGCTTTATAATGTGTGTTTACATATAATTACATATATTTTGTTTATACCATACCTAATTTAGAAAAAAAACCCTCATTTTTGGGCTAGAGAGATGGTCAGTGGAGTGCCAGCCACACAAGCGTGAGGACCCTGGATCCCTGGCACTTACATAAAAGCTGGGTTCAGTACGACATGTCAGCAACCCCAGCAATGGAGAGGGCAGAGACAGAAGGATTACTGTACCCCATTGGCCAACCAGTCTAGTCAAATCAAGGGAGAAAAATCTCAAAAATAAAGTGAAGAGTGACCAATTGTTGATCTCTGGCCTTCACAAATATGTGTATACATGTGCAAGGGCATCCATATACATCCACATGCACATGTGTGTAACACACAGACATGCAGACACACACACACACACACACACACACACACACACACACACACACACACACCATCCTTAGCTAGTCAATTCCAGAATCCTGATGTAGTAAACAATTTGGAGCTAATGTTAGGGAGCAAAGCTTTCTATGTGTGTCTTGTGTTTCTATTACACAGAAGCATTTCTCTATCCCTGAGAAGAGATTGATTAGGTAAATGGTGTAAGCATTTCCAAGTTTATGATAAATGTTGCCCAACTGCTGTTAAAGAAACAGGATCCCTTTATACAGCTACCAATAGTGCCTTCTCCCGGGACTCTCTCTAGTTTGATTGACAGTTGTCAAGATTTAAACATGCTCAATAAAATGGTCAAACCAATGTCTTCAGTCATTATTTTCCACATGGCTCCAGTTCCCTTAGTCATTTATGGCTTGGTTTCCTATCCACCAGGCTCTGCGCCAAACACCTCTATGCATACCTTAAGTGGCCTCCTCAGCCCTCCTGGACCAGCTTTATGATTACCCCTGCTTTGCAAATGAAAAATCAGAGAGGGTAAATGAGTTTCCCAAAGCACACAGGGAGCAAATGATGAAGATTCAGAACATTAAAGAGACTTAGCCTGTTCCTGGGGGGCCTCACCTTCATCCTGGATAGTCCCAGTAACCTGGGCCAGTGTACTCTGAGTTTGGGTGGGAAACTCACTAGGAACTTCTCACTCAGTAGATAGGACTCACTGGGAGGATGATGGCGTTGAGGCTGAAGCTGGCCAGAAAATCAACAGAAGCATCGAAGCTTTCTACTCAGCTAGCACACAGATCTCCATGCACAGACTGTGGTGGAGCAATCTCTCTGCAGAGATCAGACCGTTATTCTTCTCTGGACTACTTTCAGAGTGTTTGGTGGATGAAGTAAATGCGTAGTGGCTGCTTTACAGGAAGACTACAGAGTGAGAGCTAAGACCAAGGGCTTTCAGCCTGGGGCCGCATGCAGGCGACATGCATCAATTCACAGAAGGCTGAGAATTTCATGTTTTATTTTGAGATGGCATCTCACTCTATAGCCCAGGTTGGCCTGGAACTCTGAGCAGGCCTCCTGCCTCTGCTTCCTAAGTGCTGGGTTTAATAGGTGTGAGTCACTCTGCTTGGCTCAAATTGAGAATTTTAGTCAGCAAAAATGGCAGCAGAGGGCTCCTCCAATCAGAAATGGAGGGCCACCAAAGGGTTGAAGAGCTGAGGGATTGGTAGGACGAACTATGTGTGCGTGAGGGGAGTTGGTTTGAGGGGTGATTGCATCAGCTAGTATTCTATCACCATTGCAGATTACCAGAGTCCATCATCTTACAGAGAAAAAAGGGTCCCGGCTCACTGTTTTGGAGGCAGCACACCCTGGTGGAGCACATAATAGAGGAAACCACATAGGTCATGGACAGGAAAACACAAGAGAGCCAAGGAAGGTCCTAGGGTCCACAGCCCTTTTGAGGACACATTCCCAGTGACCTAAGGACCTCCCACTATGTCCTACTTCCTGAAGGTCTCTGCCTTCCGACAACACAATCCTGGGGGACTGTACTTTTAGCAAATAGGCCTTTAGCAGAGAACCAAGCTCTCAACTAAAACAGTGGTGCTTTTGATGTAGGCTGCTAGACCAGAAGTGTGTCTAAGAAGATGGTGACCAGCGCCCAGGGGAATGTTACAAGTTCCTGAGCAGGTGATAAGGTGGAGAGGACATGTTGTGTAGCTGAATAATCACTCAGAAGCATACATTAATTACAACTGGCCATTAGCTCAGGCCTACCACTGACTAGCTCTTACATTTAAACTCAGCCCATTTCTGTTCATCTATATGTTGCCACATGTTCCATGGCTTTCCTGTGTGCCATTACATGCTGCTCCCTGGACAGCGAGCTGGCATCTACTGACTCGGCCTTCCTCTCCCCAGAATTTTCCTCTCTGCTTGTCCCATCTATACTTCCTGCCTGGCCACTGGCCAATCAGCATTTTACTTATCAACCAATCAGAGCAATAATGTTGAACATAGAGAAGACACCATGACCATGGCAACTCTTGTAAAGGAAAACATTTCATTGAGGTGGTGGCTTACAGTTTCAGAGGGTTAGTCCATTATCAGCATGGCGGAGTGCAGACAGACATGGTGCTGGAGAGGTAGCAGAGAGTTATACAGATGGATCCGCAGCACCAAAAAGAGAGACTGAGCCTCTGGGCCTGGCTTGAGCCTTTGAAACCTCAAAACCCATCCCCAGTGACACACTTCCTCCAACAAAGCCACACCTCCAACAATGCTACTCCCCATGAGCCTATGGGGTCCATGTTTACTCAGTCCACCACAAGCTGCCTTTTCTGGTCCTTGCTTGTGGCTCAAGGTGTGAGCTCCCAGCTTGCCTCTCCAGCCGCCATGTCTGCCTGCTGCCACGCCTCCCTGCTGTGGTGCTGTTGGCTTCTTGTGCCTCTGGAAGCCCAAATCAACGCTTTCTTCTCGAAGTTGCCTTGGTCATGATGTCACAGCAACAGGAAAGTAACCAATACACCCAGGAAAGAGGAAATGCAAATCAAGGCTGCAGACAGAGGCAGGGGCTCACATGTGTTGGCTTTATGACCTAGTAGTCAGTTTGAATGAACTTTTGTAATTTCATCCCATCGTCCCTTTTTCTCCATTCTCTTTCCCCATATTTATCTAGGTATGTGTATCCCCCACCTGCCCTCTCCTAACTGACGCTTACATCCCTACAATTCCATCCTTAGCAATTTAACATCTAAGTTAAATGATCACAAGGCAGCCATGGAATCGAGCTGCTCGACAACCCTGAGGGAGTGCCAGTCTGCAGCCTGGGGACACCCAGCACTTCTAGGTGTAGTGTTTTCTGGACCTAGAACAGAATTCCTGTTAAGGTCAAGACCAGCAGAGATGGAGACCAGTTGGATACTGGGGCTCAGCCATTCCTGCCCAATACCCCTAGTGTGCGAACACTGCTCTCAGGCTCCCAGTTGGCAGAGGCAGGCCTCCGCAGCTGTTTCTCCCTCAGCTCTAGACCAGACTCTAGCCTTCTGCAGCCTCTTGCTGCCTCCTTCAGCTCCCTGGGTTGTCCCCAGTAAACACTTCTCTTGACAGATATCCTGTAGGCCCACCCCCTGGTGCTTCTTTCCAAACAGGCAGATCTGTCCATAGAAGAGCTCTGCTTTCAACTTTTTGAATATTTTACTTTGCCAGCAAATCAAAGGTCTATACCAGTTTGGCATACACATCTACCATAGCATCTGTCTTAATATGCTCAACAGATACTCCAGGACTGATGGATGATGGTGAGCAAACCCACTTTTCTGCTTGGAGGCCTGTGTGCAGATGTCACACAGCCCTCCTATGTATGGCGACCCGATGTGATGCTTAGGAGCTTAATGTCTGTGCTTCAGAACAACTGGAAATGAGTTACCTTGAACTCTGAGATGATACAGTCTTTGGTTGGAAAGTGCCTTATTTCTCATGTTCTCCATGGAAGTTTCCAGATTTGGGGCTCATGGAGGATACTGAGGTAACTGGCTATTTGAGTAACAGATTTATTGAAAGAATTACTAATGTTGTGGACAGACAGACATACAGGAGCAGAGTAGGGTCCCTTATAAATTTCTGGTTTCTGGAGCAGGAAGGCAAGAATTTAGAGAAACAAGTCACTGGAGTTCTGGAGACCAAATGATTGTAGTATAACCAGAATGGAGTAGTTGTGCAAAATGGTGGGGCCATGGCTAACACCCAGATTCTTCCTCACTATCAGAGCAGAAGGAGCATGAGTGGGGGGCCACAGGAAGTGACCAGAGCAGCCCAAGCCAGAGAGAGGAGGGGTCTGCGGGCTGAGAGGAAGCTTAGGCTGGGAAGCCTCTTCCTGTGACCCCACTTCCTGGAAGCTGCTGCTCTTCCGGCTGATCTCGGAAGCAGCAGAGGTCGGGAACAACAGCTGGCTGGGAAGGGAACCTGGGCTGCAGAAATTTGCTGATAGTCACCAGCAGATAGAGCATTCTGAGAAAACCTGCATTTAAAGTAGTTTATCTGACCCTGCTGTGTATCTTTGCTTTGTTATTCTGAGTTGAATAGATGGTTTTGAATCATTCCCAAGGGAGGCTAATTAAATAGTTGATAAATAGGATGTGGGGATTTCATGCACAAAGCTTTTCTGACATTAATTAATTGACACTGGCAAGAGTAGCACCTTCACCTTACAGATGCAAATCGTCAAAGGGAAGGCGTGTGTGTGTGTGTGTGTGTGTGTGTGTGTGTGTGTGTGTGTGTGTGTGCGCGCGCGCGTGTGTGTCTACAACAGCTCTGCAGCTACGATTTTGGAGTTGTTCCCCAGAGCCCCAGCAAGGAGGAGTTGAATGGGAGGCTGCAAAACTTGTTTAGTCTTCTGCAAGATCCTAGTGAGATTCAAGTTCCCAGTGCTAGAAACAAATCATTTAGAGGCATTGATGACAAGGGTCTTAGGAGGAAGTCCTTACCCCACCCTGTTGCATAAGAGCTGGCATTTCCTTTGGAAATGGTGACTCAGGTTTCCCGGCAGTGGCTCCTGGGCTTTTGCTGACCAGCCACAGCGCCACCTGCTGGTCCTGTAGTCCTCAGCGCTGTAGACCCCAGGCTAAAAGCCAATATTTTCCTCTTAATCTCTTCAGTATTTCTTTTCCCCTTGCCTGTCCCAGCTGAGAATCCTCACTTCTCCAGAACCACAGCTGATAGGATGTGTGTGTGTGTGTGTGTGTGTGTGTGTGTGTGTGTGTGTGTGTGTGGTGTACAAATCTGTCAGAGGACCATTTCCACAAATATCTCATCCTATTTTTCCCCTCTGGATTAAAATGAGAACAAATGAAATCTAAGCCTTGACTGATTGGCCCATCGGAGTGAAAGGTCTACACCAGAATAAAAAGAGTCATTTCTGTCTCCGAGGGCCTGGGTAGCTCTCTTCCTTGGGGTGGTGGTGGTAGGGGATGTATCTGGAAGCTGCTTGCACAAGAGGCAGTTAAGGCTCTTTCTTAGAGCCAGTGCTCTTTGGGCGTGGTTGAGGGAAGGAGGGTCTTAGGACAGGCACAGCCACTGTGCACATTTGCAGCTCCAGGGCCTCAGAATTGTTTTTGTTTATCTGTTTGTTTGTTGTTGTTGCTGCTGTGACAGAATGCCTGAGCAAACAAGGTAGGACGGATCTACTTGGGTTCATGGTTTCAGGGTCCCAGAATCACTTGGCTCTATTGCTTGTGTGCCCGCGGGTGGTGAGGAGGAATGCCACACTAAAAAGCATGGCTGAGGGAAGCTGCTCACCCCACAGCAGCCAGGAAGCTGAAAGAGGAGAGAAGGGAAGGGCAGGAACGAGACACCTTTCAAACATTTGCTCCTCGTGACCCATTTTCTCCAACCAGACCCCACCTGCCAACAGCCCATTCAATGTGAACTCCATGTGTTAACCTATTGATCTCAGTGTCTTGGTGATCCAGTTACCTTTCAATAGGTCTCTAGCAGAGGACAGCCTTCATATATGAGCCTCTTTGGGAGGCTTCATATTCAAGCTGTAACAGGGGTTATGGGGTGGAGTGTCACATCAATATTGCCCTTCCTTCTACAAACAGAGATGCAAGTGTGTCCAGCTGTTCTCTCAAATGGTAGAACTGAATTCTAAACGACTTCACTGCTGACAATTTCCATTCAGGCAACATGACTCAGCTTATCATTTTGTCTGTCTGCCCACTGAGAAGTTAAACAAGTGTTGGGTACTCTAACAGGCCCTCTACACATGGCCCCTGGGATTTGAAAAGGAAGGCAGAACCCTTCTGCAGATGGAGGTCAGCAGAGAGTGAAGCATGCAAAGGGACTTGCAGGGTTGCAGGGGGTGGGAGAGGCTTCCCTTGTACCACCAGCTTCCAGGGAGGATTGATTTTTGCAGCCAGTTACCTGAGGCAACCCCATACACGGGTCCCCCGTACCTCCCTCCACCTCTCACATGGCCAAGTCATCCTCTAGGCTTTAGGCAGAGCCAAGCTGTGCCAGTGTGTCAATGAAGTGCAGAGACTGAGTCCTGCAGGTGGGCGCAGTGGCAGACATCTGTAGAGAAACACACACATGCCACATCACCAGCCGAGTTCCTACCAGCCAGCTGCCACACATTTCCTGCCGGCGGGGTCCGACCCCCAGCCTGTGTCCTGGGGAAAACTGAACATAGGGGGACGCTGACACATCAGTGGGTTGTCGACCATCTCTTGAGAACCAAGTCACTGAATGGTTCAGTTTAAGTGGGCAAAGGATTTCCAAGAGTGTGTCCTCCTGTGTGCCATCATAGGCAGGGCTTTGCAATATGTGGCCGTATATCCTTATGTAGTATAGGGACTAGTTTTTACCAACCCAAGTTGTAGATGTGAATGAGGCAGAGATGCAGAGGATGATTATTCAGATGACAAAGCTGGCTTTACTAATTCCATGAGATTTAGTAGCAGTGTATGATAATTTCCAGATCATACAAGTCAGTCTAATACAGTCCATAGGGGACTTCCAGAAACCTGTGGTAGACAATTTCAAGAAGGTTTTACAGGACTCTGGTGAGGCTGTGAGGGACTGTCAAGGCTGGGGTGTGCTGGACACTGCCTTCCATGACTTGGTACTGCATCTATTTTGGGTCCCCCAGTTCAGGGTCTTACCATGTATCTCAGGCTGGCCTTGAACTCACGATCCTCTTGCCTCCACCTCCTGAGTGCTAGGATCACAAGGCTGCAACACCAAATCTGGCTTTGGAAATTTCTGTTTAATCCAAGCAGCATGCAGCTCAAGAGAGCACTTGTTCATTGTTGGATGGGAGGATGCTGGTCGGTCAGCCTTCCTTCTCAGTCAGCCCCCAATGATGAGCCTGTGGGACCAGTGGCTCTTCCATAGTCCAAGAGGTTATAAGACCAGAACATTTCCAATGTTTTTCCATCTCATTCTGACCTAATCCTCTGGCATATCTGTGACAGGAGATGTGACTCAGCCTGATTGCCAGCCTCTGATGGAGCAAGAACAAGTGTGTGTGTGTGTGTGTGTGTGTGTGTGTGTGTGTGTGTGTGTGTGTGAAGCTGTATTTACTTTTTATAAGTAGGAAGTTGGTATGAGGAGATGCCTCAGTCAGTAAGGTGCATACACACAATGACCTGAGTTCAGTCCCCAGCACCCACGTAAAAAAGAAGTGTTTAGCAGCAGGTGCCTATGATCCCAGATTTGGGGAGGCAGAGACAGGAGGATCCCCAGAGTTCACTAGCCTGCTAGTCTAGCCTCCCTGGTGAACTCTCAAGTTGAGGGAGAGACCCTGTCTCAAAAATAAGGTGGAGAGTGACTGAGGAAGACACCTGACAACCACCTCTGGCCTCCACATCTGTATGCGCATTACTTTGGGCATGTCCACAAAGGTAAGACAGGAAGAAAGTGCTGTATGAGCCTGAGCACGGATGGGTATGGTCTGCGGAGGAAGCAGTTAAATAGACAAAGGCGAGTTCTTTCTCCCTCTCAAGTAGCAGGGATACTGTTCTTGTGTTCTGTAGACACCAGAACTCCAGGTCTGTGCCCTCTGGTTTCTAGGACATGCATGTAGTCCCCAAGATCTCAGGCCTTAGTCCCCAAGATCTCAGGCCTTAGCCTTGAGCCAAGAGGGACACACACTAGTTTCCCAAGTTTCTCAGGTTCAGACAGCTAAGTACTAGTTTTCCCAGGGGTTCCAGGATACATTGCCTGTTGAGGAAGCCTCAGTCTGCCCGGTGACATGGGTCTATTCCACCACGTCCCATCCATGTATGCATGTGTCATGTAGCTTGACACAGAGATAGTGCCTTCTCTCTAGAGAAGCCCAAATGAAGCCCCGTGTCCAAGATTCCAGTTGACTTCCCATGCTGGCTGCAGATGGTAGTGAATCTGTCCCTCTGACACTGTTCAGGTTTGCTTTACTGGCTGCAGAAACATCCCGCCTTTGTTGCTATTTGAGGGATGCACTTTGAGGCCCCCGCCCGCCCCTTTCCATCATTCCTGGGTACATGACTCCATCCTTTCACTTTAACTCTTGCGCTCTCCTATTTCAGCTCTGGTCACAGCATCATCAACACCAGAAGGTCCATGCGCTGGACCGTTTTCAAAGCTCGTCTCCTCCATCCCTGCCCAAAGCACCATGATGCTGGAGAAGGCCAGTTAGTGTCTCTTTTCTTAAAGAAAAGAAGGCAGGAAAGTTTGGTGACATGACAATATCACACAGTCACAAAACTGTGGGTCCAGGAGCAGCTGACTGGTTTAGATTTAGTATAGTCCCATGGTGGGGCATGAGAGAGGGTAGGAAGTATGGTGATGTTTTATTTGTGCTGAAATGTGATTTTATTTGTATGTTAATAAAGTTGCCTGGAGATCAAAGGTCACAGTGAGCCACAAGCGGGAGTCAGGGGGTGGTAGCACATGCCCTTAATCTGATCACATGGCAGGCAGAGTTTCTGTGGTCAAGGACACGTCCGAAGCAAGGTGACCTAAACTTTTAATCCCAGTACCAACCATGCAGACTTAGAGATCTTGCCTTTAATGGCCTGATTATTCTCTTGCATGCTGCATTTGAGTTCTCAAAAGCCAAAGATTCGGTTATTATCTGGCTAGCTTCTGAGTTTGGGACCATTCTGTTTACTGCTGAAGACAGTCTTTGTAAGAAATCCGTGAAGGATTCTTTTGGGTCCTGCGTAACTTTTGCGAATGACTCAGTTTTCCTGCTTTCCTGCTTCCTCAATTCTGTCACATGCATTCATGGTCACCATTCGACATAGAATTAGGGTTTGGTTATCATACAAACATTGTCTTTGTATTTCAGCATATTGGCCTTCTCCAAGAAGCTGATCCTGGGAAATTTCCACACCTCTAGCCCTCCATTGACTTTCTATGGTCTTAGCCTCACTTAATACATGTGCCACTGCAGCTGTGCTTGGGATTCCAGGACAGCATTTACCAGCTCTTTCCAGTCTTGAGGGATAATCCTACTACAAGTTGACCAGGAGTTTAACATTTGCTTTACAAACGGGGAATGCATGCCATAAGATACTATTTTCTCCTTAAACCTTCTTAATCTAGCATTTCAATTGGAGTCCAATTAGTTTGTACATTCACTTGATCAGGTAGCTGTAGTTTGAGTTTTCCTGCCTGGCCCACAGTCAGGACAAATTTCTCTTACCCGCCAGTCCCACAGTCACTCAGACCCAACCAAGTAAGCACACAGAAACTTATACTGTTTACAAACTGTATGGCTGTGGCAGGATTCTTGTTATCTACTTTTATTTATATCTTAAATTAACCCATTTCTATTAATCTATACTTTGCCATGTGGCTCGTGGCTTACCAGTACCTTATCTCTTTCTTGTCATGGCAGTGGCTGGCCACATCTTCTCCCCACCTCCCAGAATTCTCTTCTCTCTTGTCCCACCTATACTTCCTGCCTGGCCACTGGCCAAACAGCATTGTGGGGCAAATTCCAAAGGCCTGGGCGGCTCCCTCCCTCAGCCTCCTTCCTCGCTGGCAGGTACCTAAATCCACCTGCAAAGTTCCATTTAACCAGGGGACGCCTACATGGTTCCATTCCCGAAAGAGGGAACAGCTAGTCCAGTCTCAGTTCCCTAGCTTAGCCCCCAGACCAGCGAAAACCGCTGTGAGTGAGGCCTTCCCACTCCTCCCTGAGTGCCGGCTCCCGCCATCTTGGCTCCTGCCTTCAGCTGCCGCCAGCCAAGGTGGCCAGCAGGCCCTGCTTTGGAGCTATACCACCGCCTCCTGCTGGCTGAAAAGTGCTACTGCACCCCCCAAAACCATGGAAAGGTAAGCTTATTTCAAGTAAAAGTACTTGATAATTTTACACCTTAAAACTGACTAACAAATTTTGAGTAATTCTGGTAAAATGGCTGACAACATTACCTCACAAGAATTTAAAAACCTTTTTGCCTGTATGATGAATGACATTTTCCTGGAAATATAAAACTTCCCTTTTAACTACGTGGAGTGGCCTTAATAATTTCTCCAATAGGTAGCTGTTGTACGGTTACCGGATAAATTAAGTTTGATTGTTTGAAAACAGGCTTTCTTTCTGTAAGCTTATAATCCAATCCTTATTTAATAAGACAGTTTAGAATTTTATCTACAGGGAAGTTTAAGACAGACATGTTGTGGAATATTATTTTAAGATGTGTTACATTTGTTTATGCTGTGGAATATTTAATGATGCAAAGATGTGCTGCATTCTTTTATGTTGCATGTGTTTAACTCTGTGAAGCCGTGTTACTGTGCCTGTCTAAAACACCTGATTGGTCTAATGAAGAGCTGAACAGCCAATAGCAAGGCAGGAGAAAGGATAGGTGGGGCTGGCAGTTAGGGAGATTAAATGAGGGGAGAAATCTGAGAAGGGAGAAGTATGAACAAGGAGAGGAGGATGCCAGCCACACAGCCACACAGCCACCCAGCCACACAGCCAGCCACACAGCCACACAGCCACTCAGCCACCCAGCCACACAGCCAGCCAGCCACCCAGCCACCCAGCCACCCAGCCACCCAGCCACACAGCCAGCCAGCCAGCCAGAAACACAGCCACCCAGCCACCCAGCCAGCCAGCCAGCCAGCCAGCCAGCCAGCCACACAGCCACACAGCCACCCAGCCAGCCAGAAACACAGCCACCCAGCCAGCCAGCCAACCAGCCAGCCACCCAGCCACACAGCCACCCAGCCACACAGCCAGCCAGCCAGCCAGCCACACAGCCAGCCAGCCACCCAGCCAGCCAGCCACACAGCCAGCCACCCAGCCACACAGCCAGCCAGCCAGCTAGAAACACAGCCACACAACCACCCAGCCACCCAGCCAGAAACACAGCCAGCCACCTAGCCACCCAGCCACCCAGCCACCCAGCCACCCAGCCAGCCACAGAGTAAGAGTGAAAGTAAGATTACAGAAGTAAGAGAAAGGTAAGAGCCCAGAGGCAAAAGGTAGACAGGATAATTCAAATTAAAGAAATCTGGCTGGAAATAAGCCAAACTAAGGCTGAGCATTCATAAGAAAGAATAAGACGCTGTGTGATTTATTTGGGAGCTGGGTCACGGGTCCCCCAAGAGCCAAAGAGTAAAAACCAAACAACTACACAGACACGTGATGTAGACGAGGCGGTGGTTGAGGGGAAGGACTTGTGACATTCACAGCCCATCTACAACGCATGCTCACGCTCTTTTTTTCAGTTTCTGGCAGTGCTGGGCATTGAACTCAGGGCCTCCCTCACACATGCTAGGCAAGCGCTCCACCATATTTTATATTTGTATGCCTTATATCTCCATTCATACTTAGAGAAAAGGCGCTGAGATCTCACAGTGAGTGTAGACGCAGCTGTAGAATTAAGAACATCTGCAATGCTTAGAGCAAATTTAAGGGTCAAATGTCTGCCTAGTCTATTTAATTTTACACCCTAGTCTAAAATTCCTGCCCCGTGTGAAATCCAGAGTTACAGCAGTTGGTACCTAAGGCACAATATCGGTACTTGACTGAAGCTACATGTTTTTTTTTTTTTTTTTCCCTACAAAGGAACAGGTTTGGAAGTCAATGTAAACTGATCAATGAATTGTGATTATTCTGAAATTTTATTTTGGGGTCCTGTGTCACAAAATGACATGTGTAATGTTTGCAATGGGTATGAGAAATTGAGATGTTTTTATTTCTACTATTTGAGAATAAAACTGTAGATAATGTTCCAAACTAGCATCAAAAAAAAAAAAAAAAAAGGCGGAGCAAACTTTTCTGTATATAAACTGTACATAAAACAAGGCACTATACATTTCTTGGGGGAGATATTAAGGTAGAAAGGTTGATTCGCATAGATTCTTCAGAGTCCACACTGGGAAGTAAGTCTTTGTTCGCTTTAGCACCGGAAGCAGAACTCAGCACAAGTCAGACCGAAGGCTGAAGGAGGCACTCCTGGGGAGGGGGGAGGGGGATGGGATGGAGGACAGATTGCAGGCAGGTTGAACCCAACAGAAGCGACTCTGTCTACCTGGTAATATTGTTTTGACACCGAAGGAAAAAAAATTGAAAGTGAATGAATACATATTGTTTTGTTAAATACATATTGGATTTATACGGTGCTTATATAAATATATATATATATATATATTTAGAATCCACAAACTATCAAAATAACACTTTATAAAGAGACTTGCTTTAAAAAAGGTAATGCCGAGTTGGAACAGGAGGGCAGGGTCGCAGTGGCCACTGAGACAGGATTCGGCTGAGTGAACGGAAGAGATGCCTTTCTCAGTTTACCTGAACCATGGAAAAAAAACCGTCCCAAGAGTTCTCCCACACATTTACAAAATGCTTAACTCCTAGACAAGCCACCGAGTTAATAAGGTCAGGTTTGGAAAAACTCTGATTCAAAAATACTTTCTTCTTTGACAGAAAAAAAATAACAGTCCAAAAAAATATCCGTTTTCTGGTCTAGCGGCACCGGAAGTGATCTCTTGATGGCGCCTGTCATTGCTTCCTCAGAACAGGCCCTTAGCTTTCTTCAGGTTCACTTGCTTCCAGGTGGGCAGTGCGTTGAATTCATCTCTGGTCATGTCAAGTGCAAACTGGAGGAAATGTGAGAGACACCCTGTGAGTGGCTGAGTGAAAGGATGCTCACACCAGTGTGTCATCACCATCCCAGCCAAGGGGCCACTCACCTCAAAGTCTTCATCTGTGAGATAAATCTCAAGCTTTAGAGGGTCTACTCCCTCCGGGAGTGGCCTGGCAAGCAGATCTGCCAATGGATAGATGGTTTTACAGAGCTTGGCTAGGACATCTTCCACCAGGGTGATCTGGTTGGAAACTTCAGTATCCTGGAGAGAGGGAGCAAGAGAACATTTGAGCAGACTCCTGCTATCTCTGGGGACTTGCAGACCCCCAGCTCTGTACCATATGGGCACAGCCTGGTCAGGAGCATGGTATCACTCCACTGTGGAGTTGGGGGGGGGGCTCTGAATATCCAGGAATTACCTCCTGACCTTCAGAGCTGTTCTCCCTCTGCCAACTTTCAAATCAACCCTGTGTTTGAACTGCTTCTGAATGAATGAATGAATGAACAGATGAATGAATGAATGAATGTTTAGGGACTTAGCTTACCTATGAGTGAAGCAGCAGAGAAAGATTATTGGATCTGAAATCAAAACATTAGATGCTTCTACATAGTGGAACTTGTTTGAACATATTTTAAAATAATTAAGCTAAAGAGAAGTCATGCCCTTTCCCCTTTCCCCCAGGTTCCACTTCTTAATCCACAATGAGACACAAAGAAGGTAAAGGTAGAGTAATGCATAAGGCCCTGGGTTATGCACACACACACACACACACACACACACACACACACACACACACTCACACATGCATGCATTCAAGCACATGCACTCGCACACACACAGGGGTGGGATTTCTGGGGAAATCATCTTGGTCTCTTATACTTGGGTCTGGGAAGTGC
The DNA here is from genome assembly GCF_903995425.1 of Onychomys torridus. Taxonomy (NCBI): domain Eukaryota; kingdom Metazoa; phylum Chordata; class Mammalia; order Rodentia; family Cricetidae; genus Onychomys; species Onychomys torridus. The sequence goes on along the minus strand of NC_050447.1, from coordinate 83,380,864 downwards.
TGCCCTCCCTTTGGGCAGTTGGATGGTGACTGAATGAGTTCAAGTTACTGCCAACTTCAGCCATCTATGGGGCAGAATCTTGGAGGAGAGGTGGGTGCTGTGCTGAGTCTACTGGCCTGTACCTATGGACCACTACTCTCTTGGTGACTCAGAGATTTCAGGCAAGTGTTTTGTGCCTCAGCTCCTACACTGGTAAAGTAAGGACAGTAGTAAGATGCACACTAATATACTGTCCTGGTAATTAAGTGAGAAATCAAATGTAACATGCTTAGTGCCGGACCTCACCAGAGCACTACACAATGAGTTTTAATTTTGAGCTTGCTCAACATTATGCAGTACCCCCCCACCCCTCAAGCCTGATGAGCTACAGTGAATGCAGAAATACAAGGGCAACCACTGTTTGGGCTTAGGCTCCATGAGGCAGCTACAATGGTGGGCTCTGAGATCCATACATATTGTGAACTCCACATACTGTCGCTCTGCCTAGGGATTGCTATGAGCCGCAGAAATATGACATAGGAATTCAGCTGACTATGGCAAAAGAGTTAAGAACTCTCCCAGAGGATAAAGCCAGGTCTTAAGGAGTCTTGGTGATATTGGCTTTTGAATATTAGCCATTTCCTGCTATAAATTTCTCATGTGCTATTGCAGCTTTTCCATTCCTAGAACAGTGTGTTTGATCAATCACTGGGCACAATTTCCCCTATATAATTACAGACACTGGATAACATCTCCCAACTGTGCTAACAACAGTCACACAGCAAGACCTCTAATTTCAGGTCTTTCTGTAATTATTGTCATTAGCAACATCTGGCCAGGACCTTCTCTGGATGAAAGTATCTTATCTGAGATGCTCCCAGCCTTTCTAAGAACAGACCGCAGATAGATGGCATCCAGACTATCTGTTAGAGAAGGCCAGGTGGAGGTGCTTATAAGCTTAACCCTCCCTCCTCTCTTCCAAGCGCTAGCTCTAGATCTCTTTTAAACAATTAACTCAGAACTAAAGGACTTTTACTTAGCAGGTATGTCAAGCTGTGACTCAGGTTGCCTAGCTACCGAGTGTACTTTTCCTGCCCTGCCAGAAAATGGCACAGCCAAAGATAAACTTGGACAGATTTTGGTGTCAAAGAAAAGTAAGGTAGTTTTACTTTCACCCATGATTTAGTGAACTATAGGCTCTTAACATTTTTACTAACCACTTCTAAGAATATAGTTTGAGCACATAAATTCCCTTTTAACCAAATTTAGCCCTCAGTTGATTCTATTCCCCATTAGTCACTTCCTTTAGGGTTGCTATGATAGCTGATAATTACTGCTCTTGGTGTGGATCTTATTGTCCCTCCTTTTGATCCTGTAAGAGTTCAAGTCTGGGTGACCTTGCCTTGGCTAGAGAATTGCTGCTTTGTATGGGTACATAACTGATAACCTCAGAGACTTGGGAGGACTAGATTGAAGAACTAGAAGAATGAGATGGAAGATGAGGAAGAGCCAGATGGGGGAGAACTAGATAGGGTAAAATTAAGATGGGAGAATTAAGGTAGAGCTTAAAGAGAAGAGAAGGAAAGTGTAGGGAGAAATCAAGCAAGAAAGGAACTAAGTATAAGAGCATAAAAGAAGCTGCGTAGAGAGAGAACTTACTCAGAAGAATAAAGTGAATGGACTAAAGAGTTTCATGTATGTAGATTTGTTATAAGGGAGAATATGTGTTTGTTTTTCTGAGTCTGGGTTAACCTGATTAATACTATATGTCCAAGTCCATCCATTTTCCTGATTCCATTTTCTTTACAGTGGAATATTATTTCATTGTGTATATGTACCACATCTTCAACATCTATTCACCTGTTGATGGATGTTTAGGCTGGTTCTATTTCCTAGCTATTATGATTAGAGCAGCAGTGAACATGGATGTGCAGGCAGCTACGTGGTGGGAGATGTAGAGTTTTTTGGGTAGATGCCCAAGAGTGGTATAGTTGGGTCATGTAGTACATCTATTTTTTTTTTTTTTTTTTTTGAGGAACTTCCTACTGATTTCCATAATGTCACAGAAATCTTAACTCCTATCAGCCATGAATAAAGGTACCTCTTCTATATCCTCACCAACATTTGTGGTCAGATTCCTTCCTTCCTCCCTGCCTCCCTGCCTCCCTCCCTCCCTCCCTCCTTCCCTCCTGTAAAGTGATGAGGACCATCTCCTGTAATGCTGTGTGACACTGTGTGGTTGCAGGAACACCGTGAGACAGTCACAATGCGCTCTCTCCCTCAGCTACCTGAGCACATTCCTTCCTGTATTGCAGCCTGTCTCTTCCACAAGAGCTTCACCTGAGAGGACTTGGCTGTGCATTCCACACACCTCGAGAGGCAGTGGGCTGGGTGCCAACAGAAGAAACAATAGCAGCTCTTATTTGTGTCTTTGCCTGTATTTAAAACCTGAAAATTATGTGTAGAAAATGATCAGACGGCTGCCACTGTTTCCTCATTAGGCTTCCCCTCCTAAGCCAAGTCCAGGAAGTGTGGGAAGCACACTGCAACAGGAAAAAGGGTATCCCCGCTTTATTTGCAGGGTCTTGGCATACAGTCCAGGCTAGGCCAGAGCTTACTGTAAAGCACAGGCTAGCCATCAAGTGCTAGGATTACAGGGATATGTCATCACATCCCAGAGTTTGTTCCCACATCCAGAGTGCAGTCTGAGGCTTCTCCCTCTGGTGGTGCCACCCAGTGCAGAGGCCAGCGGAGGCCTAGGGTTGGAAAAGGGGGTGGGGAGCTCACCATTTCTGTGATCTCGGCAATGTCCTCCCTGTGTTCCCAGCTGGGAAACATGTTGGTGAACGTCAGGGGCTCTAGCCCAGCGTGGATAAGGTAAGACTTGGGGGGTGGCCTTTTGAGATTCTTTCCTGCAGGGATGCAGAATGCACATGTCAGTGGGCCTGAGGAGCCTTTCCTCTCCACTTTTCCTTTTTTTTTTTTGGTCCCATTTTCCACCAGAACACTGACTTTCACATTTAAAATGTGGATTGTGAGTCACTCATAACAATGCATGGTGCTGCTGTACCTCAAAGGTGACTCTTATGCTTATCTCTTCCACACAGATGTGACATCGACCTGACCCCCCCACTTCCCGAACACGACAAAATGTTTCTGGACCCCTAGGGGGACAGAAGGCTCTCTTGGAAACTCCCACCAGGCATGTCTACTTCCCTTCCATCTGCCTGTGGAGGTTTCCCCTGAGCAGGAGAAGCTTCAATAGCACGTGACAGTCAATGGCAGCATCTTCCAGGTGCGGGTGAGCATTGAAAGGTTGTTCACAAAGAGCTTTCCACAGAAAGAATTACTGTACACACTCAGGTGTATTAAGCAAGCCAGTAAACTGTCAACATGCAGACAGGGCATTAGTTACTGGCGTCTACTTTACGTAAAAGGCCACAGATTTCATGTGGATGCTAGTTAAGAAACCAGGGATTTACTGGGATTTTTTTAGTTTTGTTTTATTTCTATTGGTGGCCACAATACCAAAAGAAAGGCTGGTATTGGCTTTTTAGCCAGTTTGAGCACAGTTTTGTTCTCCAATGCAGGCGCTGCCTGAAGAGAAAGGTGAGCCGTGGAGGCCACCTAGCTACTCACACCCACCCACGTACAGAGGGGTGTCAGTGCCCGTGACACCAGTGTGGGAGACTCCACAATGCGCCATGTGGATAGCCTCATCTTGTGAGAGAGAAATATGGACTCTTTGTTCTGGCAGCAGAGAATGCATTGATCTTAACATTGACAAGCCTCTAGCAGTTAAAGGGGCAGAGCTGGAGCCTTCTCAAGGCTGGTGGCATCTCAGAAGGGCCATGGCTGGGCCTGTGGTGGCTCTCCGCCCCCTCCCTTGGGCCCTCACCTCGGCAATACTGCAGGACCGTCTCCATGGCGCTCTTCCGGTCTGAGGCCCAGCGGATGCGGGCAGAGCCGGTTATCTTGTTCTCAGTGGGCCACCAGCCTTGCCAGAGGTACACCTCGTGGTGATTGTCAACAAGGAAGAGGGCTGTGAGGTAAGGGCAGAACCAGGCCATGAGGTATACTCCTTCACAGACCTTCCCGTGCACACTGCCCCAGTAGAAGCCTTGCTGTTCTCCCAGCTGTTCCCAAAGCCCAAAGTTCAGAGAGATGAATCCCCAGAGGTTCCTGCACACTCCGCCCTCTGGTGTTAACCTCTGAAGGCCCCTAGCAGGACAAGAAGGAGACTCAAGAAAGGTCTCTTTGTTTCCTTCCTTTCCCAGCTCAATCAGAGAGTGCTGGCAGCCCTTTCAGATGTCCCTAGAACTTCGCTGTTAGCCACCTCTGGTCTCTGTGGAGCTTGCATCTGCCTTGCTCTTAACTCCCATGATGCTCTGAGCCGTGATGGTTCTTTTACAGGGAAGTGAATTTTAGACAGAGTCCTCCTGTCTCTTCCTCCTTGTCTTCCAGCCTCCACCTCTCTCTAACTCTAAGTGGCAAATGCTCTCCAACTCGACAGCTCAGTGGCACTGAGGTCCCTTCTGACATGTGTTTTGGGATTGCTTTAAAAGCCAGTGGGTGTTGATGATCCATCAAGAGCCCTGGAAAGCAAGGGCAGGGAGTCGCTTTCTTTTTTCGATACTCATGGCTGCTGACCAGTGTGATTGTAAGCATCTGCCAAGCTCTGAGCTGGTGGTCGGGCAACTGTGGTAAAACGAGACACAGGGCTGCAGCTCCAGGATGTGGGCCGACTATGAGCTCAGAGGCTTGATTGGCGGGAAGTGGGAGGGCCTATAGAGCCCATTTCCTTTGTATAGGTTTGGGCATTAGGGCATGGCTTTTGGGAACACTACTGATCTTGGAATTGGGAGATCTAGTCTGCAGTCTTAATTCTGCTGAGAGCTTTCTTTCCCAGGTCCTTTTCCTCAGCCACTTGCTTTCCCAGGTTCGTTGGCAGCTGGAGTGGCCACATGACATCTTCTGGCCAATGGGATAAAGCAGAAATAATGGCGCTGTAGGGCCCTCATGAATTGCCCCTTTCCCTTTTCCCCAGTTTCAAATAGAAACAAGAAGGGTGGAGCAAGGGCAGCTCACAAGGGACCATCAAACAGGAAGCCGGAGAGGAAGTCTGGGCAAATGGCGGGGATGCTGCATGGTACTGTCAACTGGTTCTTTGGATGTAGGAAGTTACAGAGTTCAGGTCCTGATACAATGAATACTACATGGCTGACTTTGTTTTCTTCTGTGGTGGGTGGATAAAAGGAGATGTCCTAAGCAGCTACACTAGCAGTGTACTTGGCAGATAAGAACTTAAAGAGAAAGGGCAAGAAAGGCTTCCGGGAGGGCGCTACGCAACCCAACCACGCCCCCTGCAGGCCTCACCTGGCTGCGGCGCGCTGTACAGATCCTCTTGCAGGAAAGGCATGGAGCTGACGGCAGAGGGCGCTCGCGCGGGGTACACGAACTCGGTCGCTGAGAAGTCTCCCGAGGAGCTGCTGAGGATGAACAGGCGGGGCGCGAAGTTAAAACTTCCAGGATCTTCCAAAGAAAAGAGAACAAGGCTGAGGACATCATATGCACCAGCTTCCGCATGGACTGACGGTAAAACATGGAACGACTCAAAGAACTAGTGGAAAATAGGCAGGATTTGGTTTATATCCATTTTCTGATGGGGAAATCTGTTTTTTTGTGGGTTTTGTTAAGAAAGAAAGTTGGCCCAATGTCTTGGAGGACACTGGTTGATATAGGAGTCACATATCTAGGAATTTACCTTGATTATGGATAAACATAAATAATTATTTTTAAGGGTATGCCAACTACACTATACTATTGTACCATACAGAACATACTGGACATCCACTCCCCAGATATGGAGGATGGCTAGGTAGAGCGGAATACATTGCAATGCCCTAATATCACTAAGGTCTCAGTGGCAGCAAGGTGGACACCAGGCAATAAAGGGAGAGAGTGGCTTACAAGACAGTCATCCTGGTTGTCTTTTTATTGAGAAACGCATAGGAAGTACAGGAACACATGAATTCTGGTTAGCTGAGACACATCACTTGATGAACACTGGCTGCTCAACAGAGATGACTAATAGAAGAGATTTTGTTTTATGGTTTGTATGATTATAATCATGTCTATTTTAGGGAAAGTCAGGAAGGCACATGTTCACATCCCTTAGCTTCACTCTGGTGAGTGGGGACAGCCATTCTGAAGTCCGTGCATGAAACAAAGAAACTGTTTGCTTAGATTTTGGTCCCATCCCCAAGATATCCCAATTTTACAAAATTCAGAAAATCTTCCACCTTCTGGACTGGGTTGTCCCCCACCTTGCACTCACACACCCCGCCAGCCACTCTGACCTCTAGTGCATTCCAGGTTTCCCCGGATTGCTACCTTCTCCTCTCTTGACCCCCGTGACATCCCACTGATCTAGTCCTGTGTCTTGTGTGTTCTCTTTTTATCTACTGCCTTGAAAATGACAATAAATGCTTATGAATGAGCTCCTAGGCCATGAACATCAAATCCCCAAACCGTGCCTACATTGTACACACCTATTTCACTCTGTCCTTTGCAAGGAGTGTGTCCTTTTTCTCACAGGGACCTATGAGCCCCTAAAAGGTTAAGAACAAATGAAAGAAGGCTGTGGGTCCACAATCCTTCCTTCTGCCTGCCTCCTTTGGCACACTCAAGGTCACACCATTCAATGATGGCCTCTCCTGTTCCTCCCTGAGTTTCAGGTTCCAAGTTCATAAGCTGCTGGTAACTGTCACATGCTCATGTCTCATAAAACATCTCCCAGTAGGCATCAGACACCAGCCATTGCCTTCGAAACCTCTCCTTCCAGCCACAGCTGCCTAGAACTCACTGTCTCTGTATGGCCGGGGGGCTTGCTGCTCAAGATTCTCTTCGTCTGGTCAGGACAACTGTCTCACTGGGGTCCCCACTGCTTCCTTTAGCCTGAATACTGGCCAAACCCAACAGCTTATCATGTTACTGCTCATCTAGTTTCTCAGACTTTCCTTCTCTTCTGGTCAAGTTATACCAGTCTCAGAGGCACTGTGCAAATACCGTTTTCCCATGGGGCTGTGGATGACTTTTCCTGCCAGGAAAAATCCTGTCTTTTCCATGCTCACACTCTTCATGACACATAACTTAATTTGCATGAAAATGAGTCACATCCAGTGTGTGGCTTAACTTCCTTTTGTAGAAGACATCTGTCCTCTGGGAGACCTACCCCTTGCTTTTATTTACTGTGTGCTGCACACAGCATGTGCTCAGAAAATCTTTATAAATGTATGTATGTGGTATACATGTATACGTGAATACATGCATGTGGAACCTGAGCACTCTCATGTGTCATCCCAAGGAAAGCCATCACCACCTTTGAGACAGGGCCTACTATTGGCTTGGAGCTCATCAATTAGACTGGCCATCAAGGCCCAGGGGCCTTTTTGTTCTTCTCCCCCAACTCTAGGATTTTAAGGGTGCACCTCTGTATCCTACAATTTTACACATGTTCTGGTGAGAAATCTTGTGTCTTCATGCCTGCAAGGCAAGCACTTTGCTGGTGGAACTATCCCGCTAGACCTCATTAGGTCTCTAGTGAAAAGATTAGTGAGTGAATTGAGGAACAGAAGAAGATGGATGCCATGGACCGTGCTGTGCCATTACCTTGAAGCATGCAGTCATAGGCCTTCCTGTCCCTCCTCCCCAGGGCGTCCCAGAATCCCAGGGGCTCAGATCCTTCATCACACTCATGTATTGTCACATTGCTGCTGCTGTGCAAGCCTGCTTCCAGGGGACATCTGCAAGGGAGACACGCCGGGAGGTTTACATAGGCCTGGGGAGTGCCCGAAGCACAGAGTCATTCAAGACCAAATCCACAAGTCACTTTGCTCCCTCTAACTAACAGCGATTCTCACTGATGAATGAAAAAATATCACATAAAAATTCTATCAGCGTTTGTGCTGGAAGAAGGTCCAGTTTGCTCTGGGGAAGAATGTGCAGATATACGCAAAATGTCACAAAGACGACAATGCAAATGTTTGTCTCTCACACAGCATTTTCCTGTTTGTTGTCCTCTCCTGCAAGAACTTCATTAGGATGAAGAGGAGTTTATTTCACTGCTGACTGCTTGATCCCTTGTTTGGCACCAAGAAGGTGCTTAGGAAGCATTTGCCAAATAAATACGTGAATCAATTTGTCATCATTTTGCTTTGTTCTGAGTGGCCCAAGTGAAAAGCGTCTTGGGGCATGAATGCTACTGGATCCCTCACACCACATCTTTTGAACTCCCATACCTGCACTGCCCACAGGAGGATGCTCTAAGAGTCTGGCTTTGTCTGCCTGCTGGAAGGTTGCTTGCTTTTCTTCTCTTTGCCCTTACTAGCCAGCACCAACCTGAGAGGAGCTGGGAGGAAGGCAGATCTCATTGTCCCATTTCAGGGCCCACAGAACCGACCCAAGTTGCCCTTTGCTCATATGTGGTGGAACACTCCATTTTTAGGAAAGAACTCAACTGTTCTTGAGGAATTGAGACCACCCAGACTTCTGGTGAGAGCAGAGACACAGTGGCAAGCCCCCTCTGGTTATGTTCTTACTCCTGAGGACCTTACCCATCAAGAAGACCCCAGAAGAGAACCCCAGTGGTGCTTATACCCTCGGGCTGCTGACCTGGGGGGTCTGAGAACTCACTGCCAGCTGCTGCCGCACAGCTGGGGCTCCCCTGCTTTCTAAAGAAGGGCCATGTTATAGTCCCCCAGTTTCTTCTTTTGCTTTGCCCTTTCTGCCATTCCCATAAAACACATACTCAGACCCCTACGAGGCACTGGCATGGGCTGGCCCTCTTTAACAGCAGAGGCTGTAAGCCGAATGCTCTAGAGCAAGTGGCACCTAGGGGTAGAAGCCAAAATGTGACTGTGCTTATTGGGGACATCTGCCTTGCTGATGTTTTTGTTTGTTTCAGATGAGATCTCACTAGATAACCCAGACTGGCCCTAAACTCTTAGACTAGCCTGTCCCTCCTGCCTTGGCCTTCTAGGAACACAGTGGGTGGCTCATGGTTGCCTTTTATGGAAGCAGGTGTAGCCTTAGAAAGCGGGAAAAGCCTGCAAATTGGAGGTTTCTGTGGAGATGCATGCCCCCTGGACTTATGTCAGAGCACCGGCTGGAGTTCCAAAAATCCCTTGCTGGAGTCACTTGAAGCATATGGGACGTCCCTTGTTGCCTCAGCCTGGCTGCATCTCTCTAGGAATCCCTTCGGTGCAGAGCTGGCCAGAGGAGCAATACTCACTGTTCCTTGATTTTATTGGCAGCAGTCCTTCCAACCTCCTTCGTGTGGCCCTGAGCTTTGCATCCATGCCACAGGTAAATGAGGGCCTTGTTTATGTTCAGAACAACCATGGAAGTCCTGGACCTGAGGCTGCTGCAGTGGCAGGCCACCTCCAGCAAGTTCCCTTCCATGGGCACCTCTCCCCGCACACAATACAGTCTCCATTCACCTGCAGGGGACAGCAGGGACACAGGGTTATGAGGAGTCAGGCACAGGAAGAGGGGCCCTTTGGGCTCCCTATGTGCTGTCAAAACATACGTTGGAACAACAAAACATACAGGACCTGTGGCTGAAGATGTGCTGAGCAAGGACAGCAGGAGGTCTCCCAGAGTTATAGACAGGTTGCCAAAAGTTCAGTTCACAAAGCAGAAAAAATAAAAACCTTTCCAAGATTTACATAAAATCAAAACTCTAAAGAGAGAACTATTAAGGATTTAGTGGTGGGATGCTGGCCAATGGAGAGATTATAGCAGGAAATCCACTGGTTTTTAACTTTCATAAAGAGTGTGGATAGTTACTGAGAATTCAGTTCAAGACGACTCTCCTAACCTCCTGCAGAAAAGGGCAGATCAGGAAGGAAGTGCGATGCAGGGTGGGGGTCCCCACAGGCCGTAGCAGGCCAGCCTTAGGCAGCTTCCAGTGGGAAAGACACAGCCGTATGAGGTCAGACTTACTTTAAGTAATTTTTAATTTTTAAAAAAATTTTAATTATGTGTGTGTGTGTGTGTGTGTGTGTGTGTGTGTGTGTGTGTGTGTACTCATGAGTGCAGTGCTTGTGGATGCCAGAAGGGGGCATCAGATACCCCTGGAACTGGAGTTACCGATGGCTGTGAACTGCTTAATTACTGTGGGTGCTGGGAACCGAATGTGGGTCTTCTGCAAGAGCAGTGTGCATTCTTAACTACTGAGCCATCTCTCCAGCCCCGAAATGTCCTTTAAAACCCTGCTATCAAAGCACCTTCAGGGAGAAGGGACAAAAACTGAATTTGAACACCAAAAGTAACTTACTTTGCACATTTTCTTCTTCCTCTTCCCTTCGTCCAGAGTGCACCACCATACCTCCCTGAAAACACTGGAGAAAACAAGGGGGCTCCTTTCCCTGCAGAACCTGGACCTTCAAATTTAAACAAGGAAAACAGATCAGAGAAGGGGCCACCAAGGTCCTGGAAACAATGTTTGCCTGGTTCAGGGACTCTGGACAACAGGACACACAAAAGTCGCCATCCCCACGGCCATCTGCAGGCAACCATTATTAAAAGTGTAATGCACAGGCTTTCTTTCAAAGTATTTCCAAGTATGGGTTTTTTCCTGGAATTTGCAAACAGGAATGTTATCTCTGGTGCCTCACACATCCACTTGCCTCACTCACTGCCTTTCTGTCATAGACTAGTCTTCAGAGATGAACTTTGGCATTTTCATGGTATTTTATGTAGGACTATGACATGACTGATTTAAATGTGTTTAGCAAGGTCCACCTCTCAGTAATGAGGAGGATGAATTGCTGACTTAGTGAGTCTGGGGCATGCCCTCCTGTAGAATCAGTAGTGGTCCAGGCCTTAAATGCCCCTCAGGGCCATGCCCTCAAGGCTCAGCTCTCCAAGAACATGCACTCGGAGGCTTTGGTAGCTAAGAGATGGGTGGGGTCTAGTGGGAAGTCTTTAGGTCACTGGGGGTACATCCTTGAAGAGGGTTATGGGACCTCCTTTTTCTTCATCTCTTGTGCTTTCTAGAAATGAGCCAAGTAGTTTCACTCTGACATGTGTTTTTACCGTGACATGCTGCCCCCTCACAAGTCCAAGGCCAGAGTGGCTAACCAACTATAGCAGGGAAGCTGTGAACCAAAAGAAACATTTCTCTTTTGAAGTTAATCACCCCGGGTGTTTCTCATAATGATGGGAAGCCACCACTGTATCCTAGTGGTCTCCTCTTGGGTGACAGGGTTCTCTCTGACTGCTCTAATGTTCTCTGGTCAGGAGCTAGTGACACCACTCTCTCTCACTTTGGCAGACTCCATCCCTCACAGAAGGAATGTTCTTTGAGCCTGCGTGTCCTGGGCATCCAGATACCCAAAAAGTAGAAGCATTTGTACCATGAGCTACTTTACCAAGCTTAGGTCTGCTTGGCACAGGCAAGTGCCATTTTGTGGCAGTGTTTCATGAGTCTATGATGCTTTTCTATGTGTTGGATTGAAGAAATGAAACACTCAAAGTAGAGAAATTAACCTCACACTCTCGGTGTGCTCTGAACACAGGGTTAACACATGTTCCTTCACAGGCAGCTGAGATCACCTACTGTTCGGAATAAGTCACAATGCCATTGTTGCTAAGGTCTACTTTTGAAATGTGATCTATACTGGGAAATATTCATTCTGTCTTAAAATTATTTTTAGGGACATAATGAGCTCTGAGAGTTTCAGGAAGCTGAGTGAGCATGGCTCTATTTCTAGAGAAAATTTCTCTGCTCTCATCCTTCACGTTCCTGCCAATTAATCATTCATCCAAGACGGTAAAAATACTTGCCTGTAGTCTCACGCCAGCTGTAAATTAGTGGCACTAATGGATGCGACATAGGGCACAGACCATCCAAACATGAAAAAGGCACGTTTGGGGCCTTGCTAGGGACGCAGCTCAGTAGGCTTAAAGCACCTGCCTAGCACACGCAATGCCCTGAATTTGATCCTCAGTGCGGATGCCAGAAGACACCCCTCCCCTGCCCAAAACAAAACAAAAAACAGCTTATAAGTCTTGAAGGCCTTGTATTGGGGTGGTAGTGCCTGGCAGGCACAGTGTAGGATCTGAGGTCACACGCCTGAGAATTGGGGTCTCTGTTGGTCACTGGAAAAATAGTGATCAAAAAGCAAAGAAAACGCAGCAGGTTTTAAGCTGTGGGAACGCCGAAGCCATGGTAAAGGGGCCGAGTAAAGGGAGAAGGGAGCGGGGCTCGCATAACAGAAGGGGACATTTGAGCGGAAACTTGGTTGTTAAGGGTCTCAGGCCCAAACTGTTCCCCAGCATGGCTGCACCCACCCAAGGGAAGCCTGTGAAGGCTTGCAAGCCTTGGACCTGTTCTCTTTGAAGAGGGAGGGTGGCATGTCTTTGTTGTGTGGGAAACTCCTGTTTTAGGGTTCGGAGGAGACCTTTCGGGACACTGGATTCAGCACCTGCATGCTCGTCATTGTGGATGAAGCTGCAGAGGAGTAGTATGGAGTGTGGGGCATGGTTTGGAGTCTGCAGAAGAACCAGGCCACAAGTGCTTCAGAGGATTCTGTCCTCAGGGGCCAGGTGTGCATCACCATGGGCCTTGAGCAGTGGCTCCCCAGAGCTTACCTGGGCCCCCCTTTCTTCATCCAGCTCCACCGTCATCAGCGCTGATGTTCCCTTCTCACTCACGGTTGAGTGCCGGCCTTGCCAGAAGAAATAGACACATTTCTCTTTGCCAGCCACTCTCACCGGATGCTCTCCCTTTTGCCGGCTTCCCACTGCAGACACAATGGCAGAGGGTGAGGTTAGCCGGGACACCAGAGGGAAATAAATGCCTGGCGCTCTTCCCTAGAGTCTGCAAGGGCCAGATGTTAATAAACACATGTGGTGGAGCCACAAGGGGGTACCATCTTTTTCTCAGCTGACTGAAGGTTCTTCTGGGAACCCAAAGACAAATGCATATCATCCCAGGCAGAGGCAGATTCCCTCCGGCCCTCAGTGTGTGAGCGAGAGAATGGTGATGGAGAGCAGGACCAGACTCACGCAGACACACTTGCCTACATTCTATCACTCTTGGCAGAGGATCAGCTGAAGGAGGAATGATGTTAACAACCGCTGCAGGAGCTCGAAAGGCAAAGGAGAAAACACAGAGTCCTAACACGGAATGGTGGGGCCTGACCTCCCCCTTTTCATGTCCCAGCCAGGAGGCGTGGGGCTTTGTGAGCAGAGAGCACATCTGTAACCTCAGGGCTGGCATGCATGGGGAACGTTCTCTGCCCTTATGTGCTGTGCCACCACAGGCTCAAAGCAGCACAGCTGGCAGTCATGAACTAGAACCTCCAATGCTGAGAGCTAGAATCATCCTTTTTTCTTTACAAAGTGGTTGTTCTTGGGATCTTATTACAGCAACAGAAAACTGACTTATTAAGGTTCAAGAAGGGAGAATGCAGTTGCAGGGATCACAAACCTATTTAAAAATTAATACTAAAGCTGGGAGTGGAGTGCACATCTGTAGGGCCAGTGCTGGTGTGTGTGGGGAACAGGTAGATCCTTGGGAGCTCCTTGGCCAGCCAGGGATCTTGTCTCAAAAAAAATGAGGCACAGAGTGATTAAGAGTGATTGACTAATATACACTCTCACACAGGCACAAACGTGTATGCCCACCAGCATAGACACAGACTCACAGGAACACATACATACATACATAACCCCCAAGTGTGTAAAATGCATACACATATAGTTAAAATAAAAACAAATCATGATAACCAGGGGATTTTCAATGAGGTCTGATGGTACATGCCTGTAGTCTGGGCTGCTAGAGGCCGAAGAGGACTGACTGTGGGTTGGAGACCAGGCTGAGCTATCTAGTCAGACCCTGTCTCAAAACAACAAAACCAAAAAAAGCTGGGGTAAGGAGTTCCCACTGGGTCTGCATCACCTCATTTCCACTTTACTCTGATCCTGTTGATAAAATTACCATTGTTTTGTGCTCTGAAGGTGAGAAGAGAGCTCACTTAAGTCATTCAGAGGTCAGGACATCATTGTCTGATTTAGGGCCCTTTGCTTAGCAAAATACCCTCCCCCCCCTGTATTTAAAGTAAATGGTTTTATTAATTCATTTAAAGTAAATGGTTTTATTAATTCCTCAAACTATTTGCTGGAGCCTGGACTTCAGGGCCACCTACTGTGGCTCTGAAATGGTTGTGTCTGCACAGCATTGAGTGGGCAAAGTGTAACTGTGAACCGTCCATGAATCATTTATAGATACCTGTAGTTAATTTAGATAGCAGCAGTTTCTGTCCAATGGAATAGAAGGCCATTCTGTTTTTTCAGGTTCCTGGAGAAGGCTATGTTAAAATCTATCATGACAGTTTATATACCCCTGGGACTTAGCCCTTAAATTTACTGTATAAATATAATTCATGTGTCAACAGGAAACTTCACCCTAACGTTCTAAAACAGACATCAGTATATATACCTAAAATACACTATATTTCCTAAAACAGACATTTTGACTAATGTCCTTAACAGTTTCTTCAGTATAGCCAAACTTAGTCCTACATGGAATAACTTTATTGTTAATATATTTGTTTTTAACTTAGTAATATGAATGCTTATTAGTAAGTATACTAACTATAGTCATTACAACCGAGATTCCTAACTTAAAGTGTTGATACATCACACTATTAGAGAACTTTCAAGACTAGGTCTGTTTCTGGGCTAAGGAGACAGCTCAGTTGAAGGACTTGAGTTCCATCCACTAAGGAAAAAAAAAAAGCCCTGTGTGGTGGTATGCTCTAGTCAGGGGAAGTGGAGACAGGTGGATCCTTGGGGCTTGCTGGCCAGCCAGCCTTTTCCACTTGGTGAGCCCTAGGCCAGTGAGGGACCATGTCCCAAAAACCAAAATGGTGGATGGTGCTGAGGACAGCAGGCAAGGCCACCTTCTGGTTTCCACATGGCCTCTGGCACACATGGATATGCACACACACATGCATAAAAGAGCAATGTTGTTACTAAGTCCTGAGGGATGAGTGTTGCTCCTGGTCAAGCCTTGGACCAGAATCCAACTTCTTGACTATCTCTAAAGCATCCTGACAGTGACTCTGGGGCTCCACCCACAGAGCTTCACGACCTTCAGGGCACAGACCAGGCTGCACCTGCAAACAGTCGCTGGGCAGGACACTGACCCCAACAGGCTGGTGGAGCTGTCATTTGGCTGGTCAAAAGCTCCTGGAGCTGATGATGAGGTCCCTCATCTGGGAGGAAGGCATATGATCACTGGGGAGACATTCAGTATGGGGAGGGATGACCTGCCCACACCACTGTTTCCCAGGGGCCTCCAAGTTAACAGTCTGTGAAGGCTGAGAACACTGTCATATTGACTCACTACATTCATTCATTCATTCATTCATTCATTCATTCATTCATTCATTCATTCAACTTCTGTCTCCAAACTAGCAGCCAGGTATGAAAATGACTAGATATATTACACTATCCCTTTGTTCTTATTAAACATGCAGCTCCCTTTCTACATCATGGATGTGTTTGTTCCCTGCAGTGACTCTTGATAATCATTATTTTGGGTGAGTTCATCAAGTCATTCCAAACTGCACAGTGATTTTTGTTCTTTCTGCTGAAAATTTCCCTAGGGTAATATGGGCAGGTGCCAGGCACCATGCTAACACATCATACGCCCCTGCTTCAAATGTTTTCTGAGCCAGGCACTACCTTGCTGCCGTCCTAACAGAGAAGGCCAGGGCTCAGGGAGGTTGAACAGCTTTACCCAGCATGTACAGCTGCTAAGCATGGTTCTGGGCTTCCCACGCCAGCTGTGTAGTTCAGACACCGGTGGCCTCTTCTTCTTTACGGTGGCCTCTTTAAGAAAGGGACGGCACCTAAGATGGCTCTTAAAAAGGAAGGGACAAGAATCCCCCCCACACACACACACACACTCACACACACACACACACACACACATACATACACACTCACACATACACACACACACACACACACACACACACACACACACACACACACACACACACACACTGTCTGAAAGCCCAGAAGGAGATGCCAGTACTGTCAAGCCTTGGAGACCCCGTTTCTGCTTCTGCTTGTTTAGAAGGCCCCAGAAGTTTTAGAGTATACTGGGGTCCAACCCTGAGTCAGCCCTGCTGTACCTCACATCCCACACGAGGGTCAGACCCAACCCTGTCCTTACAGAGTGAACAGCACAATAGGGTCACATCGCAGGTGGCTCTGAAGAGGCCAGGTCAGCCTTTAGTCTGTGGCTTTGCTCTTTTGGCCATGGGGTGCCAGGTGGCCCTGTTCTTCATCTCAGAAATCAGGATAGTAATAGCCACTGAGAGGGGCATGGGGAGACCCCAACATCTCGCCTAGGGAAGCATCATGGGGTGCTCCACAGAATCTAACCTAGCACTGCCCACCATACAGCCCATGGACCCTCACAGCCACCCTACCCAACAATCATTTGTTGGCTGCCCAGGTTTGCTTTCTCACGGGTGGCAGGTCTGAGGTCATGGGAATCAGCTCCCCACACACCATGACATCCTGTTGCGCTCTCTACACTTGGTCTACTCTTGTTCCAGCCACACACTTCCCGAGGGGCTGTTAAACAGCCCTTACAAAGCGGCCTGCACCGGGCAGGTGGCCATGTAGAATTGCCATTGGTGGCATACCATCTTTCATACATCAGGGAAGAAATCAAAAGTTCTTGGTCAAGACCTATGCTTGCCATGGTCCTGTGGTCAGCTGTATGTAGGTTCCAGGGAGCTGGAGGAAGCCTGGGAAGTGAGTCTTAAAGTCACAGAGCTGTGCTGTAAGCCTTCTAATTGAAGGATAGAGCACTGTGGATAATGATGATGACTTCTCGGCAAAGAAGAAGGATTAAGCTCCAAGTTCACAGTCCGCCCCCCCCCCCCCCGGGGTCTCTAGTACTAGGTGTCCAGTTGAATGCTTTGCTGCAGAATATTTCACCAACTGCAGCACAAAAGACTCTAGTGGACCATGCAGGCATACACCTATAATAACCTCAGTATCTAGGAGGCTGAGGCAGAAATATTGAGCCAAACTGGGTTACATAGTGGGACACTATTTTAAAAACTAAACCAAGCCAACCACCCTCCACAATCAAATCTCATAAATAAATAAAAAAATTAAAAATGATTCCAATTAATATTTATTATTGCAGATCCACAGAACAAAGTTAGTACTCCTGGCTTCAGAGGAGGGAGGGAGGGAGGAAGAGGGGAGAGAGAGAGAGAGAGAGAGAGAGAGAGAGAGAGAGAGAGAGAGACACTATGTATGCCAAGAAGTCAGAGGTAGAGTCCGATGTCTCTGTCATTCTCCACCTTACTCTTAGAGACAGGTCTCTCTAACAGACTAGATGTACTACTGAGTGGCCAGCAAGCTCTGGGGATCTGCCTGTTTCTGCCTCCCCAGTGCTGGGGATACAGCACCACTCTCAGCTTTAATGTGGCATCTGAACTCAGATTTTCATACTTGTGTGGTAGGGACTTTATCCACTGAGCCATCTCCCCAGCCCCAAGAACTGATTTTTATTGAAGATAAAACTCAGAACTTCCAATATGCTAAGGAAAATGTTCTACCACTGAGCTACACCCCAGCACCTCTACTAAAACAAAACAACAACAAATCTTTCATTGTGCATTGACTACCAAGCTGAGGCACCAGTTTAAACCGAGCTTCCTGTGTTGTGCTCAATGACTTCTTGAAACAGCACACAGGCCACATGTCTAGACCATGGCAAATCATGACTTTTCCAGAAACCTTCTAAGGGTGGCGCAAGAGCGAGGAACAGGCATGTGTCAGCATGTGTTTGTTCCTGGGAGTGAACATCAGTGTCCTGGCTATCCAGACTGCCAGGAATCCCACTGTACTTCCGTCCAGGTCCGTACCTGCACATGGTTAGATTGCCTGAGTGCTCTGAAGTAGCCGAGGGCACCCAGCATGGTGCAGGGTACCCTGCTCTAGGGCTTGCATCCCCAGCCTCCCTGAACAGAGAAAACGTGAATGTTCACTAACCTGCGGTGCTCACCATGAACTTCCACTTGACCACATAGGCATCCCCCTCATGGAACTGCCCGATGCTCTGCCTGGGGAGTCGGCTGTAGTCGAATTCCAGAATATGCCACACATCGACAGAGACGGTGGCAATCTCAAACTGTCTCCTGTCATCCCCTTCCACCAGGCCGTAGCCACGGCCAACGTTCACCCCATCTAGGATGGTGCTGGCTGTCATCTGGGGCATGGCCACCATGCGCGTCACATCATAGGGCTTGATGTCTGACCTAGGATCATCCTACAAGGGAACAGAGGTGTTCAGGTGTCCCCTTGCTGCAGACATATTTTGCTACACCCTGTGCAGTTTGGATTGCTTTTCTTTCCCCTCTCTTTTTTGTAGTGCTGGGGGTGCAACTCAGGGTTTGGCTGCCAGCCAGGCAATTGCTCTACCATAGGGCTATATCCCCAACCCTGTTTTAGCTGTTAATGGGACAGGGCATAAATACAGCTTTCATGGCATCTCAGGGTATCTGACTGCATGGGAGAAGGCTATGTGTAGGGGAAAGAATGGGGGTCCTGCACAACCATTGCCACAACAGGGAAGGTCAGGATGGAATCAGAAATCCCTTTGCTGCGTCGCTAGTGCACCCCGGAAGGCTTTTTGCCATCACTGCCATTTTTGCTGGTCTCCACACTGGGCCTGCCCTGGGGGGGGGGGACGGGACTTGATCCCTGTACCTTCTGTTGGACAATTTCCCCAGAGTTCTTCTCGGTAGGTCTCTTGAGTTCTGTCCAGTCGAGGAATTTCTCTTTGAACAGAATAGTCTCATTGTGCTCCGTAACTCTCCCAAATATGGCCCAGTCGGGTCGCCCTTGCCCTTTCCTGCAGGGAGGGGGCAGATAAGAAAAGGGCCCAGATGCAGCCCTGTCAGCTGTTGGAACAACAACCACCATATTGCAAGGGGCTGGATCCCAGGCTCACGCTCCCTCACCCCCCACTGACCTTCAGAGACTAGCCCAGTGGTTTCTGTCAACTGTCCTCTGCAGGCTCCCTAAGATTAGTGTAGAAGCAGACTCGGCCTCAGCTTTGAAACTCTGTCTCTTACATGTTGTGAAGTGAAGTGTGAGTAGGAGACACAGTAGCTTGTGGTGAAGGGCAGCCCTAGGAGGAAGGCCTGCCCCCTTATCTACTTCCTCCTCTATCTACTTCCTCTTGTGATCACCATGCTGCCCAGCAGCCAGTCATTTCAACAGGGGGTGTCAGCTGCTTGTGTGTTAAAGGGGGTTGGGTGCACAACCTTGGCTGCACCGTAGAGTCCCCAGGGAGATTTTAAGACAGTTGTTCTCAACCTGTAGGTGGAGACCTTTTGAGGGTAGAACAACCTTTCACAGGGCTTGCCTAAGACTGTGGGAAAGCAGATAGTATGTTCCCGTTCATAACAGTTACAAAATTACAGTTATGAAGTAGCAACAAAAATAATCTATGGTTGGGGTCACCACAACACGAGGAACTGTATTAAAGGGTCGCAGCATTAGGAAGATTGCGAACCACTGTTTTATGACATGTTAGTTACTACATAAGTCATTCTGTTTCAGCTGCAATCCCTGAGGCTGGACCTGGCAGGCACATGCTTTCAAAGGTCCTCCCATGGTTCTGCAGCACAGATAGCAGAAGCCAGTGGGTCAGGTGCTCCTTCACCCACGCATGTCACACTTAAGTATAAATTGGCCACAATATAGCTTCTATGCTCAGCACTATTCTATTCTATTAAGTACGTACTCCAGGCCCTTCAAGATCCCAGTTCTTACAGTATGAATGAGCATTTGCTTAAAGATTTAAGGTTTTTCAATACACAGATATAATACTTAATTTTTGTGGTTTTCTTGCTTTTTTTCAGATAGAGTCTTTCTCACTCTGTAACTCAGGTTGGCCTGGGACTCATGTAGCCCAGGGTGGCCATAATCTCATGAATGATCCTTGTGCCTCAGTTTCTCAAGTGTTGGGATTACAAGTCTGGCTTTTAAATATTGAAACCAAATATTAAGAAAATTAAGATGGAGACCCTAGGAAGCTCTTAATTATCACAACAGCACTGAGAAGTCAGGGTGGGGTGGGGTCCTTCCTAAAGCTACAACCTTCATATTCTGTTAGTAAGGCTTCGAGAAGTAAGGGAAGGTTTGTTCTGCGACCTCCCACGGTCCACAGCACGTAAGCATTTACTAAACCCACAGCATCTGTGTGAGGAGGAATGATGGATGCCTGTGGGAAGAGCAGGCCTGCACAAGACCCACGTGGGCAGCAGTGGCACCTGGGAATGAGCGGGTTGCACTCTCCAGGGTCCAGCGGGTTGATGTCACAATTCTCGTAGTCAAAGGTTCCGTTCCATAGGTGCTTAGCCAGCTGGAATGCTACTTTCCGTTGTGCCAATGTGACTTCCTTCCCATGCCACACGTAAACTTCACTTCCAAAGTCAAACACCAGGACCTGGAAACCACACAAAAAGCATGTGTGAACTGCAAGGGCAGATTCCGGGGCTTGGTCCCTGTTGATGAAGTCACAGCACCCAAATCTTTCAATCAAGAGTAAGTATTCCCTTGTCTGTGTCTCCTCCTCTCTCCCCTTCTCTGCTCCCCTTCCTCATTCATTCATTCATTCATTCATTCATTCATTCATTCATTCAACATACACAGCTTATCACACACATGGCAGGTGCTGAGGAGCCATTGCTGTCTCTCCTGGGTACAGTTCTAAGACCTCAGGGGCAGAGGTCATACTCTTCATATAATGGGGGCTTATTGCTAAGTGTTTGTAGAATGGATGAAAGACAGATGCTCCGAGTTATTCATCTATTCTTGTGTATCTTCCCCTTTCTTTTCAGCAATAGTTAATGACACTGGAAATCCTTAATTTCCAGCACTCAAAATTCTGTTTTTGTTTTTGTTTCTCTGTTTTTCAAGACAGGGATTCTCTGTATAGTTTTGGTGCCTGTCCTGGATTTCACTCTGTAGACCAGGCTGGCCTCGAACTCACAGAGATCCTCCTGGCTCTGCCTCCAGAGTGCTAGGATTAAAGGCGTGTGCCACCAAAAGCTCTGTTTTAATTCTCAACTAGGCTCCATTTCATTTTCTTCCTAAAATTACTGCTCATTATTTCTTTTTTTTCTGTGACTTTTGTCCCCACTTAAATGTTCATATACATCATGTCCTCAGTCTAGCTCTGGATGACAGTTTTCCTCTCTTTATTATTAAAATATGTTATTATATATCGAATGTATCTCTAAAGTGTACAGTGGGATGCTCTGGGATACAGACAGGTAGTAACGTGGCTGTTCCGGTGTGGTAGCTGACACAGCTATCGCCTTACGCTGCTGCTCACTTCTGATCCCTGTTGTCCAAGTGGCAAGAGCAGCTGAACTCACCACATTTTGCAGGGGTCTCCAGCAGCAACAGTTGAGTGACTGTAGCTGCACGTTGAGTATCAGATACCTAGGCCCACTTGGTGCTCCTGCCCTCTGCCCTCTGCCCTGGGTGCTTTCTATTCCCCAGGCCTGGCCTTGGTAGTGTCTATTCTCTTTTCTGTCTCTGCAGAATTGACTTTGTTCTATCCCCGTCCTGCCCCCCTTTCAGGGAAGATTCTATATATAGGTGAGATCACACAATAATTTTCTCTCCATGCCTGACTTATTTCACTTATCCTGTAAGCTGTAGGGGTTACATTCTTTGCATTTACTAAAAGTTTTAAAATTACATTTATTTGGTGTATGTGTGTGAAATGTAAATGAACAAGCTCTCTAACCAAAATACAGAGTGGCTGGAAGGGTCAAGAAATGAAAATATGGGGGTGAATAGGTGGCTCAGTGGTGAAGAGCATATACTGCTCTTCAAGAGGACCCAGGTTCAGTTCCCAGTACCACTTGATGACTCAATCCCAGAAAATCTCATGCCCTTCCTGGCCTCTGTGGGCACTGCATGCATGTTGTATACATGCATACATGAAAGCAATACACCCATGCAAATAAAAATAAAATTAAGAAAAGAAAATCCTGTGACTTCTGAAAGGAACATTGTTTATGTATTTGTGCATTTGTTTGATGTGTGTTCACGTGCACACACAGGAAGTCAGAGATAACTCGAGGGAGTTAGTTCCCTCCGTCTACAGTGTTGGACCTGGGAACTGAGCAAGTCTCCAGGCTTGGCAGCAAGGGCCTTTACTCACAGGGCCATTGTGCTGGCCCTGAATTCTTCCTAATATGCTTCTACCTAGTGGAGTTTAAGGACCTTGTGTGTCTTCCCCTTTCTTTTCAGCAATTAGAATAGTTAATGACACTGGAAATACATGTAGTTAATAAATATTTACTGTGGTGCATGAAAAAAATACTTGACAAATCTGTAAATTATATTAACTATATGTAAATTATATGTAATTATATATACTCACAGTAATTATTCCTGAAACTTTAGTACTAACTAAAATTTATTTTAATCTTTATACACCTGAAGACATAAGGATAATATTCATATTTTATATAAAATATAAAAGCCTCAAATGATCCATGATACTTTGGAAAAACTTTCTGAACTTTGTTAGTATTGTAGATAGCGGTAATGGTTTGAAATAGCAAATCCTTTGGCAAGTGCCGTGTTTGATATGGAACCAGCCAGAACTCCCTGCCCAGGTCAGCCCTGAGCACTTGGAGTTGGTACCTCTTTGGACTGCAGAAGGGAGCACTTCGGAATCTTCCCCCAGTAGTCATCATCAGGGACGAGTTTGTCGTCCGTCAGGCGGTAGACACAGTTCGTCTCTATGATGGCTGTTTCGTACAGTTCGTCTTCCTTTGGGTCTCCGGCAGCTTTGGGGTGAGACAGGACATTAGAAAATAGTTGTCCCTGAAAGGACCAGTTAAGGGAGGGGGCCAGGAGACAGGATGTTCAAGCCTCCTCACTTTGAAACATGGCAAGCTCTTACACTGGTAACTGGTCTGGCCACCCAGGAGCTTCCAGAAGTCTTTGGCTGCGTGAGTATGTGTGTTAATTCCTTCCTCAATGGTCTGGATGTATGTCGCTCTACAACCAAGCTCCCTCTTTGTCTGAATTAATGTTGCAAGTTCAGAAGCCTGGAAAAGAGTGGGACACAATGAGTTAGGAGGCAAAAACCAGTGTGGTCTGCACAAAAGGACACACTCGGCCATCAGTGGAGAATGAATGCATGGCTAGACTCGGGCATTGGGTGGTGGACGTTGGTTGTCTAAGCCGAGAAAGTGTCAATGGAGGAGTAGATGTATCAAGTCTTTGGAGCAATAATGCTCAGTGTATGAGATTCAACTGCTAACTCATGGGCTTTAGACACTGTCCCTAGTCTGGGGCTTCCCCCAAGTGTGTGCAGGTGTATGTACACATGCATGGATATGTGGGGGTCAGAGGAAGACTCTAGTTACTTTCTTCCCTTGAGATTGAACCTGAACTTGCCATTTTACCTAGACTGGCTGGCCGGTAAGCTCTAGGAATCTGTCTGTCTCTGCCCTACAATTCTGGGCACATACACCCATGAAAGAGCCACACTGGCACTTCACAGATATGTTGGCTACCCAGGAGTCAGCTCAGACTCAGGGCTTTCAAATTTGAGATGCAGCTCACAGACTTCACTTCAGTACCTCACGGAAGCTTCTTCAGAGATGTTGGCAAAGGGAACACTACCTGTCCCCTCTTGCTTGAATGAAACACAAGGCATCTGAGAACCTTGGCATGGACCAACTAGTAGAACACCTCATTGTTGTATAAAGGACACAGTAATAGAAGCGTCTTATCATTTGGACACCTACCTTTGCCTTCTCGATGACATTTGAGAACTCTCCTACCCACAGGAAGCAGTACTGGGGAGAGAGTAGAAGGAAGCAGTCCCCACTGTTGAGTGACGAGGCTCGAGGCTCCACCAGCCTTGTCTGCACATGTCTTCTACCTGTGGACAAGCCCCGGGGATTTTTTCCACCATGCCGGCAGACATCCATGATGGACACATCTCTGCTACAGACCTCCCATTCTAAAGACTCTATCAGTCTGAATTCCCAGGACCAGTAGGACATGGAGGTGAAGACGGGCCACATGAGAGCAACATCAGTTGATGTTGCTGGTGAGTGCTTGCCCAAAATCTCTGTGCTTCTGAGGAGTGGCCTCAAAGCCTTGGATTTTAGCATATCGGTGGATGCAGTGAGGCCCTTCCATCTCGCTAGAGTGGTAGGGACACCCTGTTCTCTCTTTCACATTCATGCTGCCTTTTCTCCACACAGGTGAAGGGTAAGGCATGCCCCCTCCTCACAGGCTCTCCTTACACAGGCCCTACCCTGTGACTCCCAGCGACTTGTACCACTCTCAACCCCTTCTAAATGATCCATTGAGTTGGAGCACTCTGTGATTTCCACACCAGAGCCCCTCAGTTGTTTTCTGTGTGTGTTGTGTGCACAAGTGCGTGCAGGTGTGTGTACCCATGCATGGATATGTGCGGATCAGGGGAAGAATCTAGTCACTTTCTTCCCTTGAGACTGAACCTGAACTTTCCATTTTACCTAGACTGGCTGGCCAGTAGGCTCTAGGGATCTGCCTGTCTCTGCCCTACAATTCTGGGGCTACAGGCACATACACCCATGCCTGGTTCTTATGTGGGAGTTGGGGATTCAAGTATAGGTTCTCATGTTTATATAAGAATCATTCTTACCCACTGAGCCATCTCTCCACCCTTCTCTCTTAAATACATTAATGAGGAAATGGGTTTGCAGAAAATACTCCAGAGCCCTTGGTAGAGGCAGAAGCGACTCCGTCCATCCTTCTCTTGATGATCCAGCTACAGAGGTCACCTCTAGGAGTAAAGCTGCCCCCCCACCCCCCACCCCAGCCCTAGCTTCCTGCTGCTCTTCCAAGTCTCATGTATTATAGACAAAAAGGTCAGGAGAGTGGGACCTAGGGTGAGGCTCATTTACTCCTGCATTCCCGTGACTCCTTGCCCAGGGATTTGCTTCCTTACTCTGGCTGTCATGGATCATGGCTCATCCTAGTAGGGAGAACTGAGAAGGGTACGCAGACACATGCTAAGGACTTCAGACACATTTGGTAAAGTGCATGGTGGTGTTGGGTTAAGGGCTATTGGAATAGAGCAGAAATAAAAGCTGAGACTCTGAAGGGTAAAGAACTGAGTCCAACTCTGGCTCTCCCGCTCAGCAGCTCCTGTGTCCACATTCACACACTCTCAGAGCTCTAGTGGGCAGAATCTTCCTAGCCTTATGGAGTCTGTGATGCCACAGTGAGGGAGGCAGTGTAGCAGCTAGCAAGGGAGACTCAAGACAGAGTGCCTGTCCTCTCCTCACAGGCAACAGTGGATACAGCCAGGAGTCCGACTATGACCAGACAGAAACCCCAGGCTTCCACAGTTCCTCTAGGCCACCAGGAAGCATACCTTTAATCTGCAGCAACATGAGCTTCTTGTAGGGCACGGCGCTGTTGTTGGAGTTCTGTTCCATCAGGTTGACACTCCGCAGGCTGATGCTGCTGAAGTTTTCCCTGCTGGCCAGGCCTGCCAGAGTCACCTCTGAGAAGTTGGAATTGGATGACACTGGGAAGGAAGGTCGGGGAGGACGCTCAGTGGAATGCCAAGGTTCACAATCACAGGTGACTCCTAACCAATGAGTCCCAGGAGCCGTACCATGCAATGCTTAATCACTGTGCACAGAATTAAATGCACATGGAAAGCATCAACTGCTGCTGCTAAGTGTCACAGCCCTTGTCACCCTGCAGGAGGCCAAGTCAGTGACATGGACCAGAACCACCTCCCCAGCTTAACGTCAGGAGCTAGTCTCACTCCATCCAATTCTACCAACAGTGCTCGGAACTCCTAACCCCTTGGAGATGCTGGGACTGATTCCCCCTGGTAGGCATCTCTTACCAAGTCTTCATAGGTACACAGGTGACAGCTTGTAAGGCTGATTCAGTTCATTTTGTGATCAATGTGATCAGTTACATGGTATCTTGAGGTTCCTTGCCCTCAGACCTACGGCTGTAGTCACAAGACGCTGGGTTTTCAGTGTGGACCAATAGCCAGCACAAGCCAAGCCCAAGACCCACAGAAGAGGAGGTGGTGGAGAGATATGTGAAAATTGTGCCAATAAACCTTTATGTCTTCCTAACTCATTTTTACTACTGGGGCAAAAGTCAGTCAGTGATTTTTGGCTAGGATCAGACTCGAACACTGAGAACAAAACACCAATGCTATTTGCTGGGATTGTAAGCATGCACCACCACTAAATACTCTTTTTAAAAAAACACCGCCAGGCAGTGGTGGCACATGCCTTTAATCCTAGCACTTGGGAGGCAGAGGCAGGTGGATCTCTGTGAGTTCGAGGCCAGCCTGGTCTCTAAAGTGAGTTCTAGGAAAGGCACAAAGCTACATAGAGAAACCCTGTCTCGAAAAACAACAACAACAACAACAATTAAATAAATAATTAAAATTAAAAAAATTAAAAAAAAAAAACACCAAAAAATTTGGCAAATTAGTTTATGATTGCTACAGGGAAATAAAAATTATAGTAAAAAATAAGTATTTAAATATCAAGATGATGGCTGCTATGACCACCATGAGGATCATTGTTTCACAGTAGTGGAACCCACATTCTGGCCAGATAAAGCCAGATGTGTAGCTCAGGGTCATGTGCAGTCAGAGACCAACCTCACTTTCTATTCCAGAGCCCGTGCCAAGTCCCCACCCTAGCCCATCTAAGTTGATCCAAGCAGCCCCAGGACCTCTCTCAGAACAATCAGAGAGCACTGGTTTAAAATGCTGAGGTGAGGAAAGGATTGAATTTGGATTTCCACATCAGATCTCCCAAGACACTCCTGAATAAGATTAAGTGGAGAATTGCTGTGTTTGGGTTTTTCCACAGTTGAAAAGTGGCAGAATTCCCAAATCCAGAAACACACATCTCCTTTCTTCTCAAGACCCAACTCAGCAACACAGCATCATTTAAACAGCACTTTAGTAAGGAACCTTTAAACTCGAGGCAGGCGGACATGTGCAGGTGTGAATTCACTTTTGCTAATGAAGGATCTCTGGACACCCACTGGCCCCGCAAGGCAGATCAAGGAAATAACAGGGAAGCAGGGCTCAGACCCCGAAGTAGGCTCCTCCTACTCACTCTTTTCCACTTTCATCCTCTTGGACTCCATGAAGGCAACATTTAGCCTTTGCTCTGTGTATTCCTGAAGGAGATCGTCTCTTGCTGCCAGTAGTTTGAGAGGGTTCTTGGAAGCCTGGACCCGGCGCTTGGGCCTAACCGAACGCTTATGTTCTGCCACAGAAGATGTCAACCTGTGGGCAGAGCAGATGTGGCTCAGACTGTCGTCACCTTACCTTGTAGGTCTTGGACCCGGGACAATACTCTCCGCTATTTTTACTTCTGGATTTCACCCTGCTACTCCTGCCGTGATGTAGTCACATCTTGGAGATCTGAGCTTACCAAGTTGATGATTCCTTGTCCATTTGTGCCCTTGGTCTCTGTCTGGAGAGTGTCCAGTGTTATAGGACAGCTCAGTCCACTGCTGGCTAGTCTTTCTGGTTAGGGAGCCCAAGACTGTCTGCATACACACAGCTGCTACTGCTGTTACCAGCAAGTTCTCAGAGACCCGCTAGATGGCCACTGCACCTCCACTGAATCCTCTTTGCCCCCTACTAAATGTTTTCTTCACACACAGCTTTGCTGTTCCCTTCACAGCTAGTATTAACTCAACCTACCAGCTCCCTGGGGAAATTAACTGCACTTGTGAAGAATATACTGGAATAAAACAGGCCTTCAGAATCATCTCTGGTCCCCGAGACTGTCCTAAGTCTGGGTAGACCAGCCTGGGGAGGTAGTGTGTCAGTGATCTGACCTCCCAACAGACTCCTGTGGTGACATCCAACTGTCAATGCTTAGGTCTCTGCCAGGAAGCATTTTTTGTATACCACCACTGTGTACACAAATACATGTTTATTTAAATTATTTCGTATCACAACTATATATAACAACTTCACACCAACAGTTGGATGGGGAGAAGGTGAGTTGAGCAGAATGAAATATCCAAAGTAGTATAGCACATCAGGAGTCGTTTATGGAAACTTTTATCATGAATAAACACACCCTTGGAAGACACAGTTTCTCAGAAAACTGCACAAGGAAAAGCAGAGATGTGCAGTGGATGGCTGTGTGCAACTGGGTTAGAACAAATGCTTCTGCTTCCGGTGACGTTATATGGGGCTTCCTCTGGGGGCCCCTCTGACCTCCCTGGTTGATAGGCATCATCTGTCCCTTGGACTACATGAATGGTTTTAGAGATAGTCTTGGGACCCAGGGTACATACAGTAGACCTGTAAGTACAGCACAGCAGTCACGTGTTCCCTCTGCCCTGACTGGGGGATGGGCATCTGACTATAGAGCAAATACCCATCTGACTACAGGTGGAAGTTTCTGCTGGCAGAGCTCAGGGAGCACGTGAGGGGAGCCATTCTCAACTCACTTGGGAGCGTATGGGTCAAAAATGACATCAAAGTCCTCCTCCAGCTCCACAGGGCTTCTAGGTGTATTGTGTTCCACACTGCGGTAGAATTTGGCAAAGGTTTCATCATCATCCAACTTCATCACCTCCTTGACAGATTTCCCAGTGACGGTGAGAACCGTTTCCTGCATCCCGGCAACTATCAATAGTGGAGCAAAGATACAATGAGCTTTAGAGAAAATTACTGTGACCTATCCTGCACTGCTTTAAATGTCATGTCCCTCTCTTAAGTTCCCAGAGTGGGGAAAAGTCCCCTCTCTACCTACCCCCACCCCCTAGCTCCCAGCTCGCTCTTCTTCTCATGTAAGGACACCCCACCTATGCAGTAATGCTCAGAACAGGAAGCGGACTGGCCTTGCCTACACATGCACATGAGCATTTCTGAACTTGATCCGTTTCTACTGGGGGTAAACTAACCTTAGTCTTGTTCCATATTAGGGTTCTGTAAAGTTTTTCTGCAAAGGACTAGGAAGCAATTGGGATTTCTTTGGGGAGACCACATAGCTTATGAAGCAATTCCTCAATCCTACTGGTACAGTGAAAATGTGGCTATAGACAGCAGGTCAACAAAAGGACATAGCTGTGTTCCAATGAAACTTTATTTCCAAGAGCAGGTGGAATGCTGGGGAGGTCATGGCCACTGCCTTCTGACCATGGGATAAATCACTGTTATTCCATTATGTTGGCTAGTTTTATGTCAACTTTATACAGGCAAGAGCCATTTGGGAAAAGAGAGTATCAATTGAGAAAATGCCCTCCACTAGATTGGCCTGTGGGCAGAACTGTGGGACATTTTCTTGATTTATGATTAACATGAGAAGCTTCAGCCCATTATGGTGGTTCTACCCCAGGCAGGTGGTCCTGGGTGCTCTGAGAAAGCAGGCTGAACAAGCCATGAGGAGCATGCCAGTAAGCAGCACTCTTCCATGACCTTTACGGTCAGGTTCCAGCCCTACTTGAGTTCTGGTTCTGGCTTCCCTGGATGATGGATTACAAACTGTAAGATAAAAGAAAATACCTTTCTCTCCAAGTTGCTTTTGGTCATGGTATTTATCACCGCCATAAAAATCCTAACTAAGACAATGATGTAATAGATTTCATTGTTAATACATTTTACCAGTCAGATTAGTTATTATATTATGCCCTTAATAGTTCTGTTTTTCAGTGTTTGTGTAACTTGTAGCCTTTAGGGGTCACTGTCAACAGTAGGGACTCCTAGTACCTGGTACTTGATGACTAGATATGTTTTATCAAGAAGGAAGCGGCTATTTCTGCATCCTGCCGTTTGTGCCACTATTACATTAAAATGTTCATTGCATTTTTTTTTTACTAGATTTTTCTTTTAGAAATTATTTGGCATTGTAAGAACAAATACCATTTGCCTTAACAGAAATGATGCCTACAACTCAAAGCTTGCCGAAGAGTATGTTGATTTTGTATTTGTACAGTAACTGCTTTACAGTGTACAGGCAAACTCAGTGATTTATACTTGGTTGAAATCTCAAGTGTTTGGAGTCAGTAACAAATGCACTATTGGGTGTCCCAAATTCAGGATATTTTGGAGTGGATCAGAGTTTAAACTTTAATTAGTACTAACTACAATTTTGTTTTTTGAAGTACAACGAGAGAGAGAGAGAGAAAGAGAGACAGAGAGAGAGAGAGAGAGAGTATGCAAATTGCTAAAAGTATACTCAAAAGGAAAAATGTTATTGAGGAGAGAAAGCCATCCGAAGTAGGATTTGGAGAGCCCACTATAGTGGTATATGCCCATCATGCTAGCACCTGGGAGGAGGATTGGGAGTTCAAAGTTATCCGTGACTATGTAGTAAGTTTAAGGCTAGCCTAGTCTATATGAGACTTTGTTTCAAAAAAAACAAAACAACAGTAATAACAAAAACAACTACAGAAAAACAAATAAACAAAAAAACCCAAAGTTAAGAAGTTGGAACTCAGGACTTGGAGGTTCTGAGAGAGCAGCATGGTGTCAGGGTTTTTAAGGTTGTCTTTGTCATTCATTGAAAGTAGAGACCACGGTGTGCTGTAGTAATACAAGCTGAACCTCCTCTCTGCCTTCTGACATGTACCTCTGTTGTTCAATCTCCTTAGAAAGGTTTCCAGCCTGTCCAACTTCAGGTCTGATTCCAGCTGCATATCTGGTCTGGCTTCAATATCTAAACAAGGAGAAACCATGAGTGAGCAAGCAACCCCGGGGCTGGGGCTTCCCTGTGCAGATGCTCACATCACTCTGGACAGGATGACGTACCTTCCAGGGGTTTGGAAACTGGGGTGGTGCCCCTTGATTTGCTGCACAGAGGGGATGAGACTGGAGTTATGGCTGTGGGTGATGCCAGACCTACAGGACATACAAGAGGAAAGGTTAGCATCTTAAAGATGAATTTTGGAAATTCACAGAACCCAGTGAATCGGCACATATCCCTACAGTATGAGCATATACACACATGTGTGCACAGGTTAGCCACGACGGCTGTGCAGGCCAAATGCAGCCGTACCTATGATTTTCCTAGTCCTATGAACTATGCAGCTGTCAAACTGGTATTCCAAAACAGTGAAGACCTGGGAAAACATCCCCACAGCCTGTAAAGGGACTGAGAGTGGACATGGCTCCCAGGATACATTGGGACAAGTGAAGTTTTGAAGGCCTTTTTTGGGTGGCAGGGGCCACAGAGGAAAAAGCAAATTTGTACCATCTCCCACAGAGGAAGTTAGGAATAAGCTGTCTTGTCTTAGGTGGCAAGTGGCCTTTGGCACCAGGATTCTTGTCCAGTCGGGGGCGGGGGCAGTGACAATGTGGGCTTATAAGCATTGGATGGAGACTAACCCAGAGGTCAGAAGAAAGACAGGCGAATACATATCAGTCCCATTTGGGATTATGAGAAGGTCACACTCACACAGCCAAGGGATGCTGGAAATGAACATGTGTTCCCTGAGACACAGGGAGGAAAGTGTCTATTCAATCAAAGGCTGAGGGACATATGAAAGGTAAGAAGGGGAATTTTAGCACAGAGTGGGCACCCAGTTGAAATATGAAAACACAGACAAATAGAGAGTTTAGGGATACCCACGCCTACCCAAGGAGAAGAGGCTGGGAAGAGAAGTAAGTGTAGTGTTTGTGAAGAACTGAATGAGCTGCTGCTGATCTCTGCACGTGTGTGTGTGTGTGTGTGTGTGTGTGTGTGTGTGTGTGTGTGTGTGTAACTTTAAGAGGACATAACCCTGCTCTCCTAGGACAGCCGGGGAACATGTAAGTTACTTTCATCTACAAGGAAAGACAAAGGACTTTCTCTGCTCCTTCTCCTACAAGCTGGAGAGAGGCAAGTAGAGCATAAAACACAGGAAAAAGGGCAACAACTGGGAAGTGACTTAAAACTTAAATTCTGAGTCACAGGCTGGAAACTTACTTCCTTTGCAAATACACTTGCAGATATACGTGTATACAGTAAAAATTCCTTTCTGTTGCTAGGGTTCACAAGAAAGTAAGCTTCCTTGAAATAGAGTAATGTAAATAAAATCTGGTGTCACAGAATAGGACAGACATCAAGTCATTCCTTAATAAAGGGAGTGCTTGAGAGTTATCAGGAGAGTCTACTGGCTCTGAAGCTAAAACACGAGGCTGACTCAGCAGGCTGACAGTACCAAAGCAACTAGGAAAATCTGCCCTTCTACATCCACACCAGGTAAATTCTGCTGATGAAACGCCCCCTGCTGCCAGCCAGGCCACAATGCACAAAAGGGTTCCTGGAAGTGGGATATTGCCTTCCCAGCTAGAGACAGAGATTTCCCCATCCATAGTGCAACAGGGGATACAGAGTGAAGTTTCGAAGTATTAATACAAGCAAAGCTCTCCCCCAGCCCTTGTCAGTGAATTCCAGAAACAATAAACAAGGATCTCCTCTCTAGGAATCTCTTCACACCTTTGCTTCATAGCACGCTCTGAGTGCTTTTCCTCAGCTCTTAGAATACTAGAGAGATCTTGCGGTATGCTAATTGACACCCAGGGTATAAGAATATAAAAAGGAGAGAATGTCCAAAGGAAACCAGGAGAGCTTGGAGCTTCCCGGGGAGAAGACTAAAACCCTGTACTTTGCCACTGGAACAGGGAGATGAGAATCTTTGTAGGGGTCAGGTTGGGTTGGGTCAGGGACTGTTGTATTCTTCAGTCAGCAAAAAACCAGATGCCATATAATTGCAAATCAAAAAGAACTAATTGTTCAAAATGGATGTAGTCTTTTATATTAGATTAAAAGCAAGAAAATTATTATCCCCCAGAAAAATCCATAACTTATAAACAACGAGAAAACCCACGGCTGTGCAGAAAAATAAGAATGAAGACATTCACTGTGGGATAGACTGCCGTGTGTCCAAACCAGCATGTGTGTCCCCTGCCGGCAGCACGGGCCAGGGAACAAGGGTCTGGTTCTGGTGGGAAGAGTCCCGTTACGTCCCTTCAGATAAGATGGTAAAATAAAATAAAAACTAAGCAAATTGCCATCAGGATGCAAGTTGGAGCCAGCAGCTGGAGACTTGGGCTCTGGTTCACTATCAGTTCCCGCTGCCTTTAATCAATATGAGCCCAGACACCTGCTTCTTGTTAATGGGGGGAGGAGAGGGGGAGAGGTGTAGGGGGCGGGCTGGGCTCAAGATTACACCTGACTAAACAGTTCCACGTTCCCATGAAGACAAGCCAGGTCCTGTTGCATCCTCTGAGAGTAAATGATTTTCTGCTGTCTTTGGATGATCCCAAGGTTAACACATTTGTTTCAAAGGCTTCTTCCAATAACAATCAAGGAAATTACCCTCCAAGGTTTGCCCGCCTTCCCCCTCCCTTCTGCAAGCATCTCTAGAATGCATGCCATGGAATGAGTTAGGCTCTGTTCAGAACGGACAGTTTGAAGAGAAAAAATGCTAACCTTATTAAGTAGATGGCAGAACCCAAAGACTAAATGCATGTGAATACGTTTATTCCATTAACTAGGAAGTCTGCTTTTAGAGAATAGCTTGGGAAATGAAGGCACATGAATATGGATGATGTAGGCACCCTAACACTTAACCATATCCCATAGGACATGAATTAAAGCCTGAAACACCCCCAGACTCTCTGGAGACGACTAATGCATGTGACTCAGCAGTTCTAGCGTCCTGGTACACTAACTGATCTGCGGGCATCCCTCTTCCCTGGAATTCAGAGCTTCTTTTGGAGTTCTGTCACACACCTGCAAGTTGACTTCTGTAAGCCACAGCTTACAAAGCTAGAGCCAGAGGGACATAAGAAGTGACCTTCAAGGGACCAGAGGGACTCCTTCATATTAAAATGCCTTTATCACCAAAAGCTTACTTGGTGGTGGTGCGTTGGTGGGGAGGTATGTCCTAGATGTACGTCAGGCCACGAGAAGATGGAAACAATTTAAAAGGAATTGCGGGAAATAATTGGTTAAAATTACTTCTATCTTTCTTTCATTTTGTTTTGTGGCAGAGCTGCAATTGCTTGTGAAACCTACAATTGTACTCAATTTCTAAACAGGCAAGTTCTGAAATAGTGACAGATTGAATTAGGCTTCCTATACTGAAGGGCAGAGGCTGCAAAGTCCACAGCAGAAATACTTCACACAACCATCAAAACTCATTTACTCAACACCAGGGGAGTGTAATACATAAAGACCAGGGCTTTCCCCATTTCTACTGAGTTGTTATGTGCCATTCTACCTCCATGGATAAGTGTGCCCTGGTGTGTGTGCACACACATGTGCGTGCACGGACACGTGCGCACACGGGCTCTGACCTTTCTTCACCATTCTTCCTGCCACGGTGAACTGGGTGGAGTCGTTGGCAGCTCCTCTGCCCTTCGTCTTCCACGCTTCCTCTCGCACAGTGATGAGGTGTTTCCTCTCCTCAATCGTCATCTGGCTCTCTCGACTTTCTGTGACCCGCTGTGGACAAAATGCACGGGAGGGGAAATAAAAGGGAGAAATCACAGAGGTGTGCACTTCAGCCTGGCGGCATTTCCCAAGTGAACAAAACCTGGTAAAGAAACAAAGCTGCCATGTTTCACCTGTCTCCTGAGGTCTGGATGAGTTAATGAGGAAAGCTTACCCCTACGTGCTCACAAAGAACGTGGTTAGTCAGGAACATTTCATCTAAGTCAGCTCCCCAAGCGTACAAGTGATGGCAAAGTAAGAAAGCCAGTTAGAAGGGATGTGAATTACAAGACTCCCCAGGACTGGGTGGGCCTCTGGTTCAGCAGTGAAGTCACCTGGGGAGTTCGGTAGCCAGGGGAGCCTAGGAGAAGGCTCCAGATAAAAACAGATCCAACACCCATGATTTACTTTGTGGTAGACATAACCTACACAGAGAACAACAGTTCTCAGCATTTGAGTCTCTAATGGGTGATTTCATTGACAAACGTCAGCTTCCCCATCATCTAATCTATGTGATTTCATTGACAAACGTCAGCTTCCCCATCATCTAATCTATGTGATTTCATTGACAAACGTCACCTTCCCCATCATCTAATCTATGAATCTTCCTTGCGCATGATTCTTTAGCACACCTTCGTGGCCAGACGTGATTCTGACATCCTTAGTAATTAGAAGAGGTGAAGATCTTGTACCAACACATGACAGCTAAATGCAATGCAGGATCCTAGTATGGGTCCAGGGGTGGGCTTAGTAAGGCTATTATTGGAGAAAACTGGCACAGTTTAAATACAGATGTGGGTTTGGTAGTTTGATACAGACGATGTCAACACTGAGTCTCTTGTCTTGACCACTGCATCACCGTATCATGGGCATGGGGGAAAACACCCTTGACTATAGGAAGTTCGTACTGAAGTACTAAATGGAGCAGGTCCCCACATTACTCAAACTTCTTGTGCGTGGTTCGGGAAGGAAAGGTAAAATTGGACACATAAAGTTAAACACATCCATATACACAGCCACAAACACAGATACATGTATACATACACATTCATACATAGTCACACATACAAACACAACCACACACATTCACAGTCACACACACACACACACACACACACACACACACACACACTCTCATATATCCAACCACACATACAGTTGAACACATAAGAACAGTCACAGAGACACAGATACATACTCACACAGTCACCCATGACATGGGAGAGGGGACTAGGAGAGAGGTAGAGGGAAGAGGTGGGAAGAGTGAATATCCAGAATTGGAGGGTCAGGAAGAGGGTATAGGGGAGTATTCCACCTATTATGGAAACTTCTCTAGAAGTCTTAACTGTTGCCAATATGAAAGTTATGAACAATTAAAAACAAAAGCAAGAACATTTAAAACCTTTCACCCAGGACTGACAAGATGACCCTAATTCCAAAGAATGCTTGAGTTATGTAATTTACTAAATAAACTATGGGGTTGTCATGACAGAAAGATGCAATGAAGTCTGAGAGAATTGAGTTTGCTTGAAAATGCAGTGGCCAGAGTAAAGTTTAATTAAACCAATAGAGCATTTGGCTAAAAGTATTTCCAGAAATATGCAGAATACCTTTAAAATTGGTTCCTTTCTCTATGTTGAGTTCATAGTCTCTCCAAAGAGCAGGGTGTGATAATGCGGTGCAATTAATGACTCAGAAAAATGCTTGAATCAACAATTTGGCTGTCCTCGAAACACCTAAAATGCCTTCCTGGAAGATGAACATTCTGAGCCTTGAGATGAAGCAACTCAACCCAAAGCTTCCAGAGGGAATATTTTTCTTATTTCCTTCTAAATGTAAGAATTAAACATAGAAGTTTATCTTTTGTTGGAAATTTCTATATAACTTGTCTAGTTGTCATGTTTGGCGTGGGAACCCCTACTTCACATGCCTTGACCTTCCAAGGCTCTAGAAGGAGTAATGAATATGCAGTTGTGTACTCCCTGAAAAACCTATAAAATCTACCCTAAGGTATGAAACCTCTCAAAGTATGAAAAAAAATACCTTTGTTCCTTTCTTTTTTCAGTTTGAAACTTCATTACTGACTTGCTTTTCTTTCTAAATTTTTCTTTTCTTGTTTAATTCTGTTAAGTTCTGTCTCATGTCCTGGGGTTAGCAGATGGGTGCTTAGGAGCCTGGAACAGTGAGAGAGAGAGAGGCAGGACAGGAGGTGGGGGGGGGGTGGGATGGCGGGTGTGGGAGACCTACCTCATCTCTAAGTCTTCCTTTCAAATACAGATGCCATCACTATGGGAGGGAAGCAGAGGGAAAGAGAAAGAGGATGTAGGGGTAGGGTGTAGGGAAAAGAAAAACAGTTGGGAAGAAAGGAGGGTGAGCAGACACATCAGGACAGGTCAGCAGGATGCTCAGATTGGCTTGTTTTCCCCTAAGCTCCTGGGAAATCATAGCAAATCTCCACATTTCACCCCCAGGGATGAGATAAGACAGGAGAGCGCAGCTCAGGTATCATTAGGACTAATAGCCAATTAAAAGGCAAAATTCCTCCATAGTTAGTAAGTTTCATAGGAAGACCTATTATAATCTGGCTTTTAAGTTTTTACCTTACGCTGAATAAATGTAAGGTAAAATAGCAGAAATGACAGAAGAATATGCCAAGTAATAGAGATATGGTCAAACCATGAAATTCTGTGTAATGGTAAAGAATTTAGGTTTGCCTTCCCCTGAACAAAGATTTCGATCCATGTTCACATACAGTGTCAAGTGATCTAAAATTGGAGAGAACGGCGAAAAAGCCTTGCGCCTAGAACTTAAAGTGATTTCAGTCTGGTCCTATAGCCAGCTGGGGGCTTCTGAAGGATGACTGGTAGAATAACACCTCCATTTTACATAGCCTTGGTGCAGGCCAGGAAGCAGAATATGCACACACAGTGCCTCACAGAACCTGTGCACTGTTCAAACACACTGTTTCCTTCCCTGTACTCTTGTATCATGAAACATTAAGACACCACCACAGCTGGAGCAAAGTAAAAGACTCACCTGATCACTGACCACTGATAAACCATAACCAAGTTAACACATATTTATTTATGAGGGTAAACTGTTAAGAAGTAAAAATACATTGTTTTAGATGATCTAAAGTTTGATGTCATAAAATATAAATTGCTTTTGATAAATGTTATTTTTCTTTGAACCTAAAAAATTCATGGGGAGATATCCCATGTTCATGGATAGATGTTCAACTCAGTTCTCACCAATGTGATGATCTACATAGATCCAATGTAGTCCCAGTAAAAATCTCGGCAGGATCTTTTAAAAACAGACAAACTTATCCTGAACTTGAATCCCTACAGAGAAGGGAAAGCCTGAGGGCAGGCCACAGGAAGTGAAGAGGAGTTAAGGCAGAAGGCTCAACTTTAAGGTTCATAAAGCTGCAGGAATTGGGACAGTACAGCATTGACTATGTCAACAGAAGAGGATGGAAAGCCCAGAACAGACCCGCATGCCTCCACCTGACCACAACACCTCCACCTGACCCCACACCTCCACCTGATCCCTTCACCTCCATCTGACCCCCACACCTCCACCTGATCCCCACACTTACACCTGACACCCAACCTACACCTGACACCCACACCTCCACCTGACCCACACATCTACACCTGACACCCACATCTAACACCTGACACCCACAACTCCACCTGACCCCCATACCTACACCTGCCCCCATACCTCCACCTGACAACACCTCCACCTGACCCCACACCTCCACCTGACCCCCACACCTCCACCTGACCCCACACCTCCACCTGACCCCACACCTCCACCTGATCCCTTCACCTCCACCTGACCCACACACCTCCACCTGACCCACACACCTCCACCTGATCCCTTCACCTCCACCTGACCCCACACCTCCACCTGATCCCTTCACCTCCACCTGACCCACACACCTCCACTTGATCCCCACACCTACACCTGACACCCACACCTACACCTGACCCACACATCTACACCTGATCACAACACCTCCACCTGACCCACACACCTCCACCTGATCCCCACACCTCCACCTGACACTCAGACCTACACCTGACCCACACATCTACACCTGACACCCACATCTAACACCTGACCTACACACCTACACCTGGTCCCCACACCTACATCTGGCCCCCATACCTCCACCTGACTCCCACACCTCCACCTGACTTCCACACTTCCACCTGACCCCCACACCTCCACCTGACCCCCACACCTAACACCTGACCCACACATCTACACCTGACCCCCATACCTCCATCTGACCCACACACCTCCACCTGATCCCCACACCTAAACCTGACCCACACACCTCCACCTGACCCACACACCTCCACCTGATCCCCACATCTCCACCTGACCCCATACCTCCACCTGATCCCCACACCTACACCTGACCCCCACATCTCCATCTGACTGAATGTTGAGGAGGAAAGAAATCAAGGCAATGTAATAGCGAGAAGAGCATTTTTAAGAAGTCATGTGCTGGAATATGTGTGTTCTTGCTTATATGCAAAACCAAAATAAGCCTAAATTAGATCATATAAAATCCACAAAAAAACTAACTTCAAGTGGTTCATAGACTTATAGGTGAAATGTAAAACTATAAAACTTCTAGAAGACAACAGGAGAAAAATCTAGACATGCAACTTAATCACACACACATACATACACATACCCTGCCCAGCCCCACTACTGAGATCAAACCTATGGCCTCATGCATGCTATATTGCCCAGCCTGGGTATAATTATTTTTTTGGTAGCACACCAAAGGCATGATTCATGAAATAACTAGTTGGCAAGCTGGACTTCACTGAGATTAATAAACTGCTCTGTGAAAGATCCTGTCCGAAGAATGAGAAGACAAACCACAGGATGGGAGGGAAGATCTGTGAAACATAGTTAATGCAGGACTGCCATCCAAGATACACAAAGGGCTTTTAAAACTCAACGATTGGGAAACAAATTGACCAGCGATCTGCATAGATACACTACCAAAGAAGATACATGGATAGAAAATAATCATATGACAATATATTCGATGTGAAACACTATGAGAAACTTACATATTAAAATGAGACCCTCTGATATATCTCTTGGAATGGTCAAAATCTAAGACACTGACATTAAATGCTGGTATAGATGCTGAGCAGCAGGACTCTTCATTGGAGGTGGGAGGAATGTGAAATGATAGAGAAAGACACTGTGAAAGACAGTTGGGAGTTTCTTAGGAAACCAAGCATGCTGTTACTGTAGGATTCCATGATCACATCCTAAAGCTTGTGTCGTAACAAAACACTGCATGTGCAATTTTGTTTATAGCTGCTTTACTCACAATTGCCAAAACATGAAAACAACCATCGAGTAGGTGAATGCCTAAATAAGCTTAGTCCATTGAGACACATGAAGATTGCCCAGCACTGAAGGGAAATGAGCTATCAAGGTACAAGAAGGCACAGGGCAAGGGAAATTGCCTGTTTCCAGCTCCAGAGAAACAGTAAGATCAGCAGTTGATCAAAAACAGGTGGCTGGGAAGGATGGTCTGGGAAGCCCAAAGGATGTTGGGAAGGGGCACCATCCTGTATGCAGTATAGTGGCAGATAATGTGGATCAGACTGAGATTTCGCCAACAGTGAGCTGGGCAGGAAAGCACTGTACAAGCTGGACCAATAGTTAACTCTCATGTTTTCTGGGCTTCTGCCTTAGGACAGAAAGGCTAGAGATAGAAAAAGTGAACCTTTCCCTTATTCCAGTTTCATGACCTCAAGGGGAATTCACACTACTGAATCCACCTAAAATTTTGGAGTGAAGGATGGTGTGTGGATTGATCCACTTTGAAAAATATGAAAAAGTTAAACACACACACAATCATGCTCAGATACACACAATCTCCCCCACTTTTCTCCACACACAAATAAAATGCCACAAAAGAATTGCTTCTTTCCCAAATGAAGCCTTCCCTACCACTAAGAAACTGCAATTTCTTAGGCTTTTCCTCACCTGGTTAACAGATACAAAAGACAGGTATTTATGGGCAGCAGGCATAGCAGGAGAATAAGTAGAAGCAAACACGGGTTCCTATAGGGCAAAGCAAGAGGGTTAGAGGTAAGACTGGAAGATGGACTGGCATGTGGGAGTGAGCTGGGCAGAAGAGAGGCAAACCACGAATTTTCTGGCAGAGTTAATGTTTTCATTGCAATTTTGGTTCTTTCTCAGAACGCCCTTCCTTTGAGTGACAGTGTTGAATGGCACATCACCCCCAGCCCAGCCCGTGCACCTGAGCCAGGGCGGGCAGCGATTAAATAAGTCCATGGCAGATTACTGCAATATAAGTGCATATGTATCTTTAGTTAGAGATGAGATGGGGCCTTTGGCTAACAGTTTAAATACATTTATGTATTACCTATTAAAACATTTAATACATAAATGATTACTTTCTTTATGGCATTTTCATAATATGACTTAAAAATAGTTTAAGGACACGGGATCAGCTTTCGCACTGGATGAAAGCTGTATATTGCCTAGGAATACAGAAACAAAACAAAACAAAACAAAAAACCAAACAAACAGAGAAGGCACCGGGTACCATAGATGCTATGAAACTGGAAGACATGTTAGTTGCCCTAGGGTCAGTCAGTCACCTATGCTTGGGTGAGCAGAGCGAGCCTCTGCCTGTCTAAAGGACTATGATGCATTACTCCTTCAAAGCTGGGTTTGTATGTTTCCTTGTTTCAGATAAGGTTTCCAGAGAAGTTCACAAGGAGCCAGACAAAATTACAGTCACTGTGACACTGTTCACATGACCTGCGCTTACCTGAAGTGCTCCTATGCCATTAAAAACAACAACAAAACAACAAAAAACGCTACACTGGACCACTGAGCATGCTCGGGATGCTCAGGAACGTGTCAGCCTCCCTTTATATGTGACAAGTTTTTCCTATACTATATATACACACAAATATACATATAGGCATATACATATTTGAGTTCCCCAATAAAAATCCTGGGCTTTCCTCTTCAAAGCCGTGGCTCTGAGGGTTCTCGGTGGTGTTCTCTCTCTGCTCTTCTGTCTCCTGGCTGTGTATCCAAGCTTTGCACCCATCTGGGGAACCCACCATGTTTGGTTACAGAAAGACACCTGTGTTAGTGTCAGGCTTACCCAAAGCAGATTAGAAATGGTATTATCATCTGTAAATCCTCCTTCTTCCTATAGGTTAAAACAAATGGGAGACATTGTAGAGGACTGGAGGAGCAGAGCCTGCTGGGGTGTCGCCATTGCTCTGTGCCTGGGTTCAGTCAGTCAGAAGCATGCACATGCTCACATTCCAGTGCGGTGAACAGCAAGCAATCTCATCCCTCAGGGGCAGGACAATACCTGTGAGCAGGCATCCAGCAGCTTGCTTGACCTACTGTTCCCCACCTCCCCCATCCTTACATGCTGCAATGCTGACTAGGCCCAAGTAGGGCTGGGATTTAGTGAGTTGGTGAAAAAAAAGAACTGTAATTTTCTAGGAAGAAGATATCTGGAAGGCTACTTCTTTAAGACTTTGTTCTGTTTTCCTTTCTCTTGATGGACATGGAAACAGATCCTGCTCAAGTGCACATGTCCCTCGAAGTGTAGGCCTAGTCCGTGCCACCACCTAGTGGCTTTTGGATCCTTATCACTAGGTACAAATGCCAAGTCCAGAAGCCCAGATGTTTGTCCGCTCGCCCTGATCTGCACTAACTCAAGTCCAGGAAACAGGCATGGAGGGTGGTGAGGGAGATAGGGGGAGAAGGGAGCATGAGTGACTTCCATGGGAAGGGAGGCTAGCCGGGGGATAACCAGTGCTCTTAAGAGCCAATTCATTAATCTTGATATTTGAGGAGTATAATTAGGAAGCGAACAATTGCTCCCTGGGGCTGAAATCTGAGAACAAAAAGGGAAATTCTTATTTCCTTCAAAGCTATTCATGAACCCAAATAAGACCATCTTATCATATAGGACCCCAAATGAGACATGGGTGGGAGCGCCCTATTTCTTTCCTTTGGGGACACTCCTTTGACAGAGAAAGTGGATACAGATTTTCAAGGCATTTACTTATTTTGTTGTTGTTGCTTTGACATAGGGACATTCTGTAGCCTGTGCTGTCCTGAAACTTACTAGGTAGCCTAGGTTGGCCTTGAACACACAGAAATCCCCGTCTCATCTCCTGAGTGCTAGAATTATCAGTATCTGCCACTATGCCCATCCCATCCCCTAGTGTCTTTTTTTTTTTTTTTTTGTGCATATGGGTGTTTTGGCTACATGTATGTCTGGGCACTGAGCACATGTCTGGTGCTCATAGGAGCCAGAAAAGGGTGTCAGATCTCCTGGAACTAGAGTTTCAGGCAGTTGTGGGTGCTGGGAATTGAATCTGGACCCTCTGGAAGAGCAGCCAGTGCTCTTAGCTACTGAGACATCTCTCCAGTCTTGCTAGTGTCTTTTCTAGGGTCTCATTAGATTCTCAAAATTTTAAATTATCAATATGGCATTAATAGAAATGGAAATTTATTTTATTTCTGTGGTGTATGTGTGTGTGTGTGTTCGCGCATGCACACGTGTACACATACAGAGGCCAGAGGTCAATGCTGGGCGTCTTTCTCCAGTGTTTTCCACCTTTTCAGAAAGTGTCCATCACTGAACCCAAATTTGATGGTTTGATGATTTCTAGACTAGCTGGCCAGTAGGTGTGATGGTGGGACAAGCACTCACCAGACCTGGATCCATAATCAGGTCCTCGTGCTTGGGTGACAAGCATGTTACTAACTGTGCCAACTATCCAGCCCCTAATTTTCTTATTATTTCTGAAACAATGTCTCACTCTGTAGCCAAAGCTGGCCTGAAACTCACTATGGAGCTTAGGTTAGTCTTGAACTCAAAGCAAGCCTCCTGTCCCAGCCTCCAGAGTGGAAGTGCTGGGACTGCAGGTATGTGTCACCATGCAGGGATATGTTCTTTTCTTAAGGTGGCTGCTGGAACACTTAAATTCCCCACATGCCCTCCATGACATGCTTCCTGGCCAGGACTGCATGGATCTCCACGGAAGAGATGGGCATGACTTACTGAGACCTCCCTCACGTTTGCCTCTTCTGTGTCCCCACAGCTGCAACCCGTGTCTGTGTAGCAAATACCATGCATGACCTAGAAAATGTTCAGTAACACAAGTGTGTGCTATTTGAA
Source organism: Onychomys torridus (assembly GCF_903995425.1). Lineage (NCBI taxonomy): Eukaryota > Metazoa > Chordata > Mammalia > Rodentia > Cricetidae > Onychomys > Onychomys torridus. Next base: position 83,337,061 of record NC_050447.1, on the reverse strand, counting down.
GGATTTAGAAGCTGGGGTAAGAGTGACCGTCCATCCAGCTGTTTTGTGCCTGGGTGTAAGAATGGATGGTGGCAGTACCTGGCCTCCTCCAGCCGCCCACAGGCAAGTCTAATCTAGCTTAAGGACCAGGCTCTTGTCTGCATGTGCATGTCACTAATGTCTCCTTCCCTTCTCCAGGGTGGCATTCAGACAGGCCCCTGGAGTCACTTGTCAAGCATTCCCAGGTGGGCATCTCCAGAAACACCAGATGTAAGACACTTTGCCTACGTCATCTGAGCGCAGTGGAATAGTGGGCTTAGGTAGACTGGCAGCCCTGGGGAAGAAATGAACCCACACGTTGTCAGAGGCAAACCACTTGACCTTAACAGAATTTGAGACTTCCCCATGTGAAGGACATGAGCCTGAAATAGACTGGCTTATTTTAACTTCAAAGAGCTTATTGTCTAGGCCAAAGTGAACTGGGCCACTGAGGAGCCTAGGAACAGTGAGTTCCCCACGGCTGCAGAAGCCGAGTGAGCCCAAGGTGGCTCTGCACACGCTGGAGCAGCCTGTGCCTAGAGTCCTGCTCTTTCCAGCACTGGGTTTTCTATCCCAAGAGTGGGTGCAGGGGCAGCCTGAGTCTCTCACCTGTAAGAACATTCATCTGGGCAGTTCGGACCCATCCTCTACCCACTTGTTCTGGAAATAACAGGAGTCCTCACAGTCCTAAGTAGATGACGAACTTCTGCATTGTCCAAGGGGAATCCATCTCACTCTGAGCTTTGTTTTTATCTTCACCTAACTGTGGGTGAAAACTTGCAAAATGACTGCATTGGGAAGTGACATCATGTACAGTTAATAGCTCTGCAGTGTGGGCATATGCTGGAGTCATTTTTGGACCAATCACTTCAAGATTCCCTTTTGGTAGTGTTTGAACATAGGGCCTAGTACAAACTAGGCCAAACACTTGACCACTGAGCCACATCCCCAGCCCTAAGATTCATTAAATAAAGTTGTGGCCCAGGGAATAAATTATTTGAGGGACCTGTCTTTTTTTTTTAACCTTGAAATCTCAATTTTACATATATATTTAATATCTAGGTATGGTTAAAACCATTATAAATGGCTGACAGTGATGTGTCTTTTGGGATCATCTTCAGTATGCTGTATATCTCAAGTTAAATATTCTAAATATATTTTATACCTGAGAACACACATGGCTAGGAACTAAATGTCCTCAGTCTTTACCTTTAACAACATGTAGGTCTCAAATTGTCACTCCAGTAGCACCTGTGTGGACACAGGAGCACTGTGTTGTGTGTTCACCTCACTATCCTGTGGGCACACTCACTTTTAATATGCAGAGGTCACATTCAGAATTTTTCTCACTGCTATTACTATTTATTTATGTACTTGTTTGTTTCTTTGTTTATTTATTTGCTTGTTTATTTGTATTTGTAAGATGGGCTTTTACTATGTTGCCTTGGTTACTCTCAAATTCCTGGGGCCCAAATAACTCATCTGATTCGACCTCTAAAATCACTGGATAGGCACGAGCCAACATACCTGGCTTCAGATGGCTCTCTTGGTGGCCCCCATGATCCTCTAGTTGAACATGTGTGTGTGTGTGTGTGTGTGTGTGTGTGTGTGTGTGTGTGTGTTCTGTCTGAACACTTTAGAAGATTCTGGAAGCTGGGTAGTTGGGTGTGGCTCAGGTGAGTCATTCTGCCTCAGCCAGCAAGCACACGTGTGTTCTCGGAGTCAGTGGGCAAGGGCATCGTAGCTGAAGCACGAGGTACCTGGCTGAGGCTGATGATCACTACATCTGTGATTCAAAAGTCATTGATATGCCCACATGGGAAATGCTTGAGCATGCAAACTAATTTAATTGAAATTCATGTACAGGTCCTCAACAAAAGCCATACCTCATCGTCATGAAACAGGCTCAAGATGAGGCAGCCAGTCCTCATGGGCCACAATTAGGCTCTTAGTTTTCATAATTAGGTCTTAAATCTCTGCATAAGAAATTTAAGTCCATGTTTGATAGGTAGCTTATTGTTGTCTCATTTGAAAGACTTTAATCACATTCTAACGCCAGACTTCATTTAAGATTTAACCGTGAACGCATTTGGAAACTGAGGCACTGAGGCACTTGCTTGCTGAGGCAACTGTGTGGTGCTGGTACCAATCCTTGGCCTCAGGCCTTGACTTCATGGTCAGTTTTAGCAGCTTGGTGACAAACCGTGCCTCCTAAGGGCAAGGAAGCGCCAGTGTTCTGCAGAGCAGGGGTCATTAAGCCACATACACTTATTCCCAAGACACACAAGTGCGGTATTAGAGAGGTGGACAGGGTACCTTCTTCTTCAGGGACTGCTCCACCTCCTGCACGTGCAGGCTGCTGCTGCCTTTGCCGTAGTCCTGCTTCCGAAGCAGTCTGTTCTTCCAGTCTTCCTCACCACTCTTCTTCAACAGTGCCAGCCTGGAAGGAAGACAGACCGACGGAGAATTCAGCACCACTCTCTCAGGACCTACAAGAACCTCTTTTCCAAGATGATTCCAAAGATGCTTTAGCTGGCTGGAAAGAAAAGCTGGAAACAGACTTGTCAGATAAAAGATGCTGCACCATCCCAGGAAGGGAAGATACAACTCTGCTTTCCTCTTGCCCTGGTGTCCCGAGCTAGGGGAGAGAGACAAAGAACCAGCCTCAGGGAAATGTCTTCTAGTGACCCCTTCTGGCCACTGGGTGAAATGACGCCTAAAGAGGAAAGCTGCCGTTCTTCACAGAAAACATAAAGAACAGGAACGTGTAACAGGAGAGGTTATTCTCAATGAAATAAATTATACTCATGTATGGAAATTTCATAATGAAACCCTGCTTGGTACAATAAATATACACTAATTAAAAACAGAAAGATATGACATCTTGGTATCATACTAAAGGTAAACTAAGATGTCGTCACTCTCTTCTAGTCTCGGCCCTGGTCTTTCCCCCATAGATTAACGCCGTCTTTACAGTGTATCCCTATGCAAAAACTACTTATGAAAACACATTTAAGAAACTATTAGTTCAACTTTCTCCAAGGGAAAAAAATACCCCCCCCTCCCAAATCTCATTAATGGAGACTTTTAGCAGCACATTTAGCTCAGGCACTGCAAGACTTTATCTAAAGCTGCTTGCACATTTGGTTCTCCCTGAAAAGCCATTTTCCAGAACAAGAGGCTATTTTAGACAGCTACGCTATTATCACGAAGGAAAACATCTCAGCCATTTCAGTTCAATAGAGTGGGACAGACAAAATGACAAATAGACTGAGACTCCCTGAGGCTGGTGTTCAAACAGCTTAAGGATTGGGGGGAAACTAGGAAATGAGGTGATGAGACCCCATTCCCTTGTGCATTCTGACAGGATATGCCTTTGACCACAATACATGACCCACAACACTGGCTGCCAGGCAGCCAATCAGCTGCAGTCTGGGTTTGGTCATTGTTGGGGCTCGGATAGGAAATGCCCCTACAGGCTCGTGTGTTTGAACATCTGGTCCTCAGCTGGTGGTGCTCTTTGAGGAGGCTGTGGAATATTTAGGGTCTGGGGCTTAGCCGGAGGGGTGGGGCTTGAGGTTTATAGCCTGACCCCAGTACTGGCTTAAGCTCTCTGCTTCTTCTAAAACATGAGCAAGCTATGCCACAAGCTCTTGCTGCCATAGATGGTGGCTCCCTCCGGCTCCCTCCGCCATGTCTTCCCCACCATGGTGAACTCTGACCCCTGCTCTGCCCAGTTGCTACTTGAAGGCATTCGGTCAGACCAGTGAGAACAGTGGTTAACATAGCCCTTCTCATTTCCACTGAGGCACATAGCTCTCCCTGCCCTGTTTGTCAGGCATGAACTGGACATGGGGTTCTCCAAGGCCCCAAGTGCGAAATTTCCTGATTCTGTTCAGTATCTGTACTGGAAGTAGGATGCCTTATACTCTGTGATAAAAGCTTATTCCCTCATTTGCTGGTGGTTCTTGGACACAATCCAGGGCCTCAAACACGCTAGGCAAGTGCTCAACTGCTGAACTGCATAGGATAAAGGAGTTTTTGCTAAGCAAATAAGGAACCAAATTTCTATATTAAACAAGAATCCATTCTACATACAAATGTATGCATAATCATCATTTATACTTTCTATCCTTCTATCACATAATGTGAATGAGCTCCGAACAACTTCCTACAGGATACAGAACTTTGAACTTTGGGTCCAGCCCCTCCTCAACCCCTTCCTCCTTTTCTAATCTCTTTGACTTATGTGGCAGCAGATAAGACCACAAAAAGGCCCATTCTATAAACTCCTTTGAGCTGTCTTCAAACTCATGCAGGCTCACAAAGCTTAAGACACCATTTAGCCTTAACTTCTATAGTTCTACAACGCTAACAGGGCTACTTTGTATTAGAACACAAAAAATCTAAATTCCTTCATATGTTTTCATTTCAGTTCATATTAAACAATGATTATTTATCTTGTCCCAATTACTTTGAATGTGCCCATTTTATTGAAATAAGAAAAAGAATTTCAAAAAGTCAAATTATTAAAAAGAAATAATCATGACTGAGGGACCCGAAAGCGTCAGGAAATAAGGCTTCCAGCTGGTGGACAGGCCAGGCCTTCGCTCCCCCAAAGAGGGATACGTCTGAGCCATCACCTGGAAGGGCATCCCACTGTCAGGCACCCTGCAAACTGCTCTCAGAACCAGCTACTCTCCCGCTTTCCTTTGGACTCAGAGCAGACATTCTTGGCCTTCACCTCAATCAGATTGGATTCTAAACGATTATAGCGTGCAAACCCTCGACTTCAGAAGCAGAGACTGTTAAAGATGATGAGGCCAGCAAACAGCTTCTCAGCAGAAGAACAGTTCCCCTGGGGCTGCTCTGAGGGACAGGAGGCTAATTCAGAAAAAGCAAACTGTGGAGTCTACAATCACTCAGCTGCCTTCCTTATGCTCCCCTGAAGGGCACAGACATCTTCAAGAAACTGCATTTTGATCTCATCATTCAGAGTAGGAATCCAGATGCAGACAGGTCAAGGTTCCTCTGAGCCAGGGCCCCTGCGTGTTGGTGGGAGAGGAGGTGGGATTCCAAATCCCAGTTATTTCCTCCCATGAGAAGTGGAGCTGAGCAGACACACAGTGCCTATCTCTGTCAGGAAGAGCAGAGCTTTCCAGTCTCCCTGTGCTGTTCTCTCAGTCCTTTTGCAGGATGGCTTCAGAGAAACATTCCCCTCTAAAGCCCTGAAAGCTTGCTTCTCAATATGCTGGTTCCTTTAACTTCCAAAGACTCCAGAGTAACCAGAATAATATGGGAGAAACTGCTTCAGTTGAGCCCATGTGGCACTTGGCCCAGCCCTCACTTCCACAGTACAAATGATGAATAACTTCATAATAACACACAGTGAATCTGAGTGCATTATCCTGTCCCTTCTGATTTCCTATTTGGTGTTCAACAAGCTGTGGAGGGTGGCAGATCTTTCTAGTCTTGTTGTCTACTCTGGCAGTCTCGTAGCCCTTCATCACCATTGCAGAGGGCTAAGGTCTGGGTCGGCACATGACATAAATCCCCCTTTGCAATGCCAACGATTGTCAGCGCTTTTAACATCTGCCAAGTCTGAGGGCTATTTGTGGGCTGTGATGTGGAGAGCTGGGGCATCTGCTTAGTCTGAGGCTCCATACCCAGTGAGTGGCATAATATTAGCCTGCTAACACACTGGCCTGGCCCAGGGCCAATGGGACATGTGCTTACCAGGCCGCTGTGGGAGTGTCTATGGCCCTTGCCGCAGCCCATGCTCTTCAGCAGGAATTCTGGCTTGAGAGCTTGTGGGATGAGGACAAGTTTCTCCAGGCTCACAACAGGGATGGGTCAAGCAAGGGGCAGGCAGACCACGTGCCCCTAATGTCAACTAAGGTATCTGTATTTCCTCTTTAGACATTTCCCTTATTTCAGGGAAAGGGAGGCACCCATGGACTTAAGCTGAACTGCGCAGCACCGATGACTAATTGCATTAGATCCTGGTCTTAGCTAATGAGAAACTGGGAAGAATTAACTATTAATAATAAGCTTTTTGTCTGCATTTGGTTTTTATCCGGTGCTGAAGACTGATCCCAGGACCTTGTAAATCCAAGCAAGAGCTCCACACCATGCCCTGGCTCCACCCCCTTTCTTATGGTTTCTTTTTCCTTTCTTCATTCCTTCCTCTTTCTTTCTATTCCTCTGACGTTATGTAGTGTGTGTGAGTGAGCCTGGGGTCTGCCCACCTGGTTTCACCTGTGAGCACTTGGGGGCGCAGTTGTATGCCCCTGCGCACAGCTTCTACATTCATGCCAGGGATTCAAACTCAGTTCCTTAGACTTGAGCAATAAGCACTTTACCTACTGAGCCATCTACTGAACCACTTGCTTTTTATTTATTTGCATTTCTCTGGTGCTGAAGACTGCAGCTGGCATCTTGTAAATGCTAAGCATGTACTCTACACTGAGCCAGACTTCCAGCCCTTCTTATCTACTAGGTGGAAGACTGCCACAGTTTGAGTAGTTATTAGTTATTATATTATTGAGTACAGAAGATAATAATCTTCTGTTATTATGAGGGTATCCTGAGCAGACCTTCAGGGGGTGAAGAGATACTTAAAGGAGATTAAGGTCTTTTTCCTGGGAGTGAGTTTATGTTCTGGACTCCGGATCAGTTATGAGCGAGCTGCCTGCACAGCACGGCCACCTTGGTTTTGTGGCCCTCTGCATAGGCCCCTCTGGAAAGCTTAGATATGAAGTGTCCTTCAAAAGGAGAGTTGGTAGGACCACTAGGGGTCAGCCTCCCTTGGTGGATGAATTACTCCCTGATGGACTCAGGATTTAATAGCACTTTGGGGGAGGTGGCAGACATTTCTAGAGGTAGATGGGTCCTGTAATGGGAGAAAGTAGTCCCTGGCAGTGTGTGTGTGTGGGGCACTGTTTTGTCTCTAGCCCTTTCCTGCTGGCTTTCTGTCTCCTGGGTGCCAAGGAACATCAGGGCTAGCCAACAAGGAACTGAAGTCTTTGAGACAGCTGACACGGTCTCTTCTTCAAACCAGGCTTCCTAGTAGGTGTCACAGACAGGAAAGGTGTGACTGACTCAGCCTGACCTTCCCCCTTGCTCTAAAATGTCACAAGGCCCTCTGCCTTGTGGATGCCAATTGTAGCCTTTGATTTTCCAGAACTGCGAGCCAAAGTATATTCTTTTGTTTCTCAAATTACTCAGCCCCAGATATTCCTGGCAGAATCAGAACTGATAGGCTGAGTGAGGGGCAGACAAATAGAAGCAGGACCTCTCTCTATAGTTACAGCAATCCAGGGGCTCACTGGTAGCTGAACCATTCCAGCTCAAAGTCAGAACCCAGAATTTGTTGGGGAGACATGGACACAGGCTGTGTGGGGTGCAGAGGAGCAATTAAGGGGCATGCACACAGGGACCCCAGTTTACTCCTAAGGCAGATCTCTCTTTGTCTCTGTCTCTCTCTGCTCCCTTGCCCCCTTAATTTGGGGAAGATTCTCCAATATTTACAGGAGCTGACTGACTCAGTCTGCATAGGCCCCCTCCCATGGTGACAGGGTGGATCTGCTCACTTACTTACGGTCATCTCCCCAGAGTGAAAAAGCACAAATGTGAAGTCGGTGATGATGGAAACATAATTTCCAAAGGCCAGACGGACTTTGTAAGCCTTCCTCACCTATAATTCACCTCTAAATTATAGACGTATTTGGTTTGTAGTGCTTTTTCAAAAAGTTCCTAGAAAGGGGCAGTTTGATCTCAAATCATTTAGACAGTGCTACAATGGCGGCTTATTAATCCACCAGAAGAAGCAGCCTAGGCTTCGTTCTGGTTCTCGTTCAGACTCCAGACATTGCAGGTGCTCTTCTCGACGCTGTAACAGAAATCTCAGCAGAAGCAACGCAGAGGAGGCTTGCTTTCGGTGTGAGACAGGAACAAGCCAGCGTGGTGGGCAAGGTGGGGCAGAGTTCATGGAAGTGGGAGCGTGTGGCCGGGGCTGCTCACATCTCAGCAGACCAGGACAGAGAGGGGACTGCATCCCCCAGACTACATCCACAGCTGGGCTGCAACCCCCAGAGGCCCTTGACTAATGACTCACCTCCGTCAGCCACGCCTCTTGTCCCAAGTGTTTGACAGCCCCCACTAGTCACTAGCTGGGGACCAGGTGCCCATATGGAGGCACTTCAGAGTCAAACCCTAACATTTCATGTCAAAAAGATGGAGGAAGCAGAGGGACTTGGGCATGTGTTTCCTTAAATACCAAACATATTCTTTAAAATGTGAGCACAGGACTGGCAAGATGGCTCAGTGGGTAAAGATCCTTGCTGCCAAGCTTGACGACCGTAGTTTTATCCTTAGCACCAACATGGCGGAAGGAGAGAACCAACCCCACATGTCATCATCCTCTGACCTCCCTCCACACTCCACACTCACTCCACACTCATACTCTTCTCTCTCTCTCTCTCTCACACACACACACACACACACACTAAATGTAAAAATTTTAAAAGGGAGTATATAGAGGTTTTCTAAAAACGAATTTCCTAGTTGTTGTTACACTGCTGATTTCGCTTTACACTTTTGTCTCACTGTTTCCCAGACCAGCCTCAAACATCTGAAGTCTCATAGTCTCCCTGCCTCAGTCTCTTTAGCAGGAACTAGGGTGCTTAGGGTATCTGGTAGCACTCAGAGCAGAGAACTTGATATGGCCCAGTCCTTTTATAAGAGAGACCCAGGCAGTAAGCCGAAGGTCACAGGTCATCCCTCAAATCTGAAGGTGAAAGTGTAATTTAAATCAATCCAAGTAAGGAATGTGTGAGCATCACTGGGCATAAGGACACAGTGACTGCAAGTTCCAGGCACTCTGAAGACTGGCTCAGGCGGACTGCCTGAGCCCAAGGATTGTGATTTGCCAAATGTAGTGAACACACAGTGCTGACGGTGTTGGAACTAAGTCTCTCCTGTGGTAAATCAAGGCAGTCAAAATGGATGGACTAAGGAAGGTTTGAAAGACCTAGAATTTTAATATGTCACCCCAAGAAAGAAAAGCAATGCCCAAATAAATCTTTGAACAATTCCCCCATTCTCAGTAGGTCAAGCTTCACATTTAACAAAGAGAAAGATTGGATCAGAGCCCTCACCCTGGGAACCTTCTCATGTGAATGGTAAAGATAAAACGTAGGTATTTTCAGTGATGTACACACAAAGTACCATCAAGGACAGGGAGGTCATGGTGAGGTATTTCCTATTGACATAATTTATGATAGCAAACATAATTGCTAAGTAAAGGGACCTTGACCTTTGAAAAAGCATATGTTAACAATGAAATGGAGTAGCCGAATATTTAGCAAGCAGTCCTGACAGGATTCTGAACAGACTCGGGGCAGGAACCTGTCTGAGAGGTTTTAGCTCTGGCTAGGCAACAGGTGCATGCTACCTTTACCCCTATATGTGGACTCACTTCCAGATAGCTCGCAGAAACCACACAGTCATCTTTTAACTTTACCACAAAACCTAGTTAGGAAGCTGTGCTCCACAGTAGTTCAACTTTAAGCAGTTTCCCACAGAGTAAAACTCACAAAAAGAGACAGATGAAGCAGAATTTACTGAAAACTAGCAGGTGGATCAAGAAACCCCACAGCGACCGTCTACTGTAAAATTTTAGGGCTGGAATTGCAGCTCAGTGATAGCGTGCTTGCCTAGCGGGTACAAGACTCTGGTGAAACACCAGTGTGGGAGGGAGGGAAGGAGGGAGGATGGAGGGGAGGAAGGATGGGAAAGAAAGAAGGAGAGGAAGGAGGATGGGGAGGGAGGAAGGGGAAGAGGGAGGAAGGGGAGGAAGGAGAAAAGGAGGGGAAATGTGGAGAGGGAAGCAAGAGAGGAAAGGGGAGTAAGAAAGTTAGGAAGGGAGGGAGGGAGGGAGGGAGGGAGGGAGGGAGGAAGAGAGGGAGGAAGGGAGGAAGGAAGGGGTAGAGGAAGGGAGGGAGGAAAGAAAATTTCATCCATCTTTGGTTGGTGAAATGGCCTGTCAAGACCAACAACCTGAGTTCAATTCCAGGACCCACATAATGGAAGGAAAGAGTGATTTCTGCAAGTTGTCCACCGACCTCCACACATACTCTGTGGCATACATGTAAGTACACACACACACACACACACACACACACACACACACACACACAAGTAAATGTAATAAAAATTAAGAAAAAGAGCAATTCATCTTATTTCCTACAAAGCACGTCAAACTTAGATTCTAATCTCAAAGACAAAGCTCTTCTGTGTGAATTTATCTATCTTCGTCCTGTTTATTTAACTTTTTTTTTTTTAACTCAGTCAGAGGATGGTTGGACCTGCAGTTTGAACCACATGTTTCTGTCAGAGAAAGAGACGAGATCTCAGCTCCCAGAGAACCAGATATGAAATAAGAAGCAGAGACCACAGACAAATGAAGTGTCCCTACCCTGAGTCTGGACTGGGCATCTCTCAACTTTGCTAAATTAGGTGCAGCTTATGTTCGTATGCCTCGGCTTCCAGAGTTATTCAAGCATCCTGGCATAGCCTGCTGTGGCAAGTCGGCATCTCTCCCCTATACTGCCTGCCAATCACCAGAGGGGCTGACCTACCTTTCTTTGATTGACATGGTTTTGCTGGGTGAATCCAGGAGAGTCTCGCCCGCTGGCACTTTGACCTCTCCGGCAGCAAACATGGCGCAGGGGCTCTGAAAGAGCTTCTCTGCCAGCTGCTCAGAGGGATCCTGCTGCTTCCAGGACCCTGAGGTCACCGTCTGAAGAGAGGCTTTCCCAGGGGCTGGCTCTGTCTGCTCAGAAGCAGGCTCTCCAAACTCTGCTGCTGGAGAGAACAAGAGTGGAATGAGCACCACATCCCCAGCAAGCATCTTTCCGGCTCCCCATGGACCCACAGTGCAGCACCCGGGCAGGCTGTGGGCGCATGGCAGGTTACCCAGGCCACTGGGGATTATGCAGACCTGCAGCACAGCTTAGCAAGACAGACAGCTAGCCTGTGCCAGCTGTGTCGTATACCGGAATTGATCTCTCTGAAACAGCACATCTTCATTTCTAGCGAGCTGCACTCACACCCCAAGCCCATCTCAGCGTACACACTATCAGTGTGTGAATGGAAGCTTCCCGGTCTCCTATGCAGACAGAGCACCAGTCCCTACCGTCAGGATGCACACAGAGTCTGGAAAGCACACTGGTTCAAGTCCTTATTCCCTGTGCTGACTGGGTGCAGGACTTTTGTGCCATCAACTTCATCAAAGGGCCAACACAGCTAAGGAGCTCAGAAGGCTACTGTGTGAGTTAATGTCACCGAAGTTACCTGAAACCCTTATCAAGGGCCGTTAAGAACGGCAGCCAATTTGCTGCTGTAGGCTCTGTCAGTTCACTGACTGTGTCAGATTCAAGGGGAAGAGAGGTCTTCGGAAAGGGGTATGACTCACTGACCTTGGATCCACTCTAGTGATAAACTCTCTAGATGTAATTAACAGGAACCACCATGAACATGCACAGCAAGTCCGTCAGACCACAGAGCCCTTAGGAAGCCCAGGAGCTGCAGGGCCTTACCTTTGAGTGAGAACTTTCTCATGACATTCTCCACATCTACGTTCTCCTCCAAGGTCTGCTTATCCTTCAGGTCCAGATTCTCTTGCAAACTGCTTTTAGCAATGGACAATTCCTTTAGCTCCTCACCAGGGTGGGTGACAGGATGACCTAGCTCTAAGCTTCCCCTCCTCAGAACGGCATGTTTAGGCTCCTTCTGGCCTTCACCCTCTCTGACTCTGCCAAGGACAGGGTAGGAGGACTCCGCTTCCTCCTCGAAGGCTCTGTATGTCTGAGCGCCACTGTCCAGCGCAGTCAGAGCTTTCTTGCTTTCTGTCTCTCCACACTCCCCCAGCATTCCTTTGCTCCCACTGTGCTCTGCCAAAGGCTGCCAGGCTTGTGGTTTCAGTATGCTTCTCACTGGAGAGTCTGAGTTTTCCACGGGAGGAGGAGACTTGTGGTCAGTGGGATTTGCACTGTCGTCAAGAGATGGCTTCGTTCGAAGGTCCCCTGCATATGTGGGGGCAACTGCAGAGGCCATGGTGGAAACAGATGTGTTCACAGTGGGGGTGAAAGAGATGAGCTTCCCACTCTGCACCTGGGAGGACACAGGTTAGGGACATCGTCATCTGAGGGGACTGGCAGTGGGGGGCACAATACACCTGCAGCACAGCTCCCTGGCTCATCATATTGGAAAACCAGCCTGCATGGTTATACACTCTGAATGCAGCACAAACAAGCCTTCTGGGGAAGCAGCTTGCCTCTGCTCTTATAGCCTACCCAGATGGACTCACTCCAAGCAAATTATGAAAACTACAGAAGAAAACAAACGTGGGTACTGTTCCTCCTTAGGGATGAGAAGGTGAAGAAGCCAGGTACAAGTCCACCTGTTGACCCTGTCCTATCACGAACCCAAAAGCAGTACTGTGCTGCTGTATTCAGAGAACACACACACACACACACACACACACACACACACACACACACACACACCACTCATGCACTGGAGTTAGATCTCACACACTCACCTGCTCCACCTCTCCAAGCGTGACTGGCTGAGTCTGATACCTGGCGTTCATCCTTCTCTGCCGCACATCTATTCTGTTTCGGGTGGAAATGGCTTTGGAGACTGGCTGGGACAATTTGTTAAACAAGGCCAATTTCTCTGCTAAGCTCAGAGTGGAGGAATCAGGTTCACCTGGTTCGGCAGACTCTCTGCCCTCATTTGCCTGGTCCCTGGCTAAAGCCTTTTGGTGAGCAGAAGCTTGTAACCTAGAGGGAAGGTAGGAAAAGTCAGTAATATAGAGAAAAACAAACGAAAGCCCACTACCAATTCACATATTAACTGTCTTAAAGATGTCACTTATTTAGTAAAGGGCTGAATTCCCAACCTGGATTCGGGAGGGGGCAGGCAATGTTTAGCAGGTAAACAAAGCAGTGAGTGGCAGGGTCAGTCTGGGACACCAGCACCAACAGTTCTAGAACAGGCAGACTCTTAGCTCTGAATCATTTCTACAAAGGAAATGAAGGAACCAATGCCAGCCTGAATCTAGCTTCCTACAGAGACATCCCAGATGGCTCTGATCATGGGGACTAAAGGTAAAGGCAGAAAATCGTTACCCAGGTCAAACATCCTCTATAGATGCTGCTCGGGAGGTGATATCTTCATTTTGAATAGTTAGGAACAATATGGTCTCCTGACAATGACAGTCTGCAAAGCAGGTTTTTGTTTGTCAAACATGTGTCTTTTAAATATACTTCTGTCCCAGGTTTCTACCAATTTTCAGAAGTTACTTACATGTAATTCTCAGTAACTTGAGAGCTGAAGAAAATTTCAGGTTATTAAACACCCCCGATTCCTGACTGAGACTACAGAGGCAGAATAGTGGTGGGAGAGCTCCTGCTTAGCATGTGTAAAGCCTGGGGTTTGATGCTCAGCCCCACAAAATAATAACAAGTAATAACAAAGCTTCCATTGCTAGGGAGAGGAGGCTTCCAGTCCAGGAGGTCAAGAGATTCTCAAAAGGTCTCCAAGACCACATTGCCTCTGTCCTGGGAATGCTGTTCTAATGAGAAAGATATTCACCCTTCTTTATTAATCACTTACTAATTCAGCCTCTTATTAAACACTGGTCCCCAGGCAGCCATAGACCCGAGGTCAGTCTCTGTGTCCAGATACATCATGAGGACGGTGAGTGAGCAAGGCTGCCTGAGGACTGGAGCCTTCCAGGGGTCCGAGAGAACAAACCGGGGGTGAGGGCGGGCAAAAAGTCTCTCAAGAGAGCCCTGCTTCTGGATCAGGCAGTTTATGCTAGCTCTGTCATTTCATGTCTCCGTGTCTTATTTTTAGCTTGTGTGTTTTGGCTCATCACAGTTAAGACAAGGGGATATTTATATGGCTTAAGAACATAATTTTAACACATCACAGTTTAAAACTGAATCCTATTATATATCTACAACCTATCCTAAAATCTAATGGCATTGTCTCTCTTCTCTTCGAATTAGAAAACAGAAGCATTTGGTTTTAGTATGGATTTATGTGTACACATATTTAAAAATAACTAGATCTTACCAACATTTCAAAAGTCATGTTAATGTTCCATTTTAAAATTAGTCTTTACTTGTTAGTATTTTAGAAGAAAAATAAAGTTTTTTTTATGTAAAAAAACAAATGTATAAGTGGGTTAGTGTGATCCTAGCACCCACACAGGAAACAGGCAGATGGACGACACGTTTCTCACACAGTCACAGAATGAATGGTACCTCGTGCTATGACAGGACAAAACATCAAACATTTCCGGGACACTCACTGCACTGACTCGTTTGTCAAACACATGAAAGGCATTCAAGGCTTCCAGATGCACCCGCTGCCCAGCACCTTGGCACTGGGTGCTACATGCAGCTGTGTGTGTCCGGTACCTGGCAGGCTGCACAGCACTCCTAGCTACAGTGAGGCTAGGAAGTCTTGCCATGACAGGGTGGGTGACCCCAGAACGCGAAGCAGGGATAGGTTCGCTTTAAAAGCAATGGCCATAGGAGGAGCGTTCATGAGGAGAGAGAAGAAAAGAGGCATTAAGGAAGGCATAGCAGTAAATCCAGAAACGCAAAAACCAAATATTTCACCGAAAATATTTGCTAAACACTGTGAGGGAAAAACGAGTCACAAAGGAACTGGGGAAAGCAATACAGATGGAGGGAACAGAGGCAGGGGCTGTCCAGAGTAAATGGGACAAGCAGAGGCGGAAGCTTGAGAAAGGGTCAACTCAGAACAGACAGCCTCATTTTAAGAAGTCGTTCAAAAAGCTAGTGTCAACCATAGCCGGTCAGGAGATTCCGGCCACAGTTTAGAATGTTCTTCTCAGTGTGGCTTTTAGAAGCACCAGTGACCTCGTCAATCAATAAGCTCATCAAAGTAGACCCACTGAGCCTTGCCAGCCGATTACTCTCCCCTCCTCTCTTTTGTTTCCATGGGTGTCTGTTTCACGGTGTTCACCAGCCAATCCAAATAATTACGTTTTAAACAAATGGATATGTGAGATGTCTCGGGTAAGTACACAGACGTGCTTGTCTATAAACACATCAAGAAAGCGAGGAGCCTAAGGTTGGGGTGTAGCTCAGAGAAAGAGCACTTGTCCAGCATGCAGAGGGTGTATGACCCCCAGGATTGTTAAAATCAAACACTTGGAGAAGAAAGTGGGGGCCTGGCAACCTCACAGCAGTTTCCATTAGCAAGCCTGAAGACAGAGGTTCTGCACGATGCCAATGCTCCACAGAAATGTTTTTTAAAACAAATAAATAGTCTCGGTTGACCGGAGCTGCTAACTTTGAATGAACCAGTCAAGGCACACCTGAACACACTTGAGCAGGCTTCCTGGAAAATGTCCAACTGCCGATTAATTTTTAGACACTTTGGTGATGGTTTAAAAACAAAGTAAATGCTTATCTCTTCGAGGAATGCACTAAAATGTTTAAGGACAGAATGTCTGGGGTGTGGCTGAAGATAATGCACGCGGAGGAAAAGAGCCTAGGAGCTGATAACCATGAAGCTGAGGCTCACTAGGGTTCAGCTCCTTTCATGTTTTATCTTTTCACGGTGAAAGATAAAACACGAGGATAAAAGCAGAGGTAACCCTGGGGCCTACAACAGGTACCTCCCATTACTGCTTAAATAGCAGTAACAAAACAAAACACAACAAAACCAGGAATGAAACATGTGCCTCTCTACGGCTCCTAGCTAAACTGCCTGATTTTTGTACAAAATTCTCAAATCTCCCTTTAAAGATGGTAGCACAGGCCAGGCTAAGAACTCCCCCGGAGACGCACGTGGCTGCGATGACCACTTCTTCCGTGGTGATGGGCTGGGTATGAGAGCGGTCCTGCACACGACGCAGCCTTTGTTCCACGGCCGCGTTTCTTGACCGTCTCTTTGGGACGTTGTGTTCATCAAATGATTTCTCCATTTCCTGCAGTTAGAAAACATGGTAGAACCCCCATGAATTCAAAGAAAAACAACAAGGGTAACAAAACGTCTGCTGCTCTTCTGAGGGACCCATAGGAAGAGACACCAGTGAGAAGTCCCTGCCATTACAAGTGAAGACTTCAGGCTGGAGCAGCTGGGTGGTCAAGACCAGCCAAAGTAGATCCTGAAGCTTAGTTCTAGATGGTCTGCATTAAAGGCTTGGTCCCCAGCTGGGTGCTGGAGGAACGTCATCAACCCCCCCCCCCCAAGAGGACCCCAGAAGCCTGACTCTGCTACTCTTCTTCATCCCTGCCACCAGGTGGGGAGCAGCTTCCTTCACCCTCTGCTCCCGTCAGGGGGTGCTACCTCATCACAGGCCCAAAGCAACCAGGCCAGCTGCTCACAGAGCAGAACCTCTGAAGTACTGTGCAGAGATATAATTCTTTTTTTAGAAAATGTGATAGCCTCAGCTGTTCTGTTACAGTAAAGGGACACTGACTAACTCAGCACAGGAAGAGAAGAACAGGTATGGTAGGCGAGGAGGACACTGAGGCTCCCAGAAGTGTGAGAAGTACCGG
The DNA here is from genome assembly GCF_903995425.1 of Onychomys torridus. Lineage (NCBI taxonomy): Eukaryota > Metazoa > Chordata > Mammalia > Rodentia > Cricetidae > Onychomys > Onychomys torridus. The sequence continues at coordinate 83,320,430 of NC_050447.1, read as the reverse complement.
GCGTCTTCCTCTTAGGGTTATGGTCTCTATGCAAACCTCTTTGGCACACCTTACCCTGAAAAGCAACCTCTTGGCAGAGACACTCAGCTTGGCCCGTTCATCCACCTTTTCTTCATCTGTAAAAAGCCATGAAAGAAAAACTGAACATCAATAGAAAGCATGGGCTTCATCTCTGAAAGGCTTTCAAGACTGACCTGGCCATCCCTCAGATCCAAGAGGAGGTGAATTGGCATCCCAACTGGGAAGTCTCCCCTTGTGAGGAGCTCATGCTTCCTCATCAAAATTCAAAACAAACTATGGCCAGATGGTGATGTTTACTGTAGTAGTCTGGCTAAGAGGATTTAAGAAGGGACCTTAGGAACAGACTGCCTTGCTGAGGCATGGTGGCAGTCACCAGTAAAATCCATTTCTTTCATCCCAATGGCTGTTTCATATTGCTTACAGAACAAGCCTCTTAGTTTCTATCCAAAGCAAAGGGAAGGCTTATCTGAAATTTCCAGCTAGGGTTCATAGCAAGGCAATTTGGAAGAAAGCAAGAAAGTGACAGGCTCCAGGTTTCATCTCCTGCAAAGCCCCAAATTTTAGGTCTTCAATCTAATCTGGACAAGACGTGGAAGAATAAAAAGAAGAGATACTTGCCCTCAACCATTGGCATTTCTGAACCCGAAGGGTACCTAGGAAAGACAGGAACAGACAATGACAGTGATTAGTGGTGGGCACACAAGCTACACATGAAACATGATGCAAGTGAACTGTCTGGAAGACTTGGCTGGAGCTACAAACAGTTGTGAGCGGACACTGTGGAGCATGTACACATAACCCAGCTTGGTGCACACCTTGCGGAGAAAAAGCAGTACTGGCAGGAAGTTATTACATGAGACTAAGGGCACATTTCTGGTGAACCTTCTAATTTCTATACATTTGCATATGATGATGCCATACAAAATGTAAATATAAGAAGTAAGCATTTATAAGATGAATACAAAATTCCCAAGTCTAGTGGCAGATGCTCAATTCAGATGCCAGTTTAATAAAGGCACTAAAAATGAAAAGCACTAATTGCAGACATGTGTTTCTCCTCACCTGATCTACAGGCAGTTTAAAACTGTAGAGTTATAGTAGTTAGAAGAAGCAACATTCTTTGGAAATACATTTCAATAAACAAAATAAGTATCCTTACGGCTGAGCTGGAATAATCCTGGAATCTCACAATCGTATGCAAATAGCATCAGGCCCGCCAGGGTAGTGAGAACCCCATGTTTGAGTTGCCAGAGTATACACACACATGCCTACCTATCCGACTCCTTTCGCTCTGCTGAAGTTATAGGTTGAGTTCTAAATCGCTCAGAAGTTTTCCTATTTTCACCAGGAGAAAGATAGCGTCTTGGTTTCCGAGACCCTCTCTCCCGTTCCGTGGGCAAGCCAATTCCTTCAGCTGACCTCTCAACCCGGGATTGGCTTTTAGGATCACAGGGCAGTGAGGGCAAAACAGGGAGGAGAGAGGGAGGAAGGAAGCGAGAGAGAGAGAGAGAGAGAGAGAGAGAGAGAGAGAGAGAGAGAGAGAAGAGAAGAGAAGAGAAGAGAAGAGAAGAGAAGAGAAGAGAAGAGAAGAGAAGAGAAGAGAAGAGAAGAGAAGAGGAAAGGTTTATGCATCTCAGTGTAAGACATAGCGCTAGGTTCTACATGCTGCTACCATGCACATCACATCTGCAGGTGGAACATTCCAGAGACCCACTCTTCCAGATCCCAATTAGTAGGCAGAAGCAGAATGGTAGTGTGTGAGCCATTTCCGGTACACTCTGCCTTGCACACGCTTGTGAGCTAAGCTAACAGGACACACCACAGGTGGAGAAGTGAATCGTCTGCCAGGGACGTGCAAGTGACATATTGGAAGGATGTTGGGAACATCACCTACAGTTCAGGTTTCTTGTTGGCTCTGGCTGACTCCAGAAACATATTTCGGAGCTGGGCAACGGAGACTCTGGTGTCCAGCATGCTAGCTTCTGCACCAGAACCTTCTGCCCTGGAACTTGGCAGCTCTAGCTCCTGCTTTGGGGCTGTGTCCTTGTGTCTGAGGGCCTGAAGCTGAGGGGGACCCGTGTAATCCGACAGGGAGCGGGCCAAAACCTTGCGCTTCTTTGGAGAGGCCTCTTTTGTGTGACTGGTCAATGTGGCATCTTGGGACACAGGACCACTCTGCATGTATAGAACCATTTCGCTCCGGCCAATTCTCTGAGTGGGCTGGTGTTGAACTCGCTGCTCTCTCTCAGGTTCTACGGTGATAGAGCGAACCCTGGGCTCATCTAAATCTTCATTACCAGAGGGGTCTTTGGGGCCTCTCACAAGCCTGCCATCTTCCGAGGTCAAGAGTGATTTAGGGCTTCTCTCCAGAGGTTCAGGGGGAAGCACATCTTTTGCGTTTGATTCACAAATGTGGAGCACTGGAGCATCCCTTGACCCACCTTCTAGAATCTTCAGGGTGGTAGATTTTATGACATTTGGGGTGGCTGACCCCACCCAGCTGGATTCAGATGAGCTTTCTGGGGTGTCCACGGTCACCAGCTTGATGGCATGAACAGGGTCAGCTGGCAGGACACAGCTCCGGCTTGGCCGTAGTGAGCTCACTACCTTGCTGGTGACCCTATCAAAGGCGGAGCTTTCTGACTGGATAGACAGGAAATGCGCTGGTCCTGGCTGCTGTCTCCTCTGAGTTAAGGACTCTGAGGTGAGTTCAGGGCTGCTTCGAGCACTCTCCTCTTTCACCAATTTTTCTCTAACTTTAACTCTTAAGAAAAAAACAGGATTTATGTTGCCATGTGTAGTCATCACCGAGGGGGAGGGAAGCATGCAGAAACCATGGACAGCATTGGAGCCAATGCAGAGAGACAATGTGCGAAAACACATTCGGGCATCGAACACAGACAACTAGTACTTGCCACTTAAATGGAGTGCAATCTCCAAATTTGCACTCAGATTCTAGTGTGGCCCAAAAGTTCCATCCCCCATTAGGCTGAGAGTCATGTGTTGTCCTGAGGGAGAATGGGCTTATTCTAGTGGAACCCCTAGCAGCCCTAGGGAGCTTCATTCATGTACATCACTGTAAGCATTAGTGTGAAGGAGGCAATGCCTAGGTCAGGACTCTGTGCAAGTCCAGACCCAGGTGTGGGCTGTGGGGGGTGCCTGGCTGCTCCAAGGAAACACACTCTTGGAGGAGACACAGCCCCTTCACTGCCCTCTGGATATGAGGGCATTTGTGATTCCTTAAGCTTTCTACTGAGCTCCATTGCTTAGTTACCTCTTGAAGCATTGAGCACATTCGACCATAGCACCACAGGAATGTTAGGAAGAAGGCATTTGTTAGACTCGTGAGCCCTTATCTATCCCCCTACCCCCTCCACACACTGATGCTACACCCTAATTAAAAACCAACTTAAGGAGGGATTGTTTTTTGTTGTTTCTGATTTTTAACTATTTGAGAGCAAAACTGGAAAAGAAGTCGAAAGCTGCGGACCATTCTTGTCTGCAGATGAACCATGGCTTCAGGGACCTTACCTGTCTATCCCAGACCCCAGTGCTTTGCCTTTCAAGTGGAAACAGTGGGCTTGTGGGGAGGGTGCTGCCTAGCGTGTGTGAGGCCCTATATTTGGTCCCCACCACAGGGAAAGAAAGGACTAGTACCAAAGGTGAGAAGGCTTTTGTAGAGCTAATGCCTTCCTCCTTAGCCAAATGACAGTCAACAAGAGAAGCACCTTTTCTGTTACCTTTAGAAATACCACTCAGCGTAGTGCAAAAGGGAAAACCACCAACCAGGTCCAACTCTCAGAAAGTGCTCACAGCTTTCTGAATAGGGGAAGAGATAGATTTCTCGGGAAATTGTAAAGCTTTCATTTCACTAAATGAGTGTGCAAAAGTGACTGTTTATAACGTGCACATTATAGATTTGCCCTGTTTAGTCCTAGTTTGCCCTATCAGATTCATAAAAATAAGCTCTGCTTTCAAACAGGACATCACCAGTAGAATTACCTGAGGAAACACCAAAGACACACGTAAAGGTAGTTACTGTGAGTGTTTGGAAAAAGCACTCTGAGCTATGGCTTGTCTGAGATGGCAGCAGTGGAGGCCGCTGCTCAGAACCGCTGCTCAGAAGACTGCAGCTCAGTCAAGCTCCCCTGTGGAATATGTGCTCCTTATCTGAGGCGATCTCAAGAGAACAGAGTCACTGTCAGAAACTCAATACATGGGACCTTTGTCCGGCCAGTGACTTGCTCATTCATAATTTCTTCGCCTCTCCCCTTCATGAAATGATTGGAGTATTTGTCTGTTATAGGTCACATGCCCTAAATTTAACTATTAAAAATTAGCTACTGGTTTAGAAACAAGTCAGACACAATGCAGAAAAGGGATATGGGCAGGGTAGGAGGGCCCAGAGGAGGTGTTCAATATTGCCACCTGTTGGCCAGTTCTGTAGTGAGTTGGTGAGAAAGTGAGCAAGCAAGGAAGTGTGTAATGATGGAGACAAAGGGAAGTGGACTAGAAAGGAGAGGAAGTGTGGATGTAGACAGTGTCATCTGGGTACAGATATGATTAGGAAGCAGCTTGTTTTTGAACACATGGTTTTCGGGGCCGTGGCAAACAGGGCGAGGAGCGTGAGTGTTAGTTAAGTGTGGCAGAGCAAGGAGAGGAGACGGGGTAGGAGGGTATCCACCATGCATCAGCCACACACTTCAACCTGGGGTGTACCTGGAAGGCCAGTTGATAAGTGAAGGTGTATCCCCTTCGGCATCCTTCTGCAGAAACCACTCATGGGTGGCCTTCCCTGTACTACCATGCACAAGAAACAAACTTCAGGACATTGCTATAAAAATGCCGATGCCCATGCCCACATCATTTTACTATAAGCAAAACCCAAAGGTTGCTTTTAGTTAAGATGCTCAAGCTGGCTTTTGAAAAAACATAATGTGCATGGTGCCTTTAGAGTTTACACTTACTTCTTGGAATATCTTGGTCATTTGGCTCACCACAAAAACTCAAGAAGTGAAAATAAATAAATCTAAGGCCACTAGAGAAAATGGATTTAGTCACCGACATGAGTCTGTTATAGTCATTCTCTGTTCACACTTATGAGAAGTTGGGATTCAAATACAAGGCAACTCAACTTCCATAAATTTCACAGAGGCACACATGTAAACAGACAAATGAAAAAAGTGTCCATGCAAAAAGATACACACCAAACAAAGAGTGAATCTTTTGTCTGCTGTTACACGCTTCCCTTTTATCCTTTTTCCTTTTTTTTTTTTTTTCGTATCAGTTACAAATGTCAATTTGTAATCTGGGTCAACAATGAGGCAAATGTCTATTTAACCCCTATTAGGTATAAAGTACAGAATTAAAGACTCTGAGAGGCAACCCAGGCAACAGGGTGAGAAAGGGCTTCATCCTAATCATGAAAAGGTCTTGCATCCCATTGAGATAGCATCCAACTTACACACTTGTCCCTCAAAACTCAGTCAGACACAAGGCAAGGTGGAATGTATCAGAGTCATTAAGACCAAACTGAGATACCTTTGGTTAAAATTATAGGTGAGGAAAGCTTGTTAATGTAAAGTAGCTACAGGAAGAATAACCATGCCACAGACTATATCTTCTTAGGATTTACAAAGAAAAAAGAGAAAAAAGCCTCCCCTGAATTCATGCAGTAGCCGTGGATGAACTTGAATGGCTATTACACCTGCCTCAACCTCCCAAGTCCCAGGATGACAGGCATGAACCATCACTGTACAAACTGGCTCATGCTGTGCTGGGGATTGAACCTCGGCTTTGTGCATACATGGTAAGCACTCTACCAACTGAGCTACATTCTCCAGACTTAAAATTTATTTGGGGGGCTGTTGGGAGTGAGCCAAGACCCTGTTGTGCAGAGGTCACCTCCACTGGGAGAGGCTGTGGAGTCACTGAGGTTAGAATAGGGAATCAGTAACTCCATCCAGATCAATGGATTGACCTTTGGATATGATTGGCCAGTGGAGAGTTGTATTCCCAGGAAGACCAACACCCGGTGTGTAGTCAGCCAGAGGTACCCAGTGAAACACTGTTTCAAAAGCAAAAGAAAACAAACAGAAGTTGTGTGACAGCAAAGTCTCACGCAGCTCTGATTATAGAAGGTGGCATTCTATCACATCATTCAGTTTAGCCAACTGATGATAGTCACCTGTGTGGGAGATGGCTGCTTTGCACACAAGCATGGGTACAGCAACGGCCACAGTCCTAGGCACAACTGACATTGGAAATCTCACTCGCACACATCGACTGCTATACGTTACAGGCTGGCATTTTAGGAGCCATATTTGTATTTAATTCACTGGAACTGCAACTTGCCAGTAAGGACAGAATGAAATGAAACCCCAAAGAAACAAGTTAATCTCTATTAGCAGCCAAAGTTGGCGGGATGAGGCTGGACAGCAGATATCTGGTGTAGTTGGGACATAATTTCCCTCGTAGCAGAATGGATCTGTGAGGAGCAACAGAAAGCTCCTCTTTAGAGAATGGATCTGAGACCTGCTTCCTGGACTCTGCCCTGATGTCCACAGGACATGGCAGAGAGCTGCTGGCCAGAGCTGATGGGAGTTGAGGCAGGATGAATGCCAGGCACTATACTTTGCTGCAGACATCTCTGCAGGACATGGACAGATGAGCAGCAACCGGAATCATAAGGACTGGAGGCTCTGGAGATTTTTTTCAGGACTCAAAGCTCTCATTAGGAGATGTGCAAACAGTGAGAACTCCTGTGTTCAGCCTCTGCTCTACCTTCCTGGGCTAGTGTATGTTGTTGTTTCATCCCCGAATGAGGCAACCAATGGGGCAGATTCAAGCTCACACTCGGGCTAACCTGACAAGTGTCATGGAGCTCCTGGTATGTGCAGAATACAAAGCTAGAACAGCTCTGAGAAGTAACAAAGAAAAGTCAGGTCATCAAGCTCCAGCACTGTAACAGGTAAGAGAGATATGGCTGTAATCCCAGCACTCCAGAGGCAAAGATGGGCATATCTGGTCTACAGAGGGAATGCTACCCTGTCTCAGGGCAGGGGGTATGATTTACTAGTCCCCAAGAGGGACTGGAGTGCAGTGAATGAAGAAGTAATGAACAAGGCTTTTCTGGAGAGTCAGCTCTGAGACCAGGGTGTCAAGTTGAATTTCACTCTCCTCCTTTTAGTTACATGACATACATGGGGGTGACGGATGATACTCAGGCACACAACAGCTGGGGACCCCAGGTTGAAAGCTTCTGCATTTGCCCTCACAGAATAACAACTATGTGCTTCTGTCTGTCTGTCTGTTTCTTAATAAGGAAATAAGAGTTGCATAAAGGATTAAGCAAGAGTTTGGGGTTCAGGACTTTGGTGGGAGCAGGAGTTCATATTTTTAAGGCTAAAATATCCACAGGATTATCCACCACACTGATAATAATATTGTTGGTTAAAAAGTACTGGTGCTAGCCAGGCGGTGGTGGTGCACGCCTTTAATCCCAGCACTCGGGAGGCAGAGGCAGGTGGATCTCTGTGAGTTTGAGGCCAGCCTGGTCTACAGAGAGAGATCGAGGAAAGGCCCAAAGCTACACAGAGAAACCCTGTCTCGAAAACCAAAAAAACCAAAAAAACCAAAACCAAAACAAAAAAAGTACTGGTGCTTTTTGTTTCCACACTCACCCTTGCTGAATTCACAAGCTACGGTTCATCTTGGGAACAGCCTTCTTCACATGATGCAAACCTTGAAGTTCCAAGGGTTTGGAAACATCCAAAAAGCAGGGCTGGGCCTGCCTTACAGTGCCCCAGTTCCGTAGAATGTATAGTCCTTATTTTCTTCACAATAAAATGTGCATCAATTCCCAAGCTCATAATAGGATGAGCTAAGAACCCTACAACATCCATCCCTGTATCCAATATTTAATTTTAAAACCTTCTCGATCATTTTATGGAATACTTAAAACTTTCAAAACAAATATATATTGCCCCCAAACTGTTATTTCACTAGTAATATTTCAGATCTTTCCCATACAAGGGAGCGACATAAAACAGGTGTATGGAAATCTGAGATTAGAGTCTTCCTTTTCTTGCATGACCTATTTTTTTATTTCTAAATCAGCATCTGTTGGGGTTCTTTGTTCTACATACAAATCAATGAAGGGGGCCAGCAGGCTGGCAGGGCAGTTCAGTAGGTAAAGGCACTGGTCACCAAGCTTGATGACTCGAGTCTTGAGGACCAGGCCCTACATGGTGGAAGGAGAGAACTCACTCCTGCAAGTTGTCCCTTGACCTCCATAAGCACAACAGATCACACCAGGAATGCACACATTCATGCACACACAAAATAAATAAATGAAATATGAACAGGATTTCCTTTGATATAAATAGCCAAAACCAAGCACAGCACTTCTACTATAAAATGCCCACTTCTGGGCAAGACACCCTCTTTAAAATATGTGGGAAATGGGTCTCACTATCTCTCAGCATCAAGTACTTTAGTCCTAAGGCTGAACAAAGACTTCCTTTGGATGTATAGAATCTAGTTACCTTAGAGGCTAGTAGCCAAGCATCTGAGTCTGCACGGCTAAGTGAATGACGTCAGGCTTGGGGCTGATAAAACGTCAGCACCTAAAACGTTTGCCTCAGGGGCATCACTGCCATGTAAGAGGGAGTGGATGTTTACCACCATGTCCCCATGAAAGCAACAAACGATGTTCCCAACACATACTTAAATACAATAAATACTTGTTCACATACGTGTGTGTACATATCTCTATGTGTCACACACAATTACTCCCCCAGAATAAATTTGTTTGACTCCAGGTTCCTAGCCCATCTCAATTCACCCATAAAGCTGTTGCTTGTTTGAATAGAAGAGGCTCTTTAGGAATCCACCAAGACCGTCAGGCCGACCCTTTAAGCCAGGTATTTAAGTAAACAGTGTTTTAACACGGATAGCAATTTCTTTTCAACCTAAATTTGGAAACAAACATGCATTCTCGACTATCATCTGAGTTCTGGGATTTGTATTTGACTTCTTCTATTTTCCCACACAGGAGCTGTTCTTGTGTTTGGCTGATCCTTTTGTCAAGGGCTTTCTCTCAGCTGTGGCTCTCCTTACTGTGTACATATTTATACAGCGCTGCCTTACTGGCCCTTCGGTGTTTATCAGTTAGACTGTACCCTAAACCAAGACCTCTCTCCTATTACTATGACTCTCCCTGCCTTGTGATTCTAGGCATAAGCCACCAAAACCATCCCCCCTCCCAAACTTAAATCTTGGGCATAACCAAAAAGTGAACAAGAAGATAAATTAAGTTGGGCCAAAAACACAGCAAAAGTCTCTATGGTGGCTTCTATGTTAGTGTCCCCATGACACCTGCTCTGTTTGCTTGAAGGAGAACTTAAGGCACCGATAGAGGAGAGAGGGAAGACAGGAAGTGTGGAAGGCTTGTTTGGATATTGAAGAAATTACAAAGTCTCTCTACAGTGAATGGAGACCCTCCAAGACCGCTGCGACAGCCAAGGCAGAACAAGTAGCCAGGGCTTACCTGGCTCGAGCCTCCATGGGCACTGGCAGTTCACCGGGGTGGCTAGGGGAGGCTGGCTGCTGCAGTGGTGAGCTGGACATTTGCTTTGGGGACCTTGGCACTTCAGAGAAGGAGGTGCCTCGCTCAGAAAAGAAGGCAGGGGAACCATCTTCTGCCATCGGGGGCTCTTGGACTCGCCTCTGGTTCTCCAAGTTGAGCAGCAGCTCCTGGTCAGACATGTTGCTCCTCAGCGGGGTGCTGTCCTGGGACTCTACCAAGCTGGTCCTGGGCGCTGGCTCTGCCCTGGAGTGCAAGGAACTGGTATCCTTGCTCGGTTCTTCCTGCTTGTCACCTTTTCCTCGTCTGTCACCCACTTCTGGGTCCTTCCGAGACTTGGCATATCGAGACAAGTATTCGGAGTCAGCTTCCGGGTCCAGGGTCAGCCCGTACTTTTCTGCCAGCTGCCGCCTCCTCTCTGCTTTGTACCTTGCAATCCTTTCCGCTTTGGACTCCAGACTGTGGGTGTCCATGGAGCCCGAACTATGGATGCCTGAGGTTTCTGTGCAGTATTTAGATGGAGTTTGCTTTTCTAAGGAAGACCCAGAACTGTCTTCCTCTTCATTAGATCGCCCTACAAGAAGACCACAGGATAAAACATAGGAGACCAAGCCCAGACAGCCATGTAACACCTACAGCCCTCCACACTGTCTAACGCTCACAGACAGCCCAGCCTGAAGGCCCCATCTCATCTAGGCTGGCTGATGGAAGGAGCCTGGGGTCACCCAGGAAAAGTGGGAAAGCAGAGAGCCACACTGCAGCTGTCTCCCACACTCTCCAGCCGCCTCTGGCCTCTCATTTATTCCCCTTCATTTATTTTTATGTTTTGTTTTTGAGTTGAATATTTCCTATGAGGTCAAAGGGCAGGCTCAGATTCTCCTAGAAAAGACAGCAGACACCAGAACATTTGTTGATTTAACAAGAGATGGACTGTGGTTTGTTTCACAGCCATCAGAGTGGTATCAGTTCTTACAGATGTGGTTTTTCCCAGTTGCCCACACACATGCAAACACACATACACATCAAAACAGTGACTTATTTATGAGGGCCTTTGAGAACTTTCAGTCACTTGCTAGGCTGTGAAATTAATTTCTACACCACTCTAAGTAATACTGACTCATTCATCATTTGGAGAGTTCATCTGTTTTTTAAGTTCACTTGAATGAAACATATGTTTTCTAGTTTCCATTGACTTCTTTTGAATTATAATAAGATCAACTAGAATTTACTTTGGGGCTTGATGTGAAATGGAAAGAGGAATATGTCCTTTCCTCATCTCAATCCCTAACATCTTTATAAATAATTCTTTCTTGGTTGTGCATGCCAGTAACACCAGCACATGGCTGAAGGGGGAGGAGAGTGTGTTTAAGCCAGTGTGGGCTACATAACTTATGTCTAAAAACAAACTCCACTAATTAATTAATTTCCTCACTATGTTTGATGGTTAAATTAAACGTTACATGGATGAATACATTAATACACAGGATTTGTTTCTAGGTATTGATTCTTGGCTTTCCATGTACTTCTCTATCAAAAGCCACCAATACCAGCAAACTTATGCTAGGAGATCAGGAGCCCCCCTCTGAAGAGAAAACTGGGAACAATGAATAGGAAAAGCAGCAGCTCAGAGCCTGAGCCTGGGACCTGGCTGGGAAGCTCAGGCCTGATTGTATTGTTCAATCTGAGGTCAGGTGGGGTAACCAATGTCCATAACAGTGATGGGACATGACCGAGGAAAAGCTAAGTCATGCTCAGCATGTTGAAAATCAATATGTAATTCATTCACACACGAAAATAGACAGCCTTGTGGCATGTATCCTGACAGTAGTAACTGCAGCCACCCAAGGCCCAACTTTGCTTTTTACTTTTCCTGTCTAAGAAGCCATCCCCTCTGCAAGGCATCTGGATATTTAGTGTAACCTATGATGTACATTGACTGAATCCTTCCTTTACAGACAGACATTTACCAATAGATTTTCACAGCAGATTCTGTGCTGAGCCATGAGAGTATGGAGAAATGGACACCATGTGTGCCTCTGACGGATCACTGTCTAAAGGGGCCTGATAGCCAAAATATTTAAGAAACTACATATACACACAGTGTACTGCTGTTGGCTGTGATCGTTAATGTGCATCGTCAACTTGACTAGATTTGGAGTCATTTTTCAGAGGCTTAACTAGGAAGGGAACATTTGCCCTGATGTGTGTGACATCAACCCACTGGATAAAAAGGTGAAAAAGAGGAAAGGCAGGGGAGCAGCAACAGCATCCATCCCCTGATTCCTGACTGTGGGTGTGTGTGACCAGCAGCTTCTTACTCTCCCTGCCATACCTTCCTTCCGTCAAGATGGACTGTGTCCCCTCAAACTGTGAGTCAAGACAAGCTTTCCCTTCCGGGAGCTGCTTTGGTTGGTGTTTTTATTCTGGTGTCCAGCATCTCATTCTCCTGCACCCCAGGACCAGGCAGGTGAAGTGTGACAGGACAAGCACCCTGCCTAGTGTGGTCACATACTTACCCGTGTGAGGGCTGGCAGGGTCTGTGGCGCGCATGTATCTGGGTGTATCTTCCTCCAGCAGTCTATGAGTCACTAGCCCTGTGCAGCTCTGCAACAGGATGGGCTGGGGGTCATTTTCTATTCCCTCTAAGCGCCTGGCAATTCTTTCCTTTCTGCACAGTAGACCAAAGAAAACCCACAGTAAGCATGGAAAAGGACACTAAGGGACAAATTAAACACCACTGTGGTAAACGTCTCTACCCAACAGTAGCGTGACACAAATACATTACCTTTTCATCTCTAAAAAGTCTTTCCTCTTTGGTTCGAAGATTTTTCTTAATTCTGCAACTACAAGAGAGCAGGGAAGAACAAAACCAGTGTGGTGTTTAGTGGTTCTGTGTTTCTTTCATTCACTCATGCCAAACACAACACTGCCAGCTTCCTGAGTTTGTTTTTAGGTGGGAAGGGAGATATTAAACAAGTTAATGTGTGCATGCAGCACCCCAACCCCCTCCCCACATCACACTTTGGGCTAACAAATAAACTCATACAGGATAAGACAGTCAGTCTTATTTCACTCAGAGTCACAGGGGGCTTAACCTACAAGGTCTCTTCAGTAAGGTGTTTTTTTTTTTTTTTTTAAATCGTTTTGCTTATCAGGAATCCTAGTATCTATTTGAAATTTTGTTGTGGATACTCATGTATCTGAAGCTTTTATCTTGGAAGACATTTGCAAAGAATATGCCAAGAGCTCCCAGAGGGTCATCTGCAAGCTCCTAGCATGCATACGCAGCCACTTCTACGTCACCCTTCCCTTTCATTTAACGTCTGTCAGCACATGGCTGTGCTTCCTTTAACCACAGCTCAAATCAGGTCCCAAGACTCTGCTCGAGTTCCACTGGAAGGAAGTGGTAACATTCGCTTCCACGCTATAATCTAGGAGGATAATGTGATTCTCCTGGCATCACTGGAGAACCAGGGAAAAGGCTTTGATGTGGCTGAAGGTTCTATCAAGATACTGACTACAGGGCAGACCAAGATGACAAGCAAACGCCTCTTTGGAGAGATGGTCAAAGTTGGCAGAGAATGGCTCTTAATCTGTCTCTACCTTCACTAAGACAATTCTTAAGAGCACCTAAAGGCAAGGATTTAGCAGAAAAAGAGGGAGGGGCCAAGGGACCACCAGGACAGAAGGAGGGGCTGTCAGGACATGGGGAGGAGCTAGCAGGAAAGGAAAGAGAGACTGATAGTTGAGGGTCAACATTCTGAAAGGCTGACCCACAGGAGAAATTAAGGGGCGATTAAGACATGGCATCTAATTAACTAGTAACTATCATTGCTCTGCTAGGGTCTGAACTCAGGGCTTCCTGCACACTCGTCAAATTTTCTATCACTGAGCTAATATCCATTTCAGGTTCTGCTGTTTCTTTTTTTGAGTGGCATTTTAACAATGAGTCAAACTGCATATACATAAATGTGATTCCCACAATGGTCTTTGTACTCAGAGACTGCAGCTGGGTGTTTATTTCTAAGTGGCATCTGGCTTAAAACTTTTGCTGATGGGGATAGAAGTGTGGCTCTGCAGTTAAGAGCACTGGATACGCTTGTAAAGGACCCAGGTTTATTCCCAGTGCCCACATGGAGGCTCACAACCATTCGTAACTCCAGTTCCTGGGGTTCTTATGCATTTTTCTGACCTCTGTAGGCATGAGGCACACACATGGTGCATATACATATAAGCAGGAAAAAAAAAAAACTAACCCCAATCGTAACCCTTTAAACTCTTTCAACAAATTTTATGTGATTTCAGACTTAGAAGCTCGCTAAGACAGCCCTTGTGACATGTTGACATTTTACTGTTCTATTTTTTTCCTTTTCCTCTTTCTGTGGATACCTTCATTATACCCTCAAGCCACTGAAGAGCAAGCTGCAGCCTCTCCCCCCCCTCCCTCTCTCTCTCTCTCTCGGTTTTTCGAGACAGGGTTTCTGTGTGTAGCTTTTGGTGCCTGTCCTGGAGCTCACTCTATAGACCAGGCTGGCCTCAAACTCACAGAGATCCATCTGGCTCTGCTTCCAGAGCGCTGGGATTAAAGGCGTGCACCACCACCACCTGGCTGCAGTATATCTCTTTATCCTAAGATCCTTAAATGTAAATTCCCTAAAAACATGCAATAAAAATGTTTCCTAAAGTTAGAGTCAACATCCATAAGTCAATTGACCAAATGTTGTGCTGTAACTAAAACTCCTAAATGGCACAGGTCCATATATTAGTCAATATATAGCCCAGATATTAGCAACCATAGACAGTCTAATTTCCATAGAAGGAAAACTTTCTTCTATTTGTTTTCAAATGCATAGATTTTTATTAAACTAAATGATCCATTTTACAGCTACTGCCATGGGCTCTTTTGAGTAATTCTGAATGGTCCTTCTGCATCCACGAGTCTTTTGCCATTTCTGATAAGAGTTCATGGGTCAGTTGTCAATCAAGGCCTTTATGGGAACTGGAGAGCAGGTTCTCATATTCATGCACCTGTTTAACAAATGTTCTTCCTAAGAAGAATATTCCAACAGTATTCAGGATAATTCAGTCTGCCAAGGGCTTGTCTTGTGAAATACAGTTAGTTCTTCACTTCAAACTCCAGTATAGCAGGCACTTGGATAGAAAAGTAAGTCAGTGGTAGCGCACCGCCAAGACCATGCTCCTCCCTGTCCCAGGACAGCCTGAGAGCGCAGGCCTGACTGGAGTGATCTGAACACTGGTTTGACTTCCACAGGAGGGCTGCAGGTGCCGGTACAAAGGCAGGAAGTACCCACCAAACTAGAGGCCTCACAGGGGAATGATGGCTCCAGGGTGTGAGGTTTCTTTTGGGATAGTGAAGACACTCCAATATTGACTATGGTGATGGACATACAATTGTGAATGTGTCAGAAACCAATGAAGCACAGTCTTTACATGGATGAATTCTGTGGTGCAAGCATTGTATTTTAATAATAATGTTAGAGACAATGATGTATCTCTGTTTAATTCTAAAATGGAAAATCTATTTAATACTATAATGTTTGCATAGTCAAAGACTTACTTTATTTAAATGTATATTTCATTTATTTATGTGTATTGTGTGTCTCTGTGTGTTTGTAGGTTCATGTATGCCATGGCTTCTATACATGGGGTCAGAGGGAAGCTTTTGGGGGTCAGTTCTCTCCTTCTACCTGTAGGCTCTGGGTCATCAGGCTTGGTGGCAGGGTGCCAAAGCATCTCAATGTCCCTTTTGTCGTAAATATTTTTATTCCCTTCATCAATAAGAATGTTGATGGTATGATGAGTCCAAGAGGGAAAAGAAACAACCATCTTAATGTTCCATTTTACAGAAGCAGAAACTTCACTAAGTGAACAAAGTGATGTCTACAAACTTAAAAACAAACATAAAACTCTCTGTCACTCAAAGAGAATGGTGCTGGGATACGGCTAATGCAGCGCTTGTCTGAGGGCTGAGGACAAGCCAGCAACAAACAACACAAAGACAAAGCCCAGATCTGTAAGTCCTCCTCTGTTAGCATTATACTGCTAAGAGCCGACTTGCCCAAATTCAAGGACATCATAACTAAGGCATTAAGAAGCCTAGGGCCTGAGGTGAGATTGAGGTGGGGCTTGGGAACATTTTGAGATGTTGTAGAGTGTAGTGGGACACTTTGATCACACTGTGACACTCTGAGGCTGTTAAATAAATAACAGTTAAATAAAGTTTACTTTGAATCAGAGGGCAGGAGCCAGTAACTAGCTGACCAGAATTAGCCATAGAGAAGCCATCGATTTGGATAGAGAAGATGCACAGGAAAGAATGACAGGGACCAGTGTTTGAGCTTTCTTTTGGTTCTGGGACAAGGGAAGAGAGGCGTCTTTTGTGGTATCTCCAGCCAAAAAGCAAGGTCAGCTAGTTGCTAGTCAACCTCTCTGAGCTAGCCGGTTTTCACCCCAGCCTTTGACTCCTGAGTCTTATTGATAAGTAGAATGATAGAGACTTAATTTTAACGCACATATTGTGGCTGTGGCAGAGCCAGGGTGAAGAACTGGAAGCCTTGCCAGGCTGTGGCCTGAGTGGCTGGTAGGGCACTGACTGCAGGGCCATAGGGCCCTAGACAACAATTAACATATTAGTAGATTTGTGTGCGGCCACTAAGCTGACAGAAAAGCAATAGTAGAGGTCTAAAGCTTTATGAGTTTAGAAACATGTTTTTTTGTACACATAGTTCAACACTTTAGTTGGGAAAAATTGTACTTATTTTCATAATCAACTGTATGAATTTTGTTAAAAAACTGATCAATAACCTATTTTTTTTCAATGTTGCTATGATTGAAATTACAGTATGAGTTTTCAGGAACCAACAGCTTTCCCTGCCTCCTGACCACACTGTTGCTCACTGAAGTAGTTATCCAGAGGAACTGGGGCAGAGAAGACAGAAGAGGGAATGACCTTTCCTTGCTATACAGATCTGTGCCTAATCAGGCAATGCTTGTTAGCTACAGTGAAACCTAACTGTTCTCCTTTACACTTAGTTTTGATCCTAATCCTAGACTTGAACACAGCTTTGTCTCAGATGAAATTGGGTGCCTTTGTCCTTTATGAAGACTCCCAACAGTCTGAAGGAGTATTTCATCTCATGCTGGAGCGCACAGCCATCCAGGCACAAATCCTCTACAGCTCACTCCTGCCTTCCAGAATGCTCAAGGAGAGTGTGAACTCAGGCATGGGCCACTTCCTCCCTTGGAAGTGGTACTTTTGATGGCCAGCCCTGCTTTCCACAGAGTCAGGCTCTTATTCTCAGCTGTGTTCTCCAAGGACAGGCTCAGTCTTCAGTCTTTCAAGAGTCAGGCTCCACATTCACATAACTCTCAGTGTGCCATATTGATCATCTCTTGCTGTGCCCAACCTATAAATTAAATTTGGTCACATGCATACACACACAGGAAAGAAAGTGGCACACAGAATGTGAGCGTTGCCCCAGTTTCAGATGACCACTGGGAATTTTGGGGCACATTTCCCCCAGATGAGTGTGGTGCTTGTACAATTCTAGCCGTTCTTCATATGAAATCTTATCTGCATCCCTGTAACTCCCCACACTATTCCTTGGGTATGATACACAATAAAGCATGTACTTCACCTGGTAGTTGTACAGATACTGAAAAACCGAAGCATGCTCTAAGTTCTGCTCACAGGCTAAGCCCTGGAACTTTTTCAAGTGCTCATCCTCAGGAGACTTAGGGCATATCATCTGTTTACCTCCTTGGGATACATTCCAGATTGTCTGTGTGCCTTTGAAACTGGATTTGGTTTCTATTAAAAGAAAATGTCTTCTGATCTAATTTCTTTTAAACTTTTTTTTTTCCCTTTCAGAGCAGAGGGAAAAAAAACCTCCATAAAAACCTGTTCTTCCCTCAATCTGCTTTTTCTTTCTTCCTTCCTTCCTTCCTTCCTTCCTTCCTTCCTTCCTTCCTTCCTTCCTTTCTTTCTTTCTTTTTTGTTTATTTTTTGAGACAGGGTTTCTCTGTGTAGTTTTGGTGCCTGTCCTGGATCTTGCTCTGTAGACAAGACTGGCCTCGAACTCACAGAGATCTACCTGGCTCTGCCTCCTGAGTGCTGGGATAAAGGGCGTGTGCCACCACTGCCTGGCTCAACCTGCTTTTTGTAAAGGAAGCGCTCCTTTGCTCTGTTTGGATACACACATTTTGGATTCAAGTGATCATTCCTCATGCTACAGCTCTTGTTGGGAAATAATGATCAGGCAATGTTTAAATCCTGTCAGAGGCAAAAACAAAGGCAGCCAGTTTAGAGCAGGTGCAGGTAGCTGAATGCATGTGCCCCTGTTGCCAAAGGAAAGCAGAACACAAAAAGGTGACTGCTGAGTCCGCTTAGGTGGCTCAGTGGGTCAGAGCTCAATCCCCAGGACACACATGGTGGAAGTAAAGAACTAAATTCACCCCCACAGGTTTATCCCTTGATTTCCAAATGCATTCTCTGGAACATACACATCAATACACGCTTACACAAATGAATGTGTAATCAAATACTTTAAAACTTCAAAAGATGACTGATACAGTGTCCATCAGCTCTCTATTGCATACAAGAAAGCCAGACCAGTGATGCCTTTGGTCTAAGTACTTGGGAGGCAAAGGCAGGTGGATCTCTGTGAGTTCAAGGACAGCCAGGGCTATATAGTGAGACCCTGTCTCAAGAAAAAAAAAAAAGCTACATGTTACTGAGCATAAATCCCTTATGTCAGGAAGAAGCAGCAAGGTGAAGTGAGCATCCCTGAGGAGGGGTAGTGGGTGGATGGAGAAGGATGGGAGCCTAGGAGACCAGCTGCCTTTAGAGAAAGTTAGCTTGAATTAAAAAAAATTAATTTAATTTTATATTTTTAATTGACTTTTTTCATATAATAATTTTGATCATTTTCCCCTCCTCCAACTCTTCCCAGATCCACCAACTTTGTGTTCTCTCTCTCTCTCTCTCTCTCTCTCTCTCTCTCTCAAGCATATGGATGTTTTACCTGCATGCATGTATGTGTACCACGTTGATGCCTGGTGCCTACATAGGTCAGAAGAGGGCCCATCCCCAGGAACTGGAGCTACAGACAATTGTGAGGCACCACATGGGTGCTGGGAAGCAAACCCAGGTCCTCTGCCAGAACAAGAGCTCTCAACTACTGCTGATCCACCTCTCTCGCTCCCTAACATGTTTTTCCGCCAGGAGGCAGAATTTTATTCGGTCCCCACTGGCTCCACCTTACCAACACTGGGATTTCAAGCTTGTGCCACCAAATCTGGTTTATATGGTGCTAGGTAGGGATCAAACCTAGGTTTCTTGCATGCTGGGCAAATCCTCTACCAACTGAGCTATGTTCCCAGGCCCCTGGGAAGGCTCAAGGCCAAAGAGAATATGGACTCTGTGCTCTCTCTCTCTCTCTCTCTCTCTCTCTCTCTCTCTCTCTCTCTCTCTCTCTCTCTCTTCATGAGGCTCCCAGCACCCACTGGTGAGAAGAATAAACCCCAGAAGGATGGGGTGCAAAATTCAGGGAAGGCTTCTAAACTGAAGCTCTGGAGAGGGGAGGAAGGGACATGGAGGAGACCAGACTGGAGGCTAGTGAGAATCCCTCAGCACAAGAGTCATGGAGTGTTGTGCACAGGCACTGTCTTACCTTTAGGGAGTGCAGCTAAACACTTGGCATCAAGGCCTCGCCTGTGGTTGGCAGGCTCTTCTTTACCATCAAAGCAAAACTCTTTCTGAAAGCTAAAAGTTATTCCATTAATACAGTAATAAATCAGGATGTAGACTATTAAGTGAAAAAACACTAAGTATAAAACCTATGCTGTCAATCAAACATAAGTACGTTTTATACTGCTGACTTTTTTCACTTATTCATATTTATGTTAATATGGTAATGTGTGTATATGTATTCAACTGTGTAATTAATTACACTGGCATTAGTGGCTGCTTGTTGTGTGTGGTGGGAAAAGCACAGCCGAACTTGTGAACTGTATTCCTCTATTCAACCTAGCAACACCCTCTTGATCCCAGAACAGCTGAGTGAGTCAGGCTTACACACCCAACCTTCCAGGGTACAACCTCTTCCTCAGAAGGCCAGCAGCTTTGTTGAGGCAGTCTGGATGCTTTTTCCAGTAATGAATTATATTTATATTATAGGTGCTTTCAAACCACAGCCGGGGCAAAAGGGAGGAAAGTCCCATGACTTTCGTAAACACAAGAGGAAATGAAAGGGGAGACAAGTACAAGAAGGGAGCATGTCCTATCTCTTCCTGTGTACTGACCCTAACCCCAGCTACGATCCCCATTAGCTTCACAAGACTCCAGGTCTGCACGACTTGGAGGTGTCTAAATGCCTGGTCACTGACTGGCCTGCTTTGTAGTTGTTGCTGGGGTTTGAATATTTATTTCCACCAGGGTTGGCTTCTTGCTAATTATCAATAGGTGAGTTAGAGGACAGAGAGGGTGAAACCTTGCTGCCTCATAATTTGGGCTTTCTTTGCTGGTGTCTAGCAGACTGGATTTCTTGTTTGCATACAGACCCTTATGCCACTGGCACATTGGACAGTCACTGTCCTGCCAGGTGGGCTACTGTAGTCAGCTCACATGAAATAGTAGCAATGGCTTGCTTATTAACTCCAGTGTCCCTGTCAAAGTGTTTGACTTCCAATTTATACTTTTCCTATCCTTGAATAAATAATGCCCCTTCTCTCTCCTTGTCCTTATCTTTCTTTTTCTTATTTATTAGCTTTGTTATAGTTAAGATAATCTACTAGGGAAAGGTTAAGGAATGAGCTCAAGGTGCCATTAAAACATGCCATAGACATGAGCCATGGGCGACTCAAATAATACATTTGTGCTTTTGTTAACTGTTACCCCAGTCACGGTTCTAATTCACTTTATATTCAGATAGGCACTGGATATACCAGAGACTTTCCCATGTAGTGTGTTTATAAGATCCACTCTCCAATTTTGAATTGGATTCAGAATCAGCAGATTCAGACAACTCATTACTACAATGTGAAGGAACCAAGTCCTCTGTAGGAAAGTGTCAGAGCTACAACAGATTAGGGACAAGAGCATCTGCCAGGAAGAGGCACAGGGGCTGGGTTAGCCTAGCACAGTGTTGTCCAGGTTGTGACCCGTGCCGAAGTGCACTGGGGACGACTCTGTAACTGGCTTGGTGTTGTCTGGTTGTGTTGTGGGCAGTGGCCTACAGGGAAGGACCCAATGCAGCCACCTCGTGTGGCACACTCTTTCAGTTTTGCATTGTCTTACACCAGCAATGTGCTACAGGATCTGAGTACTGCAGGTAAATTAGATCGACACCCATAATGCCCCGAGGGCAAGGATATTGACTACAAGAATTCACAAGGGCAGGTGGGTGGATGAAGAGAGGGAGGCAAGAAAGGAAGATGGGTGGGAGGAAGGAAATGACAGGAGGAACAAGGCTAAGCTCTTTCTTACAAAAAATCAAAAGCTCCCAGATGAACAGATTCAAAAGTTTGGAGAAAGCTAACATCTCCTAAAATGGCCATTAATTTACAAATGACACAAGCATACATTCTATTCCCCAACTGGTTCCCAGAAACAGTGTGGTGTATAGAAAAGTCGCTATTGTCTGGGAATACTGTTAAGTCAGCTTGCTTCACACAGAAAGAGAGTCAGTCAGTCAGATAGACAGACAGACAGACAGACAGACACACACACACACACACACACAAGTGTGTGTTTTGGAATTTGCACAGGCCAGGTAGGAAACTATACCACTGAGTCATGCCACCTGTTCTTGATATAACTAAATAACACCCTGGGCAAAAACACACCACTAATCAAACTCATGGGTTAGAAATCTGGTAGGCATGAGGTTTACTAGGAAGCATTTGCCTAGCATGTGTGAGGCCCTGAGTTCTAGTCTCAGCTCTTTAGAAGGAAAGAAGGAGGGATTTAAGGGGTTATCTTAAAATCCATCACATATCTCCAAAGCATAAGGCTTCTTGCGCACAGGCCACATTACCTGTCAGCTTTTCTTTGATGTGGGAATCCGATGAAGCTTAAGTTTTTCTTGTTGAAGTCTAAGGGAAAGAAATAGCACAATGTTAAAATAGTTACACAGTCACGTGGGAATATTCAAATGGGAAGATGTCCTTCAAACTCCCCTTGAACTTGTAATTTAAGGAAAAAGGACATTATTAACCAGATAACAAAACTGACACCTTCTGAGAATCACACTCGACACAGGAATCTCACATGTAAAGCTCTGGTTTGCTCTCTTCCCTTCTGAAGGGGCCCCTGCACAGCTCACAGGTTAAATAAACTGACATCCTTCAAAGCCATTTCAACTTGTTATGGTAAAAAAAAAAAAAAAAAAAGTAACTTGAACAATTAAATACCAAATAACTGTTATATACTGAGGAGGGGGGAAAAGAGAAAATCATTAAGCGATTTGGGTCAAGACAACCAGAGAGAATGAGGTAATGGGCCTGGTAGATTAGAGATTCCTTTTGAGCAAGTGGGGAGTGGGGGCGGTGCTGAAGAGCCATGGGTGCGCCTTGGCTGTGTCTTTTCTGCTGTTATAAAAATCTAGACAACACATGCACATGTTGTGCGGGTATGTGTGTGGAGGTCAGAGGACAACCTGCAGGAGACACATGCATATTGTGTGTGGGTATGCATGGGCCACGGTACAAGTGTGGAGGTCGCAGGACAACCTGCAGGAGTCAGTTCTCTCTTTCTACCATGTACGTCCTTGGAATCGAACTCAAGTCATCGAACTCAGGGGCAAGTGCTGCCTGCTGAGCAAGCCCACTGGACAGACTCGTTTATTTTTGAAGACAGGATATATGATGTAAAGACAGCTGGTAACAATTCTGTACAGGAAAATCACACATCCAGGGTGAACGTGTTAATGAAAACCAGGCGGAGACAGGATGCACAATGGGTCTCACAGCCAGCAATCTGCTTTACAGCTTCAGGCACAGTGACCAAACACAAGTAGACCTGGGACAGAAACTCCCTCCCCCAAGGAAGTACCTTTATGGTTTACTATTTAGAATCAGAGCCCCAACCGGTGGGGATAAAGGTACAAGATAAAGCAGATGCTAACACTTCTTTATCCATCCAAACACATCTCAGGTCCTAGAAACTGGAAATTTGGGCCAACACGGAGGCATAGTGAAATGAAAAGTATAAAGCCAACTAGACATCCAGGTTTCATCCCAAGCACACACATGCATCTGAACTACCTGAAGAAAGACAATTCTGATTTAAAAAAAAAAAAAAAAAAAGCTGACGAATGTTAGAAAAGGAAGTTCCTGAATTGTTCTAGTCTAGTCCCAACAGAACACTTGTGCTATTGAATATTCTGGGTAGGTAATGGCTGGATTTCAAATCAGCATTTAAATACCCTCAGCATCTCACTTTTGTTCCAACAGCACCTCAGCAATCAGATGGGAAACATTTCCATCTCTGGGCTGGAAAAGAAGCCACTGAAGAGACAGTATTTTCTCCAAACTGTCTCCCACGAAGAGTTAAGAAAAAGAGATTCACCCACCACTGCCTGCTGGAAGCAAGTTCACATGCAAGAGACATGTAGTTCCAGAAAATATTTTAGGTATAGTGCAGCATATCCAGAATCTGATCCAAAATGAGTAATTTAATTAGCAACTTTGCTATACAAAAGCTTTTGTGGTTTGGCAACAGAAAGATAAAAGACATTTCTCAGCAATTACAGGTGTAGTTAGGGACTCCGATACTTAGAGCATCCTTTCAGACAGTCAGCTAGCTGACCAGATGGATGCTGGAGAAAACTAGATTTCACAGCAAAGACATTAGATAATGGATACAGAAATGCAATTTCCATATTTCCCCATCTTACCTTGTTTCTCGGAAAATCTGAAGGCTCCCAGGCAGCTAGAAAGCCCTGGGTTCCTGAACATGGCCGCACACTGAACACTGGGGCACCACCAGCCTGATTTGACAGCTAATTCTTAACCAGCGATAGCCTTGGGCTGCTTTCAGCAAAATTGGGTTGCAAATTTCCAGAGTGCAGGGCTAGAGTGAACAACCAGGCACGTGTGTCTTCGAGCTTACAGTGAACACAAAGCAAAAGGCTGCAGCAAATCCGATCCCTTCATCAGATTACAAGCAGAAATTAGAGCTGGAGATGCTGCTGAAGCCGGGTTCCAGGGAGAGGGCATTTCGGATTACGCCCCAGCAAGGCCTCGGGGAATTGCAGAGAATGCTTTTCCCAAGAAGAAATACAGAGACCTAATGATTGTGCCAGCATCGAAAGGAACTCTCCCACTTTTCCTAAAACCAAATAGCCCCAAAGAAGAAAACCCCACAGAGGGACTCAACGTGCTGGGGCGCGGTGAGGTGCCTAAGTGTTCCCAGGCTGCCCCAAGCTTGGCTTTGGCTGAGCTAAATAAAATATTTCACTAAACCAGGAGCCAAAAATCCATACTTAAGAGTTAAGATTTATAAGCAACATATGAGCAAAACTGTGGAAAAAGAAAAGGCAGATACTACCAGGAGAATCAACCATTTTAATTTGAGACAGAAGCCATTAAACTTTAGCAATACGGCTGCTGCCTGCTCTCTTCCAACTGCAGTCTGTAACTGGTGGGCTCAAATCTGGATAATGAATTTGGAAGAACAATCAACAATAATTAGAGATGGATTGTTTCCTCCCTACAAAGGGACATTAAAGAAACCTACAGGAAATGGGCTCCATTACAGGAGAAGGAAACAGAGCTAAGGAGGTAGCTTGCTTCCAGAAGACAATGGTAGAAATGGATCAGTGGGGAGCAGAGTCAAGATCATTATTTGCCTCAACTCTATGCAGTAGCAGGGAGCCTGAGTTTGTCTGCCTTTGTATCTTTGGTCCTGAACATTTATTTGTATCTAACCAGCATACAGTAGGTCTACAGTAAATATTTGCAGAATGACCATATGAAATAATGGAATCGTCTTTTCTGAAAACTTTGGACTTCAGGGTCTACCATCAAACCAGATCAGCTTAGATACAAATGCAGCTGAAAATGAAGAATCAACGGATGGACAGATGGATGGTTGGATAGATGGGTGAGTGTGTTATTCTTTGAAACTAAAAGATACTCTACACTTTCAGATATAGGAACACTTGGTTGCTAGCTGGTGGCACTGTGTGGGGAGGTTATGGAACATTTGAGAAGCATGGCTGGCACTGAGACAGCCTTGTGGGGGTTACTGTCCAAGCTCTCTGCATCTTAATCCACTGAGATGTGAGGAGCCACAGATGCACAGCCCACACCAATGGATCCCACTGTGCTTTCCTGCCAAGATGAACTGTACACTCTTCAGTTGAGAGCCTAAATCCATTCTCTTTGTTGTTTCTGTCAGGTGTTTTACCGTGATGCCAAGAGGAGCTGAGACTGTCTGAGACTGTAGGACACTAGCAGTCAGGGTTTTGTAAAATGGCGGGAGAGAGATCTTGGTGGATTGGAGCCAAGGGGCACCATGGAGGGTGAGAAAGAGACATGCCATGAAGACACGGTGGGTGTCAGTCACAGAGGTGGGAGCCTCGGGGAAAGACACACCATGCAGGTGGTACTCATGTGGAAAGTTTTATTAAGGGAAGGGAAAGGAAGAGGGGGAAGAGAGGAAGCGGGCGGAGGGAGCTGAGGAGAGAAAAAAGAGAGGGGGAAGAGAGGAAGAAGGAGATGCAGAGGTATGAAGAGAGGAAGGAAGAGGGAAAGAGAGAAAGCGGGAGAGGGAGGAAGGGATGGAGAGAAAGGGAGGGAGGGAGGGAGGGAGAGAGAGAGGGAGAGAGAGAGAGAGGGAGAGGGAGAGGGAGAGAGAGAGAGAGAGGGAGAGGGGGAGAGAGAGAGAGAGAGAGAGAGAGAGAGAGAGAGAGAGAGAGAGAGATATGCACATACAAGCTGCTGGGAATAGAGAGAAGGGGGAGGGATTTTTATCTTAAAGCAGACTTTATGTAGAATGACGTAGTCAGGATGCTGGGCGGGCCAAGGTATTGCCCAAGGTATTGCCCACTTATTGGCTGGGTCCCCAAGGAGTGGGTCTGAAAGCTAACACAGTGTCCTTCTGGGGTTTTCTCCTCGTGCTCAGTTACTTCTTGCTAGCTCAGGAAATGATATATAAAGTTGTTAAAAATAAAAATTGAACAAACAGAAACAAACCGTGGAGGAACAATAAGTACTGTGGATACAGTCCACCACGGGGGTAGGGGGGGGTCTGAAGAATGTTCATCTTCTGGGCAGGGAATGGGTGTCACACAAACTCTGCAGAGTGTGGGAAATTATGTTTGGGAACAAAGACAGAAGAAAAGGATTAGAAGACTTGCTGGAATTGTTGGCCTCGCCTCTTAGCCCGACACAAAGCAGATGTCATGGAAGAAAGAAAGAAAAAGTTCTTTATGAAATAGTGGGTATAGAATTGAGTCTTCTCCTAAATGTTTTATCTATAGGAAACCAAGTGAGATCAACAAAACCTACATTTCATGTCAATAGGAAGCATCTACGAGGGACTGGAGAGGTAGTTAGTTCATTGGGCAAGGATACTTGTTATGATATGATGAAGGGCAGAGGGGTCAGCCCCCCAGGGACAGCACAGCTCACTGCTGTAGCTCAGACTCCAGGGGCCCTTGCAATACAAGAGACAGCTGTTCTTACAGAGGTCCCTCTCACAAGGAGAATATGGGAACAAGGACAACCAGGAGGGAGACAACCAACTTCCTAACTGGTAAATAGCCACTGGGTTTGTAATGATGTGGAGACCAGCATCCTTTACGTCCTCACTTCCGTGCTTAGTGCTTGCAGGCACTGGACCCATCGTGTCTTCCTAAAGCCTTCCACTGAGAGCCTGTGATGTCTCTACTGCAGATGATGAAGCTGAGATGGATGATTTGGGGACATTTCCTGGGAAGATGTAAAGTCTGTTCACCACAGATAGCGAGGGCACGGGAGACCAAAGAGATTTCCTCCAAGGCCACCTTGTGGATCAGTGTATAACTGGGCTCCTGCACAGGGAGCATGAGTGAGGGGCAAGCCACAAGACATGGGTGATGCCCAGGTAGCTGCAGTACCTGGAAGTTCCCTGGACAACTCACGGGGTATCTACCAAAGAATCTCCCACTCAACTGTTCCTCTATCACATAACCCAGAGAGGGGACTTGTGAGGGTCTATATAAGGGAGTTTTACAGGCATGATCCCCTAAGAGTCTCCGGTGGGGGAATCATAGCTGCTCTGATTCAAGACGGCAGTGGTCATGTCCAACCCAGAGGAAATAACTGCAAAGCACACATTGTGTGTGTGTGTGTACCCATGGATGGACTTCTTAGAAAATCTCCTTCCTTCTATTTTACCTTCCTCAGTCCCTCCCATCCTGCCTTCCTCCCTCTGCTCTGAGACAGGCTCTCAAGTATGTCAGGCCAGCTTCACACTCACCCTGTAATTCAAGGTTGAGCTTAAACTCCTAAGCCTTCCTTCTCCATCTCCAGAGTGCTGAGGTTACAGGCAGGCACCACACAAGTATTTCTAGTTTATGCAGTGCTGGGGGTTGAACCCAGTGCTTCATGCATGCTAGGTAAACATATCGCCAACTGAGATACATCCCCGGTCCTGTAAAATGTATTTCTAAAGGCAAAACCACATTCTCTGGCTAGCCTAAAGGAAGCAAGAGAGGGGACTGAAGGACAGTGAGGTCTGAATTAGGTGAGAACGCATGTGGCCTCACTCTCAACCACAAGCACATCACTAACCCCCACATGGTAACTACATGTATTGTGGAGATTTGGGGGCACATTTGCTTCTGTGACAGCCTTGGGATGCTACCCTGTGCCTCCCAATGAAGACGAAAGCACTCCCAGTCTTCTTGGAAAACTGAGCTGAGTGGAAATGGCAACGCAGAATGGCGTGCAACTACTATCCAGATACACACTACTGTGAGCTAGTGACAATTTCTAAAATCAAGATGTGCCACAGAAACTGTTTCACCAAAAGCTCACATACACTTCTAAAGACGGTGGCCGGCCTGAAATTTCATGGCTGAAGATACAGTTATTGCCTCACAAAGGAGGGTGTTGTATGCCAGAACAACCCTAAGTGGTATTCCGGGTCTTTGGTGGATTTTATTTATGTGCTTAATCTGGGGAGAATGGTCTGACTTGAGATAGTTCTAGCAGTGGGGGCCCATGTAGGCTCCCCCATTTCCCTTTTATCACACGAGAGTTCTTCACGAATTCCACATTCTTTCCCCGCACTGTGTGCTCCCAAAGTGCTCTGTGGGTTCTGCTTATAGGCATATTTTGGACAAGTCTGCAAATAAAATTTTACCTTCCATCATGACGTAAGGTAATTTAAAACAGGCTGTGTGTGCAGGGATGAAAGGGCAGAAATACTTTCAACAATAAGATATATTACAACTCACAGCTACCTCTTTATCAGATGTGTTGAAAGAAAACCATGCCTTTTTACATGGCAGAATTCCCTTTTTGATGCAAAGTCTTACTGTAATATTCTTAAAGAGTCATTAGTGTCTTTGAAATAAAACTTCAAGTAAAAAATGTCAACGACTGTCATGAAAAAATGAATCATATAAAGATTTCAACTTGAATTAGGGTCTCTTACTAATGATGTTTGGGAAGGAAAGCTCAGGTTCCCTCAGCAAATGGGCAAGGCAGAGTAACAACAGAGGACCAGAGGGAGCTTCAGGTTTAAAATGTGCCCTGGGGATGAGGGTGCAGCTCACCAATGCATAGACTTGCTCAGAATGCACCAGGCCCCAGATAGGCTTGACTGCCAGTAAGTATCTCAGCATATACAGACAGGTATAGAAATAAAGTGAACACTGAAATATGCATACAATGGAGTGTTAGCTAGTCTTCAAAAGGAATGGTGTTCTGAGACATGCTCCATGAGCGAAACCAAGGCTACTACACTAACTTAGATGAACCAGCCAAATACTGCATGGCTCCATTTAGCTGAGGTCCCTACAATAGTCAAATACAGAGTCAAGGAGGGAAGAGTTTGAGGAAGAGGAGGTGATGTCTCAGGCGTGTCCAGAGTGTCCAGGGAGTGGCACTAAGAACATGTGTAGCCTATGTGAAGCATCAACCCACAAAGGTTCTGAAACAGGACTTGGCCAACACAGTCCCCAGCATTTACTGTGCACAATATGCAGCACCTCCTGAAACACTGTGGGGTGGCATGCGGCAGCGTCACTGAGAAAGTACTCTCACGCTGCAGGAGAGCTGACACTATCTCAGTCACCAAGGGAGATGGAGGTTCTCCCAACCCCACCCGTCAATACTCACTGCTTGATGGTTTGTACATGAACAGATGCAAGGAAACATGATTAGCTAGCAGGGTTTGTATGAGTCTTCCAGTACAGGTGGGGACACGACACCTGATGGCTCACATGTGTTCTAGAACTATATGAGAATAACTGGAAGGAGCTTTGACTATACCTGGGACTCTCGAAGGGCATCTTAAGAACAACAGGGGCAATGATCAGCATCCTGCCATCCAGAGGCTGCCAATGCTTTCCACTGGTGTCGTTAATTGGTACCCAATATGCACTCCAGGCTCTCAGAGGAGGCTCCCAGGGCATTTGCTAACCAGTGGAAGGACACCAGTGAGAGATGAATGCTCCTAATACCTTTGCTCAGGTGTCACTAGGACCAGGTAGGCAGATGGGGTACCCATAGGAAGATTGTATAGGAAAACGGAAGACACAGTTCTTGCTGGGTTGAAATGGCTAGACATGTTTATACAAACAAGTATGTTCAATGTCTCATATATAAGGCAAATGATGTCAAGCTTGAGTGGCCCTCCAAGTCACATACTTGTTAAGCATAAAAGCCTCCCCAGCCTCATGGGATTACAGCGGGGTCTGAGGTTGAAATATCAGTGTAAAAGCCATGTGATGTCCAACTCAAAGACATGGGGCTAGATGGGGAGCACTGCCTTGAGAAAGTGCTGGTGAGTGAGCTTATCCAGGAGGGAGGTAATAGCTGTAGGTGGATGGGGAAGAGGAGCTGGGTGTACCAGACACTCCGCCTGGGAGGAGAACCTGGGAGCAAAAGCGTAAATGGATCCTGTGAGACCACTGGGAAGTGAGAAGGGAGGCAATGGGCAGTCTCTGAAAACCCCAGAGCCATCTCTGAAGTTCAGCAGGAAAAAAAACAGTAAAGTACAGATTCTTATCACATGTTGACACTGAGCTAAAATATATTATGCTGTATTTTCAGACATACGTGGCTTCAGGGTCTATAGACAGTGGGATGGAAAGGCATATAAAAAGATATATTATCTATCTGGCTGTCCAGCCATTTGTCTATCCATCATCTACTCCCCCTCTCCTTTCACCTCTTTCTTCCCTCATCAATCATATGTTCACATTCTCTCTGTCTCCCTCCCTGCCCCTTTTCTCTCTCACACACACACCCTATCTCTCTCACTGTAATCTCCACAGATATTCACAAGTTGGCCCATGGTCTTGGTTTCCATCACTACACATAACCCAATAGCTGCCATATCACTGGCTGTTTGAGGCATATGCAACAAAGGGTTGCCTGGGATATACAGAGGATTCAGTGTTGTGAGATTAAGGTGTGAACTGGAACTGGTCCCCCATTATCTGCAGAACTCTTCCTGTTCAGTTAGCATCTTATCCCAGTTGGGATACAGCTCAGAGGAGGAGAGAACGCTTAGCATGTATGAGGTCTGGTTCCAATCCCCAGTAGTACTTTATTCTTATACTCATTGACCTGTCCTGACTTGTGCAGTGTGCACAGTCAGTTCTCCATGTTCTCAGACCAAAAATGTAGTTGAGTCTATGATAACATCTGTACTGAATACCTACAGATGTTTTTGTCATTATTACTTGTGCTGGCTGGCTAGTCTTATGTCACCTTAACACAACTAGAGTCATCTGGAAGAAGGGAAACTCAATTGAGAAAATGTCACCACAAGATCCAGCTGTAAGGCATTTTCTTAATTAGCAATTGATAGGGAAGGGCCCAGCCCATTGTGGGTGGTGCTGTCTCTGGGCTGGCAGTCCTAGGTTCTATAAGAAAGCAGGCTGAGTAAGTCAGGGGAAGAAAGCCAATAAGCAGCATTCCTCCATGGCCTCTGCATCAATTCCTGACTCCAGAATCCTATTTGAGTTCCTATCCTAACATCTTTAATGATGAACATGCTGTGCAAGTGTAAGCCAAATAAATCCTTTCCTCCCCAACTTGCTTGTTGGTCATGGTATCTCATCACAGCAATAGAAACCCCAACTAAGATACTATCTAAACAGTGTAACAGCTGGTTCTATCTAGAGATGGTTTAAAGGAGGGTGTGATTAAATTGCACATGGATGCCATCGGATGCTGTATAGAGTATTTTAGCACTCTCGTGCTAGAGTGTCCTTTGGGAATCCTGGAAATCAAGGCCTGAAGGACATGGGGCACTCAAGTGACCAAGTGAGTTCCTTCCTTTAGTGAGGTTCCAGACTATAGAAATGACATCACCTATCAAACTAAAGACACATTTTCAAACGAAGTACCAAAGCCCTCAAACCCCCGCTATCCACTGATTCTTTTGGAGTATCTCTCTTGCTTCCTGTGGGCCAATCATGTACATATGCCCACCCTGTCCATGAGTAGTTCTCTCTAGGGAGAATGAGAGACAGGTCCCTGGAACCTTAGACCCAGCCAGAGCCATGTTCAAAGAAAAGCTGTCTTTGCTGCAGGGTTGCTTGAGGATCCAAATCCTGAAAGCAGGAGCAGCTGAAACAATGCATGTCAGAATCTGTAAGCTGTGCTGTCCTAGACACTTGTATGTTTAATATTATTATTGCTGCTCCAGTATAGCTTGTGACTTCACAGTAGTTGAGATGGTTAAACACAATGAAATGAAGCAGCATAATATAATAATAATAATAATAATAATAATAATAATAATAATAATAATAACTTCTTCCCTTTGAAAAGGCAAAGCATGGGCTTAGGGGTGGAGCTCACTGGAGCCCTGAATTCCATCCTCAGCACCCCAAACAAAAACAAGGCAAAAAAGCAAACATGGAAATATACCCAAAAGAGTGGTTACTCTTCAACATCAAACCTGTTCTTTTTAAATGCATTTTAATTTCCCTCTCTCATTAAAAAGTTAATGTATTATTATTATTACGTGTGTGTGTGTGTGTGTGTGTGTGTGTGTGTGTGTGTGTGTGTGAGAGAGAGAGCTCAAGTGCAAAGACAAATTGTGAAGAGGTCAGAGGACAACTTTGTGGAGTCAGTTTTCTCCATCCACCTTTATGAGATAGTCAGGGGTAGAACTCAGATCCCCAGGCTGCTCCTGAGAGTGACACCCACTGAGCCACCTCCTTGCCCCATCAACATCTGTCTTTCATCATTCCGACTATATGCAAGGAGTGTTTGCCTAGCATGCTTGAGGTCCTAGGATTTACAGCTACCCTACCCCCACCCCTGCCCCCAAATGGAAACAAACATTTCTGATAAAAGTTCATACTTCATAGAGTGAATCAGTACGTGCTACATGGTAGAAAGAGCCCCAGGAAAACAAGATAAACCACTTTATCCTATGAGAAGTCATCCCCTACTACAGACTTCTTATTTTCTAACCATATCCTAAAGCATGTCTGCCAAGGAGCTCACATATTCCTGTCATCGTAGAGCACTATAATTAACTGAACGGTACTAGGCCATGCCTCCAGGGTGTGGACTCTGTTGCACCTCACAGAACAGGAGTCCACTGCAGCAGGCCCTGCCAGTCTGGCCTCAGACACCAGCATCCTGGGGCTGCCTAATAAGGTCATCTGCAAGTTGACTGGCTGGCTTATAGGTCACCCACTGTTTACCCTGCAAACCGGGCTGGCAGGCAAAGCAGGAGCCTACCTTTGGCAGACAAAGGGTTACCCATTGCCAAAACCTATAATTGGACTGCACTGAGATCCATTAACATAATAATAGAAACTCCTCCCAGGAGAGGACAGACTTCAGAGATGCAGTCTACTTTACCTGTTTGAAGTAAGGGTCCCTTCTGCACGGCCTGGAGCTATTAAAAGGGAATTTCTTTTTCTGACTTCTCCCAGCCTTTAGAAGGTTCATCAGAGAACTCTTAAAAGGCAGTCTTCAGAAGACCCTGGGTAGCATGCACATTTCTCCAGGCAGTTCCCTGACTTTAAAATAGCAACCTACAGTGGCAAAAGCACGCATGTCCTGATGCTTACAAGTCATTTCCTGGGTCAGGTGCAGCCAACAATCCACAGCATTCCAGAAAATAAGCAAACATCCATTAAAAAAAAATACATTTCCGTAGTTTTAGAGGAGGAAGCTGATTATACCACACTCAGATACAAGCATTCATTATTCTGATCCTATTAAGACTCAGCTCGAAGACTCCCAGGCCCCTTGCACTTCTATATAAGGAAAAGCATCAGGAATGCATTGCACACTGCTCCTCCTGTGCACAAGCCTCCGCCAGCTTCCAGCCATCTGTCCCTTTGTCATTCAGTGGCCATTCCACTCTCTCCAGAATGTGTACACCCTCAAAGTTTTAAGCATCAGCTTCTAAACTTTCAACAGGGTCTCATAGGGAATTCAAAACTGGGGCAAAATTGGGGAGGGCAGGTCAAGGAGACAGAAACACATTCAAGGACAGAATTCACCAGGACCTTAATTCAGAGTCCCACAGGTCAAATGCGTGCCCTAATTCAGAGGCCCCCAGGTCAAAGGCATGGCCAACCCCACCCCCCCTGTCCCCCCAGCTCCATCGTACTATTCTTTCCATTACTGTTGGGTCCAGTGTGAGCAGGTTAGCACTCACATAACATCTCTCTATACTTTCTTAGTGACTCCATCGTTAGCATGCAGCATTCTTTGCTTCTCCAGGGAACAGAGTTTGTGGGGCTTGAGACAAGAACTGTAAAAAACAGCGGTCTATCACAGGCTAATGTGTTAGGGGTGTTAATGTCAGGTCAGCTTCTAGTTTTCCTTAATCTATGTCAAATAGTTCCCAGGGGATTCTGTGGTGGAGGTTATTGGAAATTCCTGTCTGGGAGATGCGGACAGCATAAGCTCCCTCTCTGAGCAGACAGTAGTGTTGCACAGCTTGGCTGCTGAAAGGTAAGCGTCACTCACAGCCTCAACTCTTCCCTCGCTCACAACCTTGACCCTGGAGGGATCTGCTATGGCTTTTCTAAGTCAGGCAAATCAGGCAATAACCACATCTTCCAACAGGTGTGCTTCAGCCTTCTTACAACATTAAAAGTCTGGTTAATGAACCCCTCTGCTCTGGCATTGCTAGGAAAGTAAATATCAGCTTTGACGCTTCTTAGGATTTAAATTCCCTTATCAAAAAATGGAGACATCTGGGTTTTGTTGAGGCCCATTCAGAGAAAGCTAAATCCTCCTGATCAAAAGACTAGAATCTATATACTACCTGACATTCTAAACTACCCAAAACATTACACACTTTCCCCTCCTTCCCTTAAGAGTAAATCCAGCGAGGCCTGCCAATTACCTAGCCAGGGGCCCGCCCCTCACCCTGCCCAGGGAAACCAACTCATTTGAAGGCATGTTAAGGAGATGGGAGGAATAGTTCTCTCTTTAATAAGGTATTCTCCAGACGGATGCTTGCAGAGCTATCATGTAGCACTGTGGCCTGCACACTTTGAACATAACTTTGCCTTTTCTTTCAGATCCTGGCCAAAGCCTGGTTATGCTTTCCCTGACACACTGGACTTCTTTATTGTTTCGCTAAAGTTCCCTGCCTGCAGCCCACCTTCCACTAGGTGGCTGTCTGTTCACCGTGCAACTCCATTGCTGAGCCTGCCTGCTTTCTCGGACTTTCTAACTCAAAAGGCATGGCTTGCTCTTGCTCTTCTTCATCTCCTTCCTCCCAGGAACTACTGGAGTGGATAGCTTGATTTTCCAGTTTTGTTTTGTTTTCTCAGACTCTAATAAAACTCTCCTTGGGCTTCCTTTTGAATCTGTTCATAAAATGATTTTTATCAGCGAGATGTAGAACCCCAAAGGGCGGCACCAATTTCCCAGGTGACATTCTGGGTGGGTGCAGGTGGAGTTGCTCAAAGGTCCTCTGTAACAGCCAGCAACTATTGGCTGGTTCCTGTGGTTGCTTGAGTCCCAAGCAGTTAATTCTTCCAGGATGAGGCAGCGTGAAAGCATTGAGTGTCCCCTCTTTTCCCCCAGAGGCTAGCTTTGGTGGCCTAAGTCCTAAGCAGCGCTCCCACCAGGTGCCAATCGTATTGGCTTCAGATTTTGTGCCCAAGCTCTGTCAACCAAGACACCTCAGAGACATCTGGGGTTGCAGTATGACCAGGGTCAACTCAACCATCCACACAGGGGCCAACACCAGGGCTCAGCATCTCCAAAGAAAAGATAGCAGGGAAGAACACATGGATGTCTGGCAGGTGGCACAGCCCTTCCATTCCAGCTCCTCTGGAGACTGAGGTGGGACCACAAGGACTGCTGCCCGCAGAGCGAGTTCAAGGGCAGCCTGGGAAACTCCATCTCAAGACAAAAAGTTTTTAAAAGGGGATGTATGTGGCATAGCTCAGTAGAAGGGCACTTGCCTAGCCCCTTCAAGGCTCCAGGTTTAGTCCCCAGGACCAAATAAAAACAAAATAAAAAGAGAGCGGATGAGCTGGATGGCTTCATGGGTCAGAGTGTTGCAAAAATGTGAGAAGTTGAGTCTGGGTCTCCGGTTCCAATGTCAAATGTCATACACTGTAATCTCAGTGCTGTGAGGAACTGAGGCAGGAGAATCACTGGGATTTGGGGGCAGCTAGCCTAGTTCCAGAATGGTGAGCTCCATATTCAGTAAGAAAGCATGTCTGAACAGAATGAAGTGCAAAGGGACAGAGCAGGATGCCAGATGTTTCTGGCCTCCACATGTGTGTACACCTGTGCCCGCATACACACATGCACATATGCCATATACATACAGGCTCATACCACACACACACACACACACACACTGCACATACTAAATAAAACCATCAGCAATGTGTATGAAGTTATTACTGATTTTATTCTAACTTATTATAACATTGTGAAAGAAAAATCCTTTCTTGAAATCCCTGTATTTCTGACCTTAACAATGAAGTCACTGTCCGCTTGTTGTCCCACAGACATGAGGCATCCAGATAGGCTGCCAGCCAGCCAGCCATTCACACACCTGGCTGTGCTAGGCTGCACTGGGGTTGGAGGTGTGGAATTAGTCACCATCTATGCTGCAGGATGATACTACCTAGCCCCAACCCACACTGAAATCACACCAACTATTCAGACAGAACAAGGGACTTTGTCAGGACCTTATCATGTTCTTAGGGAGAAAGAGTACCTTTCCATTTTAACATGTACATTTCTTTCTCTTCCTTTCTTTCTTTTTTCTTTCTTTCTTTCTTTCTTTTTTTGGAGACAGGGTTTCTCTGTGTAGCTTTATGCCTTTCCTGGAACTCACTCTGTAGCCCAGGATGGCCTCGAACTCACAGAGATCTGCCTGGCTCTGCCTCCTGAGTGCTGGGATTAAAAGCGTGCGCCGCCACTGGGCTACATTTCATTTTTTGACTTCAGAGGAAATACACTGTTTAATAGGTGGTAGAAAGTGTTCTTAAAATCATTAAAGACTAAATCATGCCTCAGTGTACCACATGCCTAGCGTGTACAGAGCTCTGAGCTTGATCCCTAGCACTACAAAATAAAGAAAAGAAAAAAGGAAAAAAAAAAAAAGGCCAACTCATTGTTTGTTGTCTATTTATAACACGTTATTTTTAAACACATTATCAGGCTATTTTCATGGGTGTATTTTTAACTCAGACACATGTTCACCCTGTGCTATGTTTAAAATATATTGATGCGGTTCTAAGATTTCTCATGCAGTACTAAGTTTACTCAGTCCTTTTAGCTACAGCAGCTAAGACAACCAGCTAAAAGTACCAGCTTTTGGAAAGAATGCCTTAAAAACTCATCCCTTCACTGCACTATGTTGACCCCTAGTGGTGAAAAGAAATTAGTGCTTTTTTGCATTTTTCTAAAGCCAATTTTACAAGTCATAACAAATCTGGAGGCAAAGACATTTTTGTTTAAAACAGCTTAGCTATCTCCAAGACACGTATGAAGCTAAAAGTTAGAAAATCTTCTCAGTTACTTATTCAACAAATATTCCCAGTGCACTCTCCTACATGTCTTGGGCTGGGACACAGGGACGACTCTGGTTCCAGCAATGGGCTCATACATCAAATGTCTAATGTGATGCCCAGCATGCCCATGGGCCTCATGTTCACATGTATGTGCATTTTATTTATGAGGACCACCAAACACCCAAACTGCTGTGATTTCATATCACTGGCTTCTTTCTTCAACACCCCACCTTCTTCCATGGTTTCTCACCCCACCCTCATCAAGTACCCTGGTGTGCTGAGGGATCCAACTGTAATTCTAACCAAGAGGTTTTCTTGTCAGCCAAATAGAAGGGCGTTGCCATTTTTAACTGTCTATATTATAAACTAAAATATTTACAGTTATAAAAGTGAGGCAGACTCGTAAAAAAGTAATAGATCTTGCCATAAAAAAAGGACGTGCAGCAATAAATGTTTTGTATGTAAACATTACAACTGTGTGAACATTGTATTCAAAGCCTCATGTCTGATAGAGTGGGAGGCATGATACCAAGCGCAGAGGACACTGACTTTGCCCCATTGCTCAGAACCTTGGCATTTTGGTTTTTAATGGCAGTATGAGGATGACACCAAGCCTAGATATGTGAGTCCTCATGGTGTAGATGGATTAGCTGTTACACTGGTCAACAGAGAAGGTTCTCACACCAGCTTGGAGACCTAGACGAGGTCATGTGAAAAGTCTCTAGCATGCTCTGGCTACATGTGTGAACCCACAGGCTCTGATGATTTCTGATGCTCATTCTGCGTGCTGGTGTGGGAAGCATCTGGCCTTGACTGCTGCTAGTCCTTTATACTGAAGCTAAGAGCTACTTGTATGTTCATGGCATGTTAAAAGGTGTCTCTGAAAAAACTGTCACTACAGTTTTGACCTGCTTATGTGTAATGTGCGCATTCTATTTGTCAACATATTACCTGTTTTCAAAGAAAATAAAGACACTTGGATATATGAGAAAAGGCCAGAGAATCAGCCTTGTGAAAGCGGAGTATGGCCAGGCACATGCTTTTAATCCCAGCTCTCGGGAAGCAGGAGCATAAGGATCTCTGAGTTCAAGGCCAGCCAGGTCCGCATAGTCAAAGTTCTAAACCAGCACCCGTGAAAGCTACACAGTAAGACCATGCCCAAAACAAAACAAAACAATCAACACAACAACAAAAGACTGAATATGTGTAAATTGACATTTCTGTTCAAAACACCCTCTCACCCTGTTGCTAAGACCTTCAGCTGACAGTGGAGGCCTCATAACAGCTTTTCAACTGACAAGGGGCCTACAGTGAAGAATCCTCATGGCCACCGAGGGAAGAGTGAGCATCCTGCAAGGCCTAATCTATGACCCTTACGTCTAAGGATAAATGGTCAGAAAACATGACAAGTGAGTTCTGTTAGCTAAAGTCTTCTGAGAGAGAGAGAGAGAGAGAGAGAGAGAGAGAGAGAGAGAACAAAACAGTTGACCTTCAAGCAAAATCTGTGCAATTATGCCCTATGTCTCAACAAAGCTCAAATTATTCATCTAAATATTCCTTCCTGCCAAGGACTAGCTCCCATTCCACCGATTCAATGGTGGAGACAGGTTCAAATTCACCTCACTTTCTAAAATTAAGGGAAGGGAATTCTCAGTTTCTAATAATCTGTTTAACAGTTTTACACAGAAGTCAGTCTCAGGTCATTCAAGGTCAATGTTGAAAGTTATCAAACACTGATCTAGCTGTAGGCATCGCCAAGCTCACAGCCCTGATCTCAGGACTGCACTTGACACTTTTTGACTAGCAGCCACCCTGGTATTTAAACAGTTAGTGGCCACTTGTAAAAGACAATTTCTATAATTCCATATGGATTATATTAAAAGTTTTGTAATTTAAAAGAGCTTGCTAAGGCTAGAATTGAGACCCATCAGAGCACTCTCAAGACCAGCCTGGCATTGCTGGGGGAGGGGCCTGGCAGGGATGGGAAGGTAAGGAGGGGCACTCATCCAGGATGGTCGCTGGATGTCAGCCCCAGACTGCAACAGCAGCGATAGATTTAACATGATAGAAAGGCATAACCACACAGCCAATCACTGTCCGTTCCACTCAGCTCACTACCCAGTTTCTTGATGGAGAATGAGCAATGAGAAATGCAAAATCAAAGCAAAAATACTTGTGGCATCTTTGAAACTCATCTTTCCAGATGAAAATACACATTGCACAAGGCACTACTGCTCTTTTCAGCCCAGGGAAGGGTACACAAGGTACCCTGTGGCACCCGACAGCTCTC
Organism: Onychomys torridus; assembly: GCF_903995425.1. Lineage (NCBI taxonomy): Eukaryota > Metazoa > Chordata > Mammalia > Rodentia > Cricetidae > Onychomys > Onychomys torridus. Next base: position 83,281,321 of record NC_050447.1, on the reverse strand, counting down.
TGCCATTGTTGTACCTTCAGTCCCCCACTCCAGAGAGATGGTAATTAAGTGACTGCTTGTAGGGGCTCTCTCTCTTGTGTTCCACATTTACCACTCAGTTTCTTCCTTTGCCTTTAACTGAGATGGGTGTATCGGGCTCAGGGAGCCTCCGACATCCTGTGCCCTTGGCTATGCAAAGGCTCTCCACTCCCAGGATGCACTGTTCCCAGCAGACACGCTCAGGCCCCAGACTCCCTCTCCTGCAGCATTAGCCAAATCATTTTGATGACTGCAGTCACATGGTAAGGCCAGCGGTGTGGCGTGCCAGCAGTGTGCCACAGGTGAGATAGGACAAGATGTTCTTCTTCCTCAGGGAGTGCTCCCCCATGCCCAGTGGCCTCTGCAACGGAGTGCCCATCTACACCTTGACTTCCCAATGTTCTTTTCTCTAGGTACGTAGATTCTGGGGAAGCCACATGTTAGAGCAGTTATAGTGCTGGGAAGATGTGGGTAGAAGGATGATGCCGTCTAGGGTACCACGTGCAGCTCCTGGATAGGAAGCCAAAGGAGGTGTCTAATCCTTTCCTGCACCATCAAATGTCCCATCTTCTTATGACAGAAATCAAAATTCTCAGCCTGTGCCTTCTACAGATTCTTGCCAGGTAGATATCAATGAAAACACAGCTACAACCACAGTTACAGCACACAATGAGCCTGCATTTGCTCACTTCACACTCATGTTACAAAAACAGACACCAGAGAGTATCTTATAATTTACAAAGTGTTTGGTCAACATGGTTGGCTTCCTGGATTCCTGCAGCCTGGAAGTTCAGTGCCGTCATCTTCATTTCACAGATAAAAAAAAAAGGGACCTCCAGAGAGGTTTAATCACAGGGCTAGTGACAATGGAAGCAGTGTCCTGAGAAGGTACCTGGACAGCCCTGTTCATGGCTGTATTTAGTTAAACGTTGTCATCAGCATATGGAAGCAACCCACCTGTTCATCAAAGAATGAGTCAGTCAACAAAATGCCCAAGTGGGTGCCTTCAACGAAAGCATACTCAGCCTTACAAAAGAAAAACACTGCAGGCTGGGAGATGAGTAGAGTGGCGGCCATGATAGCATGAGGCCTGAGTTTGGATCCCCAGAACCTGTGTAAAGTCAGATGTGTAGCCTCTTCATCTACAATCCCAAGCCTCCTACGACAATACGGGAGCACAGACAGGAGGATCTCCCGGTGCTCCTGGGCCAGCTGGCCTTGCATGCACACCAGTGAACAAGAGACTGTTTCAAACAGGGTGGAGAGCAAGAACTGAGACCAGATGTTTTCCACTGATCTCCATACCCACAAGCCCTGTCATGTACACATATGAGCTTGTGAGCACACACACAGACACACACACTTTTTGTTTGTTTGTTTTCGAGACAGAGTTTCTCTGTGGAGCCATGGCAATCTTGGGTCCTGGAACTCACTCTGTAGACCAGGCTGGCCTCAAACTCAGAGATCCACCCTCTTCTGTCTCCAGCCTGCTGGGATTAAAGGTGTGTGCCACCACCATCCGGCGTTGCACACATTTTTTTTTTCAAAGAGTGCAATTCTAATGAGCATCACAACAAAAAAGGATGAAAGTTGAAATGGGGACTTCAGTAGGTGGAGGAGAGGAACTGGGGTGCTATTGTTTAGTGGGTGCCATGAGAGTTTTGGCTTTTCACGATGAAAAGGAACGGTCCTACATGGGGTGGTGGTGACGGCAGCACATTACAAATGCATTTAATACCACTCACCTATGTGCATTTAATATGTTTAAGATAATCTCTCATCAGATATATTTTGTTACAGTATGAATAACTGGGAGGGAACAATACCCCCGGGGACCGTTGAGAGCTAAGGGTTAACAGGCTAATTCTGAGCCAAGGGTGTAGGACTAAGAAAAGGCTGTGCAGATCCCTGACAGCTCCAGAGGATCTTTGGGGCCCTGGGGGTGAATCCATAGACAGAGGGGGCCTAACATGCAAAAGCAAGCATGCCATCAAAACCTGTCTCTGCAGTTCTGGTTTCTGTAGAGAAATGGGAACACGAAACAGCATGGTCCTAGGGGACAGCATGGTCCTAGGGGACAGCATGGTCCTAGAGCAGTGACAGTGGGTGGGGGGGGAGTCTGGAAATGTAGGTGGGGCCAAGCAAAGCAAGAGCCACCATGTTGTGAGAACAGCCTGTTTGCTTTGATTCTAAACTGCTCTTCTCAAACCTTGGCAATGGGGGCCACTGAGATGCTAGATAGGAGAGAAGGCTGGAGAGATGGCTTGGTGGATAGGAGCACCTACAGAGGTCTGGAGCTCATATCCCAGCAGCCATACTGGGTAGATGTCTGTAACTCCAGCTCCAGGGATCTGATGCCCTCTCCTGGTCTCTGTGGGTACCCGTAGGCACGTCACACACATATACATAATAAATATACTCATACACATAAATAAAAGTAAAAAAAATCTTAAAGGAAAAAAAAAGGGGGGGGGTATGAGAGAAAGAACAGAAACAAGATTCTCCCTGCATTCTTCTGGTAATAAATTTGGAACACAAGCTCACGTGCTCAGGAGCCCAGCCAAAGTTGAACAGAAACGGTGTTGTGCCCAGCTGCCCTCGGGCATCTTTCTCAGCACAAAACAGCCTCTCCCCACCACCTCCCAGCAGCAGCTTCATAGAGTTTTAACGGAGGTAAGGGTTTGGGTAATCCTTGCCGGCCAACATGCCATTTTGTTTAGCATTAGAAATATTTGATCGTGTAGATTTGGCAAAGAAAACAGGTTTTCTATTGCAGGAGTGCTCCATCTCTGCAGAAACTTGCCTGAGCAAGTCAGACAGAAGATGAAGAGGATGGGTCTCTGCAGACACTCACACAACATGCAAGTCTTATGCCTGCCCGTGACCTCCCCATGAATGCACAGAAAACAGCCTGGAGCACAAGACAAGCTCTAAAGCATGGCTTTTCCTTCAGGGACATCGGGGCTGGAACCCAGGGCCTCACGCACATTAGGTTAGGGGATCCACCACTGAGCGACCCAAATGAACTTATTGTTCTCTATGTGCTCTTCCCTGTTTATTCTTCAGTATTTTTTTTCCCCAAACATGTGCTTCTTCTCTAGGCAGAAGTAAGAAGAAAACCAACTCCCTAGAACCTAGTAGATAAGATCTGGGTACCCAGCAGGTGAATGCACTGCACTGTCTGGTAAATGTGGGGAAAGCTTGTCGATTATACATTGAGATGATCACCATGCAGCTCTGCATGGGCTACGAAGTCCCTGCTCCTTCTAACAGGAGGTGGTGAGTGCTGCACCTATAGAAATTAGATCCAACGCAAAGTACTAACTGACGGGAGCCTCCCGATGCATGTCTTTTCAATTTGATTTTGGTTATTTTGGTGTAGGTGTGTCTGTCAAGAGGGAGACCTGTGGGAGGCACCTCTCTTCTTCCACCACGTGGAGCCTGGGGAGGAACCCAAGTGGTCAGACCCGGCAGCAGGCCGGCTCATCTGCCGAGGCACCTCCTGGTCCACGTGTGCGCTGTCTTTACCATCAGTTTTCCTGGCCCCATTCCTCCTCATCACTGATGCACTCAGCTCATGTGCTGACTTGAAAGGCTTGCGTTTTTGTTTCAGTTTTTCATCCTCTGCATCTCAGAAACATGTTATAACAATTGCAGGGGTTTTTATCTTCCAAGAAAAACAGCTAACAATAGCCGCATAAACATGTTCTCTCACAAAGGCAGGCAACACACGCTTCATCTGAATGCCAGGTTTCATCTGAACCGACGAGCACATCAGGTTTACCAAACCCCCAGCTGGAGCTAAAAGCCAAAACACAAAGATAAAAGTGTCCCTGCCGACTGCCAAGGAGGACACTGCTAAGCTGTTAGGGAGCTCTGTGCATGGGACAGCATCCTTCTGACCCTGGAGACATGTTTAAGATGAGCCGTGTCTTCTCTTAGTCTATCTCCTTGGGCCTTTGATTCTGGGGGAGCCACATGCTTGGGGTGCAGTTACACAAGGTGGTTCTTGCCACAGGTCATTTCAAGATAGAACCTGAGACATTCCACCCTAGTGGAAACATTCAGACATACTGTAGATGATACTTAATGGAATGGTTATCCTGACTGGGGTGCAGCTCACGGCAACATTAGGCCCTGGGTTCCATCTTCAACAATACAGCAGGGAGAAAAAGCAACAACAACAACAACACACACACACACACACACACACACACACACACACACACACACACACCAGTCCAGCTGGTAGAAATCATGGAGTCTTAGGACAGATGTGAGTCCAATCTCAGCTTTAGAGTGTTCCAGCTCTGTGGCTCTCAGGCCAGTTTGTACCGAAAACACTGACATCTGTAAGAGAGTGCTGAGCTTAACTATGGGTTTGGGCCTGGGTGCCTCAGTCACTGGCTGCTCTGCATGCATCTCTGTCCCCTATCCCTCCTCTTTCCTGCTGTAGTGGTGGGCACATGCACACACAGCCTTTCTAAATGATCAGAATATGTACACACCTGATTGTTGCCAGTTTTTCCTTCTGCTAGTCCAACATTTGTTGGCTTCATTATACATTTAACTTACCAAAACTTAGAGATAGCATTTGGGATGTCTGTGGTAGATCTTTCAAACCCTGAAACCCTCATCACTATATCATATTGCAGTTTATTTTTCCTTACCAATGTATGAACCTATTAACAACCCCAAATGCCATCAAGTACCAAGAGTTTAGATTAGTTTGCGATAACTTAAACACAAGGAGAACATTTCTGAGTGCTTCATTATGTGTGCTCTGCACAGCGAACAGCTTCCAGCATGCCTGGAAGCCAGGCTTCCAGGCACAGTCACCCACTGCCCTGAGCTTGTCCACAAGGCACGGGTGGGTGAAACACCCCCCACCAGAGTGATTTGGGGAAGACAGGAGAGACATTTCCAGCCATGGGTAACAATGCTTAAGAGGTCAGCACTCTCAAGGAAGCCTGTTAACTGTGTTTGGAAGTGTCAGAGGTCAGTGCTTAATATGCTAAACATGCAAATGTCAGATCTGGAACAAGCATAGACAGTTTTTAAAGAATGGAGGTGTGAGAGCTGGGGAGATGGCTCAGTCAGTAGCGTGCCTGCTGCATAAGCCTGGGGACCCGAGTTCAATCCCCAGCACACATACACTGTGCATGGCTTTAGAGATGAAATATATATAGTAGCACTGATAAAAACAAAATATAGTTGGCACTGAGCCCCCCAAACTCTGTCTTCCTCTCTCTGCCTCTTTGAAGGTATACCAAATGCAAATACAACAAGTATTTCCAAGGCTTTCTTCCTTATAAAGGAAAGAGAGTGGGTGGGGAGAGAATTTCCTAATTTTGTTTCTTAAGAGACCATAAACAAATCTTTTGTGTTTCCAAACAAGAGTTTGGGGTTGGGGCAGGGTGTGAAGTAAGAAGGGGTGGGAGGGTGTGCTAATCCACAGTTTTAAAAAACAAAAATGGAAAAGTATTCAGCCTGCAGCTGCTTGAACTTAAGCCTGAGACAGTGAAGCAGCTCCAGGTTACAAAACGCTCCTAAGAGCCATGATATAATTTATGGGCAGACAGTTCATCTGATTTCTTCCCCAGTCGGTTAAAGCATGCTTGGTGCTCATATTTAATAGAGCAGCTGGCGGGATCAGGAGGGAGGTGATGAAATGTTGCAGGAATGAGCAGGGCGCTTTCTCTCTCAGCAGTTACAATATCTGACTTAATCGAAGGGCCCATCCTGGGCTGGCATGACACACTGTGCACACAATACATACTGAGGCAAACATTTCATGGGTACCTACCACATATGTTTTCAAATGACCTAACTGTTATTTTTGGAATTTTATTCAGCTTCATATATATATATATATATATAAAAGTAGACCACTAATGATGTCACAGAAAGCCAGGGCTCAACCTGCAAAGATGCCTTCATGGACCTGAAGGTTCCCATGGAGGTATTCCAGTCCTTGCTCACTTCTCTTGCATGTAGGAGTTTCCTCTGTGTTTTTACATAGTTTCTTTACACAAGTTAATTAAGATCCTCATTTTTCATTTCACACACAGGTATCTGAGTGCAAATCATCCTCAGTGATGCATTTGGGAGGCCTCCGAAACAGATACGCAGGTGGCTTCCTCTCTTCCCAGAGCTGCACAGCATTCCACTGCACACCGTTTGCTAGGTCACCTCCTTAGAGGAGACCAAGCTTCCAGTCTTGTGCAACTTCTCACAGAGCTGCAGTGTGTAACCTGGACTGTAATCACATCTGAAAGAATCTGGACAGAAACTGCCAAATTGCTCTTCCTCAGCATTGCGCCATCTTACATTCCCATCAACTGAAGTTTCCCCACAGCCTCAGCAATCTTAGTGTCTGATCTACAGCTAGAGGTTCACTGGTCCGAGGCGGCCCAGGCACTGCCCATTTTTCCTCACAAGTGAGGCTGAGTCCTTTCCTGTCTCAGCACATTTGGATGTCTTTCCGTTGTTGGGGGCTGACCGTTTAGATCCCTTGTGTACTTCTAAAGATTTCTAGACGTTTCTATGTTAGTATGTTAGCCAATGATCTGTGACACATGAGTTGCAAACAATCCGATCATTTTTCTCTCTGGTGCTTTTTTTACATAAATGAAGAAGCACTTGAAAATCATTTTTAGCCATCTTTTATGTTTTTTGGATTTGAAATCAATTGGAAAGTTCTGCCAAATCCATAGCTGTGAGGAATTCCCCCTGCTAACTCATGGTACTTAGTTGTTGCTTTAATTTTGAACAAAAGTTAGTCTATACAAAGTACAGACAATGCTACCGTGAACCCCTGAATACCCAGCTGCCCAGCTCACCAATTGCCCAAGGCATCCTTATTGTCCATCTCCCTGGCTTTTAGGACAAATCTAAGACAGCATGTCATTTTCAGCCTGCCGTCCTTCAATATGACTTTAAAGATTACTGACGTTTCCTTACAAAGGTATTACACTATGTGCAACAAAACTTAAAATGCTATTGCTACCCAAACATGATTGACGTTTGGTTTTCTACAGTGTCTTAGTTAGGGTTACTGTTGTTATGATGAAACACCATGGCCAAGAACAAGTTGGGGAGGAAAGAGTTTACTTGGCTTACACTTCCACATGGATATTCTTCATCAAAGCACCAATTGTCATAGTAAAACAAAGGTTTTACTTAAGTGGTTCTGGTCTTTTGTTAATCACAGCCGATTCTTCAGCTTCAGCTGACCAGACACCACAGATTCCTTATACAAATGGCCTGGCAGAGTCTTTCCTTCCCTCTGAAACTTCACAAGCCAGGCCTCAGTCCTCTGCACTGTTCTCAACAATCTCATCTTCCAAGCTCCTACAGAATAACCCACTTAGCTGTCAACACTCAAAGGCTTTACTAACCCAAAATTCCAAAGTCCTTCCATAATCCTCCCCAAAATAACATGGTCAGGCCTGTCACAGCAATACCCCACTATCCTTGTACCAATTTGTCTTAGTTAGGGTTGCTATTGCTGTGATAACATGCCCAGACCAAAGCAACTTGGAGAGGAGGGTGTTCATTTGGATTATATTTCCACATTATTGTTCATCATCAAAGGAAGTCAGGGAAGAAACTCAAACAGGGCAGGAACCTGGAGGCTGGAGCTGATGCAGAGGCCATGGAGGGGTGCTGCTTACTGGCTTGCTCCCCCATGGCTTGCTCAGCCTGCTTTCTTACAGAACTCAGGACCACCAGCCCAGTGGTGGCCCCACCCTCAAGGGGCTGGGTCCTTCCATCTCAGTCACTAGTTAAGAAAATGTCCTGCAGGCTCGCCCACAGCCTGATTTTACGGAGGCGTTTTCTTTTTTTCTTTTCTTTTCTTTTTTTTCAGGTTTACTTGTATCAGGTTTATTTTTTTTTAATTTATTTTTATTATTTATTTATTTATTTATTTATTTTTTACACATCAGCCATGGGTTCCCCTGTCCTCCCCCCTCCTGCCCCCACTCCCACCTTCCCCCCATCCCCTCCCCTCCATTCCCATCTCCTCCAGGGCCATGACTCCCCTGGAGATTCATTTAAACCTGATGGACTCAGAACAGGAAGGGCATTTTCAACTGAGGTTCCTCCCCCCAAATGACTTCAGTTTGTGTCAAGTTGACATGATGACACTATCCAGCTTATGCAGAAACCTCAAGAATGTCTTTCCTGCTTGGCTTGTTCATACAACCATGCAGCTACACCTTTCTTTCTTCCAACTTTTAGCCATTTACACACTTCACCCAGAATCAGAATGTATTCTGGAAGTAAAATCTTCCACCACATCACAGCCAGGGGGCCTGTCCCACTCTTTCCCTTGCCAGGAAGTGACTCGCATTTTGGTTGGCTTTTATCATTCAACACTCCCATGGTGCTGGCACTGTGAGCATTTTCCACAGACGCTCCACAGTGCCTTCTCAGGAGCGCTTTCTCCTTCCTGTGCAAGTGCTGTGAAGGCTGCCTCGCTCTTCTTCATCACTGTACATCCTGGGCACTAAGACCAGCTCTCCAGTCGGTCCCACTGCCCTGCTCCTCACTGGCCAGTACCACACTATGTCAATCCACAAGACTGTGTAACTTGCTGAAAGCAGCAGTTCTTGATTACCTGACCATGTGAACATCAGGATCCACACTTGTTAGCTTTGAATGACTGACGTCGAATTGTAATGAGTTCAATTTAATAAATTGACTCAAAAAACATGATACAGTATCTTGAATTTTTCTATACTAGAACATGATTTTTAAGTTTTTTTGTGTTCAATTTCTTTTTTTTTTTTTTTTTTTTTTTTAAGCTGAGGACCAAACCCAGGGCCTTGCACTTGCTAGGCAAGCATTCTACCACTGAGCTAAATCCCCAACCCCTCAACTTATTCTTTTATATAGTGTATTGTACATGGCATTGTACAGAGGCTGGTATCGGGTGTCTTCTTCAATTGATCTCCACTTTACCTTTTGACACTCAGCCAGCCACAGGGTAAGAGTGAAAGTTAGATACACAGAAGTAAGCAAAGGAAAAGCCCAGAGGCAAAAGGTAGATGGGATAATTTAAGTTATGAAAAGCTGGCTAGAGCCCGGCAGTGGTGGCGCATGCCTTTAATCCCAGCACTTGGGAGGCAGAGCCAAGTGGATCTCTGTGAGTTTGAGGTCAGCCTGGGATACAGAGTGAGTTCCAGGACAGGCACCAAAGCTACACAGAGAAACGCTATCTTGTAAAAAACCAAAACCAAAAAACAAAAAGAAAGCTGACCTTTCTCTAATATACAGCACTTTGCTGTGTGATTAAGCACACTGCAAAACATGTATCTATTGGAGAGTTCTGTTGAATAAGGTTTTTCCAAAGGTGACGGCAGTGGCTGCATGCACAGCGATGCATGTGGCCACCATTCTGAGTACTGGACTTCCATCTGCCTGCTTGTACCTGTAGCATCTCTCCTCATTCAGTCTCCTGTCACTCATGGCCTCCTACCAGACTTCAGTCAGGTCAGGAAGCTTCTGTGACAAGAGCATCGTGGCAATGGAAGCAGGCTGGCCACCGCTTCCCTGCTGCTCTGGACCTGCCATTATCAGGCTGGACCAGTGAAGACCTAAGAAGCAGGTTGATGAGGTTGGTGGGGGCGGGGTGGGGTGTGTGTGTCCCCAGCCTTTCCTCAGTTCTTTTTAATTATTTTAGATGTATTTATTTTTAACGTATATGGGTGTTTCGAATGCATGTATGTATGTCCACCGCATGGCTACTTGCACCTGTAGAGGTTGGAAGAGAGTCAAAAACCTTGGGAGCAGAGTTGCACCTGGTTGTGAATCACCATGTAGGTGCTGGGAACTGAACCCAGGGCCTCTGGAAGACCTGTTTCAATCACCTGACTTCCTAAAATTCAGTGGTGCACTAGTTAATCCATTTCCTCACCAATTCCCGTCTCTCCAGCCCCCTTTCCTCATTTCTGACCTGTGTAGGTGTGTGTGATGTGCCCCACCCACTCTTGTCTCTTCAGTTGTTACAGATCTCTCTACACAGCCCCTTCCTCAGGCTGGGCAGTTCCTCCCTCAGGCTTCTCTGGTCCCTTCCTGTCTGGTCCTGCTACCATCATCCTAGTTCAAGACTTGAACAACCATATGGCCTCCCTGCTACCTCCAGAAGCCTCTCGCTCCACGTTCCCTCCCCTAAAAGAAATTTTTTCATCATTCCCTGAGCATGCTGTGAGGATGGGGGCTGCACTCCCATGCATCGGTGCACTCGACCCGTGCAGCAACCCTATGAATCTTGTGTTACTATCATTTCCATTTTACAGCTGAGGGAATCAAAGCAGAGGTTAAGTTACTAGCTCATGCTCATACAAGCAGTGCCCAAAGGTGGTGCAGTTGGAGTAATGCATTCCAGATTCCAGGTAAGCCTGAAGCCAGAGAGAAAACTAGTGAACTCTGTAAAGCAACTGACAACATTGGTCAGGGATCAGATGTGACAGTGGCCTTTTTGGAAAGCTATGACCTCTGGATAGCAACTGAGCACACCTGGTCTGGTCTACCATCAATCAATCAACAATTTTCTAGGACTTTGCCGCCTTGCTTGTGAATGTGAATATTTGCCACCCGTTTAAATCACGGAACTTTCTCAGCTAGCTCATCCCATTCAATAGTCAGTCCATTTCCCACTAATTCACAAACACAGCCCTGGATTCAACAGCAGATGGATTTCTGCTTTATTAGCAACACCTTCTGTGTTTAATTACTCATTTTGTTAACAGCTGAATGGGCCAAGCTGTGCTTGTCATCTACAGTGTGAGAATGGAACTGTCTAAAACAAAAACATTTCATTTCTTTCCTTCTGGACAGCTTTGAGTGAAGCAGGAGTGTTACAAAGCACTTTAGTAACTTTAGTTTATTTAGTTTTAGTTGATACAAAAAAATCAAACAGGCATTCAACACATACCCTTTCAGCTCACTCACTTACATCCCCTTCATGAATTTCATTCCACAAATATTTATTAAGTACTTACGATGCACCAAGCACTAGGCAGCAACAGACGCCCTCTGCATTAGTTATAGCAAAGGCATACGATAGTAAAACTTTTCGTGGTGCTGGGAATTGAACTCAGGGCTCTGCATGAGAGACAAGTACTCAACCACAGAGAAAGATGTCTAGCCCTAAGAACATTAAGCTATCTGTAGATCTGCCTGAAGATATATATCTTTAAACATCCTCTTTGCAGAACATCTGCAAGCTCACCAGACTTCAAAGAAGGTCTACCATGACCCCCTCAGGGTCTTCATAGCCCAGCCAGTTGAAACAGGAATCTCTGCCTTTTCTATGCAACTTGCCACATCATGTGACACCCTGTATCTCAACACAATAAGAGCAAATTCAGATTCAAGTAAACATTTATCAATGTGGTTGTTTCATATGGGGAGGGGGGTGGCTTATTCAACAAACCTCTACCAATTTGAGAAAACTGTATTTAAGACAGAACTGTTCCATAACATTGGGGCTAGTCAATTAAATGTTCAAATTGCTCCAAAATCAACTAAACATAAAACAAACTGATATATAAGACAGATTCCAAAGAAATGAAGCCTCATACTAAAAACTTTATAGTATCAGATTATGATTTACTATACTCCACTAATTTTTTTAATTGGGGAGGTGGTGTGTGTGTATGTGTGTGTGTGTGTGTGTGTGTCTGTGTCTGTGTCTGTGTGTGTGTCTGTGTCTCTGTGTGTGTGTGTGGTGCATGTTACTTGTGTGGTATATGTACTTGCTAGTGTGTGGGAAATTTTGCGTGTAAATGCACATATATGTGTGCTAGTGAATGTGCAATCCAGAGGTTGATATCAAGAGTCTTTCTTCAGTCACTCTTCACCTTCACCTTTGACCCGGTGTCTTTCACTGAACCTTGAAGCTCATCGATTTAGCAGGATGACTTGCCACCGAGCTTCAGCAACCCACCTCTCTTCACACCCCCAGCACTAGGGTCACAGACATATGACACTATGCTTGCTCTTTTCATAAAACTTCTGGACTCTGGATCTTCATGCTGGCAGAACAGGCATTTTATCAAAGGGGCCATCTCCCCTGTCCAGCATTTCGATGTTATACAACACATGATGGAGTACTTAACGTATCACTCCACTACGATCTGAAATCTTCAATGTGTTGATGGCTTGTCCCCTAATGCTAGAATTAGGAGTGATGGAATCTGTAAGGCCTAGAGAGATAGCTCAGTGGTAAGGAGCACTGGCTGCTCTTCCAGAGGACCTGAGTTCAACTCACAGCATCCACATGGCAGCTCACTGTAACTAAAGCTCTGATGCCCTCTTCTGGCCTCCAAAGGCACCAAGCATACATATGTGGCGCACAGACATGTACAAGCAGGCAAAACACTCATACACATAAAATAAAATTAAAATTAAAGGTGGGGCCTAGTGGGTGGTAATTGGTTATTAGGAATGTAACCTCAAAGCAAACTGTGATGCCACATCTCTCCCCTTTCTTTTATCTCCCTGTGACAAAGTGAGCAGCTCTGGTCTACCCACAAGCTGCCGGGCCAACTGACCATGGGCTGAAACTCCTGCCACTGCGACCCACGACAAACCTTGGTAATCCCAGGTACTTCTTTTGCAGTGACAGAAAGTTGACTAACACATGCCCAAAATATAACACTTCAGCATCCAGACTATTTTGAGCTAAAAGCAACCAAGAATCAATGTGGGAAAAATTCTGTCTTCTGCATTGCTTTGCTTTTTATTGAAGAGCAATACATTGTTGAGGTCTTTCAGTCTCTCTCTCTCTCTCTCTCTCTCTCTCTCTCTCTCCTCTCTCTCTCTCACACACACACACACACACACACACACACACACACACACACAGGCACTTTGAAAGAAGAAACCAATGGGTATTGTGGCACACACCTTTAATCACAGCACTTCCAAAGCAGAGGCAGATGGATCTCTGTAAATTTGAGACCAGCCTGGTCTACAGAGTGAGTTCCAGGACAGCGACAGCCAGGGCTACGTAGTGAGTCCTTCTCTCAAAAATAAATATACAAAAAGAAAGAAGCAACCAACTCCTAATCAGAGATAGAGAACTGGCCCAAAGTAAGTCGACATGGCTAGACTTCAGTGACAGCATCCTTATCTTTCACTAGCTTTCTCCATGTATGTCCTATCATGGCATCAATCTATCATTCCACAAAGCCCAAGCTCTCCTCTGAGCTTTGCTCCTTTTCTATGAATCCTGAGCACATAAAATATTAATAAAATTAATAACTCTTTCTCTTGTTAATCTGACTTTTGTCAATTATATTTGCATATTCCCCTTCACATAACCATGAAGGTAAAGAATTCTTCCTCTCTGGCAAGAACATGGTGGGTCATGTGTCTCTCTGAAAAGCAAAAATTTTACTTTCAATTTCCAATAATGTGTTTTTTGAGTCTTTTGCTCAACCCTAAAATGCTAGAATACAGAGTCTACCCAAGCAACACTGCTGCTTTGTCTGCCAGGCTCACACAGAAGCCATGCCGCTGGCTGGCTCTAGCATATTCTCTCATGTCAAGGCCCTCCATGGGTGTGCACATGGAACAGGTACAATGTTCTCCCAGATTCTGCCTGGCTGTTTAGATTGACGTCCACCAGAGACATGGGCAATTCGTATTAAGACATTCTGGCAAGATATGGTGGTACATGCCTTTAATCCCAGCACTGGGGAGACAGAGGCAGGCCTCTTTGTGAGTTCAAGGCCAACCTGTTCTACATCATGAGTTGCAGAACAGCTAGGGCTCCTGCAGGCTCTGTAATTTTACGAGGGAATGTGAGAAAAATCCCTCATTCTTTTCTGTGTGGCTCCCTATAGAACTGGCAGGAAAGGTAGGGCAAGTGTAGCCAACTTTGCCAGAAAATTTTATTTAGAAACTGCTACCTGCATGGATAGTTTAAAATGTGGCTAAAATTTCGAGTACTGAAACACCAGCTGTCAACATCAGGCCACACACACGTGTCCCGCTAACCTCAGATCAGTGACAAAATGGTCACAGATGCACAAGGCTGCTTCTGAGGGCTCACTGTAACACAAGGTGGAGAGGAATGTTCTCGTCCTTCTGGCTAATCCAGACCTCTTCAGGATGGAAGAATGCTTAACGAATTTGACTCTCCTCAGGGCTTTATAAGGAGCCAACAAGCCCGGCAGCTGCACACAGCTCAGATGAGGAATCAAGACCTCAACTCATAATTCCTGGGGAAAGGATTTATGATAGTTTGTCTCCCTCAAGTTTGACTTCATGTCATAAAGCTTTGGGAAGGAAAGCAGCCTTCTGTGACTACAGCAGGCTCTTTGCAGCTCCCTGACAGCTGGAGGCTCTACTGAAGAGACAGGCACAGCCGAATGGCCTCAGGCAGGGTTCTCTTTTTTTCTTCTTCTTTTTTTTTTTTCCTGGACTAGACACTGCACAAAGAACAAGTCAAAGTGGGGTCAGACTGGAACTTTCCTCGGCTCAGCTTCTCACAGAATCACAATGCCCAGCCCAGGCAGGACCCTCTCTAGTAAATCCCAAATGCCTTCTGGCTACTCATGTGTCATTCATCTGGAGAGACAGAACTGCTGGGCTTTTTCACAAACACCAGGCTTTGCCCAAACCCTACCCTGCCCCTCTCCTCCTGGGATGCAAATGTGACTCCATGGTCCTTCACAGTGCTGGGGGTGGAACCTAGGGCTTCCTGTATGATAAGCAAGAGCTCTCTCTCCTCTACCACTAACCATCAGTGAGCTATGACACACTAGAGACACTTCATGTCAAGAACAAGGATAGTCACACATGCTTTGAGGTCCCAGAGCACAACAGAGGAGGGGGATTTATACCAAAACTGGCACTCAATACCCTGGTGGCTTTGCTATCACCTACGTGGCCCAGAATAGGTCCTTATGTTTGAACAGGAAGCACTGTCACCCACAGAGTCATCTCCCAGAGCCCCTTAATCTGGAAACTCATCCAATCAATGACCCTCAGGGGATTGACAGAAGACATTATACATATTTACACACGGCTATTGTTTTTTTAGTCATGTTTATATACTTCATCAGTTTAAGAATACATGTTTTAGAGCATTTCCAACACCACAGAAGAAATGTTTCCAATGACTCCTAAGTCATAGTCAACGCCTATGTGAGAAAAATGAGAGACGTAAAAAGGTCAGGATTTTGTGTAATTTGTTGGGTTGTCAAACTTAACGACTCTTCTGCCAAAATGATTTTGCTCAGTTAAAAGCTAAACTAACCAGATGTATGGCAAATATTTACAGTCTGGGTCAAGAGTGTTTACTCTTTGGCAGTCAGCTTTTAAAACAAAGGAGTTTTGACCAAAGATGAACTGAAGGCAGCCGCAGCTGGTATCCAGAGCTCCTGGGAGAGCTGTGAACTCACAGTCTTCCTCTGACAGGGTGCCAATTCACCTCTGCAGCAATCGGCCAGGAATACCGATGATGAAGCCTAGTTTTCTGTGATGAGATCTATTTTTAAAGGCCAGTGTGCACACACATACAATATGATATGGTTTCCTTCAGTAAGTCCAAACTTCCAAATTATTACCATGTTTCTAATTTTAAGTTTGGGTTAATGAATACCAAAGAACCTGAGGTTTGATTTTAAATTTTGCTCTACTAAAATTAAACTAGAACGTCACATAGTCTTTTCTTCTTAGTATCAAGAGCAAACTACATTATTTCAAAAAATGTCAGTACACACATTTCTGGTTAGTATTCATCAGTATGCACACATATATGAAAATGTACACACACACACACACACACACACACACACACACACAGATAACAGAAATTATCCAACTACTTTAACAAAAAGTAACCTCTCTCAACAAAGCAGAATGATGCCTAGAAATCAGATTCCATGTTTCAGCACCTAAGAATTTCTAACTGATCAATTTCAGAATTAGCATTATTATGAAAGCTACCAGAGCGGCGGGTGTGTCCAACCTTTTGACACCACAATGAATGCAATATTGTCATTTACAAAGTCCACACTTGAGAACCACAAAATCAGGTTAACAACAACAACAAAAAAAAAAGGAAAAAATTCCTAATATTCATTGTAAGTTTATAGTTTTGTGTTGGACCACATTCATAGATAGCCTGTGGTCCATGCCTGTGCCACAGAGAAGACATGCCTGGAAGGTAGACGTGGACATATCTGTGTCTGAGAACTTAGCTTGGCATCCATGGAAACCAGGAGGACTTACAGATATCCATGGCTGTGTGGTTATGTCTTGACCTGCTAGCTGCAGAAGAAGGAAAGAGAAAAGGAGAAAACAAGAAAAAAGGGGAAGAAAAGGAAAAGGAAGAGAAGAGAAGGGAGAGAAGGAGGAGAGGAGGAGGAGGGAGGAGAAGAGGAACAGAGGAGGAGAGGGAGACAAAGAAGAAGGCTCTCCTTACATTGTCCCGAAATATTCACCACCCTTTGCACAAACCAAATAAGGCCAAGTGGCAACTGGGTAGTCAACTGCGTTGGTTATTTTAAAAAGTCCATCAGCTCAACAGCTGGGCTGGAGCGTTTGTGATATGCAGTCACTAATCCATTTAAATCCCCATATTCATGGACGCTGGATGCATGGGTTAAAATTGAGGAAGCAGAATTACCCCCCTTTTCTTTTTTCTTTTTCTTCATGAACTTAACAGAACACAGCATTCTTTCTTTTTAAGCAACAGGAAAGTCCTGTGTTTGGGGAAATATACTCTAATCTAGTTTGATTTTAGTCCAGAAGAATGGCAGCAGACACTTATCTAGATGAGACTGCTCAGAAAACAGTGTGGTGGCTGGCCTGACTGAGGGGGAAGGCCTCAGCCTGAGGGGAATCTCCCATTGAAGGCAGCAAGTTAACCCAAAGCTAAGAGGGTCAAGAGGAACAGGCATTTTAGACTGAGGGCTAGAGGCATAGTTCAGTGGCAGGGACCTTGTCTAGCACATAGGAGGCCTTCCTTACATCCCCAGAACTGCAAGGAAAACAAAGGAGTCCGGGGGAGGGGTTAGTACTCAGAGGAGGAGCTGCCACTAAGGTCCACCACGCCCAGTGAAGGAAGCATCTGCTTGCGAGAGAGCACACACAAAGACAGCAGAGGAGAAAAACTTCATCAGTTTAGTCTAATAAGAAATAACAGCTGCTTCCCACAAACGTATGAGCCCTAGAAACTGGATGCCCATTAGGCTTCCAAAGGACATCATGACAGACCCTGGGCTGTATCCTCTGATGGGTTTGTGGGTCATAACCTTGTAGTTTGGCTACCCTTCTGAATTCTATTCAGCCCTCGGCCTGACACTCCTACACTGCCCAAGAGTAGTTCTGTCCTTCTCTGTGGTGGGGTTCACTTTAAGAATAAAGGTCATGAGTAAAAGCTAAACTCACTCCTTCCCCATCCCTCCCCCACCCCTCTGCCTCCTCCCCTCTCCTGGAAAGCAGCAAAGCAGCTGATTTGGGCCAACACCTCATGACCAGCTGTGCAAACTCTGAGCCACATAGCATCTGTACAGGTCTGCGGTACAGAATCTGCTCTGTTTTTTGCCAGGCCTTCTGACTCTGCATACATCTGCCAGAAAAATATGTACCACCACCACCACCACCACCACCACCACCACCACCACCACCACCACCTTCTTTTTGGTGGCAAAGTCCAACCACCTCCAGCAAGCCAGGAAAGCATTCCCACCAAGGCATTTCATCCATCCCCAGCCTATTACATGATACAACAGTGTAAGAATATAATGCTAGGACCCAGCTGCTGCTCAGGCCACCATACCTGCAACAGCCTTCCCTCCACCTAGATACCAACAGGCAACCTACTAGCTAACAGACTTCTAGGTGCCAGGGTTCTTACCTGGGAAGGTGAGTTTGCTTCAAAGGGCATACTGGTGGCCACACATCCTTTCTCCACTTTCCCTGACTCCTGTGAGAGAATCGGAGAACATGGGCCGCAGGATTCTGCTGTGGGACCATAAGAAGAGACCCCACTTCTGCTACGTGGGCGTGGTTCTTCTCTTCAGAAATCCCACCATGATGCCTGTCTCCGGTGCTGGGGCCTGAACTCTCTTCCGAGCCTCCATCGGATTGTTGTTTAACTGTCTGTGTGCGACATTATTCACTCCTCTAGTGAATGTCTTTCCCCCAAACCCATCTCAGAGTCCTCTTGAACTTGAATCTGAGACTTTTCAAGGCAGTATTCCCAAACAGCTGAACTGAGTGACTAATAGATGAATACTTGGCAAGGTTGTCTCAGGCTGCCACCTACACAGTAGAGCATCCCAGCCATTCCTACCACAGCCTGGCTTCCCCTGGACACCCTCAGCATACAGCCACCATAGGCTTTAAAAATTTAGAGGCAAATACACACTGAAGACCATTTCCACCAGATTTCCACACAACCTTCAGCCCAAACAAGACATTAGACAAAACACATGCCATGGACCACTTAGAGACCACAGCTTCCCTCATCCCCGTGTCCTTGAAGATGAAGTGCCCCAGCCACGACGATCAGTAAGGAGCCCTGGGAGGCTGGCTTGAAGGCTTCAACTCAAATGTCATCAGTGGGGATGAGACTAAATAGCAGACCTTTGCATGCGTAATTCAGAATGTGGAAATGAACATTTAATGTGGCCAGGGCCTCAAAGGACCTACTAAACTGTATTCAGTTCCCCAAATTTGAGAATGTGCATGTGTGGATTGCTGGGAAGGATGGGGAATCTCCCCAAATGTTCCTCTGATGTAATAAGCTTCAATTTCTTTTGAAAACACACTATTTTAGATATTTCCTCTATAAACCCAGCATCATTAACTACACAGGTCCACAAGTGGTACACGGAGGCTCTTTCATTTATTTAGGCAGACAGTTAATTCACAGTGCAACTTTCTCTTACTCCATTAACATACCCTGTAGCCAAGGCTGGCCTTGGATCCATAATTTCCTTGTCTCACCCCTCCCAATGGCCAGGATTACACCTGGCTGATATTGCCACATGTGCTAGTACCAGACAGCCACCTGTGGCCAGGAGCCATACACATGACAGACCAGCATCAGTCATTACCATCAACATAGATTAGCTCTACTGGCCATGGCTGAACCAGACCCGTGGCATCCTAACCTCGATGAGGATATTAGGTGTGCCCTGGAAAGAGCTGTGGGGTGCAGGTGGAAGAACCTTGCTTCTGTGTAGATAAACAGAGGAGTGTGACTTCAGATGCTCTGAGTCACAGTCCCTTCAGGAAGAATGACATAAACAAGGCGTTCCCCCTCCCTCTGATACTTGTTACATAGGCTTTTGGAAAAAGAAAGACTTTGGACAGTCTATGGGGCATTTTAAGTTTCCACAGTCTGTTCATGGGCCTTGTCTTAAACCATCTACTCAAGAAAACCATCACTTACAGTGGTCATATCTGAGACATATTTATCCTGCCCCAGGGGATCCACCAGTTTCTTCCTTTGTTTAAAAAGTTGATCTCATGTATCATGGACATCACCTGTGAGGAGTTCTCCTGCCAGTCAGTGAGAAGTTACATGCATGGAAATGGGCTCAGAAAACACTCATTAAAATACCAAGGAAATTTGTTCTCAGATCTGACAACATCCATTCACTAGTCCATTAGCACTTTCATCTGAGTGCCTACATAAATTGTAATTTACTTTTAATGAAATAATTATCTGGTGAAGGCCAAAGGATGAAATGTTTATAACCCCATGAGCCCTCAGCCAAGAAGGCCCTTTCAACATGTGCAAAATTAAAAAGAATCCTAGCACAACATAGGGAGGCAGGGAGGGGTGTACATGTATATATAAAACCCAAGACAGAGGTTACCAGAAGAATTACCTTCAAAGGAAAAATGTGAAGAAAGCCCGCAGACCCAAAATTTCAGCTGTAAACTACATTTGCTGACTCTGTCACTGACACACAGTAGTTTATCCTGTGTGAGCAAACTCCTTCAATCACTTCAAAATCATCAGGCAAGCATGGCCTGCAAGCATACCTGTAATCCCAGGTTCTTGAGAAATCTGGGGCAGGAGGATCACAAGTTCAAGGCTTGCCAGAGCTCTAAAGTAAGTTCAAGACCAGCTTTGGCAATTGAAAAAATCATTACATTTATTTATCTTGTGGGTAGGGGTAGAGTAGAACACCATAGCACACATGTGGAGATCTGAGGACAACTTCGGGAAGTCAGTTCTCATCTTCCAACCTATAGGTCTGAGGGACCGGACCCAGTCATCAGGCTTGGGGACAAGCACCTTTCACTCAGGAGCCATTCCTCCAGCCCAAGCCTGGGCAATTTAAAATAAAGAAGCAAAGGAAGGAGCTGGGCACGGAGCTTCGTGGTACTGGTCTCTCCTGCACAAGGAGTTTAGTGCAAGCCCCAGGATTGCAACAAGAAATAATAAAATCTTCAGGCAGCGCTATTTTCACTTTCAATTTTGGGGACACTTAATAAAGCATTGGGATCAAGTCAGAGAGATGTAGATTCAATCATTTATTTCTGTCACACCCTGGTTGGATGAGACTGTCTCAACCTTTGCTCAGGAGTGACTCAGTATTTATGGACAGAACCTTCACGTCAGCCAAGAGAACACAGATTAAAATAAGTCAGCATGCTCTTGCCTACACAAAGTGAGTTTTATTAAAGGTAACGGTGTAAGTTATAAAGAAACTGAATTACAGAAGAACAATAATGCAAGCTCAGGGACGTGCAGTGAAGGTGTGTGATGCGACGCTTTGTACAGAAGTCACAGAAGTCGAGCAGAGGATTGGGTCGCTGGCAGCTAGGGACATGGGAGTCAGAAGTGCAAACTGCAGCTCTAAGATGAGTCAGCTCCGTGTTGTAGCAGACTCAACACCTGCATGGTCCAAGGTGAAGACCAGCAGGTGTGAGACCACACACTCTAGGACACAGCCAGCTGTTTCCTGCTGTTCTTTCACAACACATGGACCAGTCCTCACAGTCTTAAGTACTGGGAGAGTATGGGTTGGTGGAGAGTGGCCCCAAGCTCTGAGCTACTAAGCCTGAAGGTCCGAGGCTGCAGAGAGAGATGCCATCCATTGTGAGAACAGTTCTGCCCATCCCTGCTGTCTCTGCTGAGTTAGCTATGGCCACAGCAGTATTTCACAGATAACACAAGTCTTGTGCTTTGTTTGTTTTTGTTTTGGTTTTGGTTTTTCAAGACAGGGTTTCTCTGTGTAGCTTTGCGCCTTTCCTAGAACTCACTCTGTAGCCCAGGCTGGCCTTGAACTCACAGAGATCCACCTGCCTCTGCCTCCCCAGTGCTGGGATTAAAGGTGTGTGCCACCACCGCCCAGCAGATAACACAAGTCCTAAAGATGGGAGAGAGTTAAGTCGGATTAGAAAAAAGAAAATTTGAGTATTTCAATGTACACAAAGGACGTGGTAAGAGCCCAGTCTGAAAAAAGAGGGGAGAGTTCCCAATATAAAGGCCTGGAAAGAAACAGGGTGACCACAGCAGACAAGGAATGGGGGGTACTTGGAAGCGGACACAGGTCAGGACAGGAAGACGTAGCAAAAGCCTCCCTCCAGCCATATCTCACTTCCTCCTGCATCCTTTCTTGATCCATTGCATTGGCTTTCCTTCCCACGAGAGCACAAATATTTCCAGTCACTGAAAGTTCTATATTACAGCATATAAATATGTAGAAGGGACCTTAGAAGTCTTCTTGTGTGACCCTCATTAACTAGAAAGATGCCACTGAGGCCCAAAGGACAAAGAGCCTACACAGGTCCCATGGTTCCCTCTACTCCAGCCATGGCGGTCCTGGAGGTCAAACATCTCCAATTTCAGACAGAATTGACTTTCTCTGCTGGGAGCAGGCCCCAAACTCACTTCTTGGGAGTGGTGAAGGAGATCCAAATGAGCTGTTCTTGGCCTCCACAACACCCATCCCCCAACCCACCTTCTCCCCGGCAAGGTCTTTTTTGCTGATTTAAGATGAATCAGCTGCCAGAAAGCTCCAGAAAGCCTCTTGGGAAACAGTGATATGAATCCAAACACTTCAGCTTTGCCATGGAGAGCCTGCTTAGAAATAATAAAAACAAAACAACAAAAACTCCAGAATGAACACACTAAGGCTCATCTCCTTTGGGAACCTCTTCTGTAGGTAAAACATGTCTCACAGTGTTTTAGCGATCCTCATCTTCAGCACCACATTTCTAATCTCGTCAAAGAATTTTCAAATATTCAGCACTTTAAATAAAACATGTATGAGATCATAAAGCCAAATGGCTGTGCTTCTTTGGCTAGAAGGAATGTCTGGCAGAAATGAAGCACAATTAGGAGAATATCTACCCACAGAACAACAAAGACTTCTGAATTTTGAATTTTGTTTCTCATTTTTATTTCTTTGGTTTTTTTTTGTAACACTGGGATGAAATCCAGGGCCTCGCTCATGCAGGCAAGTGCTCTACCACTGAGCTACCCCCTCCCCCACCAAGCTCCTTTTTCTGTCCAGCTTGATTCAAACTGATTGAAAAAAATCAGAAACAATACCTGCAAACAATCAAAGCACCATTTTTGTGTTTGGTAACAGCAACTACGAATGGTCTGAGCTAGATACAACACGGATGAGCACAGGGGAACTTCAAGACCGTCACCTGACCCCTGGCAAAACAAGACTAGCTCATGTTCAACAGCACCAAAATCCTAAGATGGGTCTTTAAGAAAAGACCAAAAACTCCTCAAAGGTGATGCAGCATATTTGAAGCTGACAGACAGACCATTGCATTCCTTCCTCACTTTGCGTTGGAGTGTTTTGCCTTTGTGGAATGTGTAACACAGGTACAAATAAAACACGTGAATGCTTTGTATTTTTGTAAACTTCCTTACGAGTGTTTCAGAATGTCACATTCACTTAAAACAGCCAAATCACTGAAACCTAAATGTCTCTGAGGACATACAAATCACTGAAACCTTAATGTCTCTGAGGTTTTCTGTTCGGTGACTATGGCTGAACAAAAGTGACCTGACAAGACTGCGCAATCAGAGCAAAAATAAAATCCCATCAAGAATCAAGAAGCCTCTGAACAACCAAAACACTGAAAATCACCGGTGTGGGGCTGGAGGAGCTGGTTCAGTCCGTGAAGCACTTGCTGTACAATGTGAAGACCTGAGTCAGATGTAGAAACCGGTAACCCTTGCATTGGGGAGGTGGGCACAGAAGGATCCCTGGAGTTCACTGGCCAGTGAGTCTGGGGGATGAGCTCCAGGTTCAGTGAGTTACTGTGCCTCAGTAGTGGAGAGCAATTGAGAAGGGCACTCTGAGTTGACCTGTGGTAGAGCTACACACACACACACACACACACACACAGACACACACACATACACACAGACACACACACACACACACATGCACACACATAGTGCAATATGTATAAAAGCTGTCTGATGATCACTAAGAATCTGACTCCATGTTTTATGCATAATTCTACCAATATTGGATATATAGACTCCATATGTTTATACAGCTAATTGGAATATACTGTTTAATCACAAAGTGAAAAACTAAAAAATCACAAATGAACGCATCTCATCTAACATGGACAGGTCCTGGAGTGGACTATGTTATAAGCAAAATGTGCATTGTGTCTTAAGTGGACCTTAGGAAAGGACAGCCAGACAAGTGGAGAACAGAAAAAAAAACTGAATTGTGAATACTAGAGACTGGGAAGCAGAGGGAAGGGGTGAAAAGGGGAGGCTGGGTGGACTAGTCTGTATGCAAGTATGGGAATAGCATGCAAACACACTTAACATGGTGTGAGTTTAACATTAAAAAACCGAAAACAACAAAATAAGAACGCTAAGTAAGGCCCACAGCAGAGCTCAGGAGTCCAGAGTCCTGAGAAAGGGGTCCCCTCCATGGGCCCAGGCCTAAGATGGGCTCCCTACAGAGTGGTCAACTGGAGAGGTCGGGACACTTGGAAGCCTCACAGGGTTGGACAAGGAGAGGCAGAAGGCCTGGAGTGGGCACTGAGGGTGACTGACAGGGGAAGAGAGTGTGGGCCGGAGGAGGTCAAGGGAAGCTTTATTTAGTCTGTAAGAAACCTGAGCGTGTTTTCCACACAAAGGGACAGAGCAGGAAGGAGACACGTTCAAAGTCAGAGAAATGTGGGGTAAGCATGAAGATAAAGCGGACAGGGACAATGCTGGGGGCGTGTGGATGAAACAGGAAGTGAACCTCGGGAAGCCCTCTCCCACGTCACCATGTCAGCCCAGCAGGAGGTTTCCCTTTCAGTGGCCACAGGAAAGTCCTCTGGATTGCATGCTGGAAGGCAAAGCGGCCTGTGAGGCCCTCCTTCCCTCCCCTCCTTCCCTCCCTTCTTCCTCCTTTCCTTCTTCCCTCTCTCCTTCCTTCCTTCCCTCCCTCCTCCCTCCCTCCTTTCTTTCTTCTTTTGTGGTAGTAGTGCTTTATCCCAGGGCCTTGCACACACTGAATCTATCCCTCAAGCTTCATATGCTGGAAACAGGATCCCCAAAACACATTTTAATGATAATTGGAGGTGGGACCATTGGGCGGCCCCAGTGTGTGGATGTGTTGATGGGATAACCAAGAGCTACTCTGTCATAGGAGAACATGCTCTGTGGCACAATAGGTCTCTCACCACATGAGGCTCCATGATGCCTTGAGACTCTCCAGAGGTCCCAACAGTGACACTCCTTACCTGATGCAGCCTTTAATTTGAACTGTAAAAAATACTCATTTTCATTATAGATTACCCAGTCCCAGAATGTGGACTAAGACAGCTGGCAATTACTATTACAGTTTGGGCTACACTGGTATTCAGGAGTTAGGAGATATGAGGTGATATCACATAGGTATGGGTTCAAATCCAGCTGCCCCATCCCCAATTTTATGCCGTATGTCCCTTGGCAAGGCTGTCCTTGGTAGAATGAGCCTCGGGAACTCTGGATGCTATGACATGGAGGGAAAGGGCCCTCATGCAGTGTTCAGTGTTCACACAGCAACACTGGATGGCACATGCCTGTGTGCATTCATTTTGATTGTATGCTACTTCCAGCATGAAGCACACAGGGACTTCATCATTTTCCTCTCTGAGCCTTTGCAGGGAATGCAGTCACCAAGGACAGGCACACAGTAGAACCTGCTTCATCTCACAGCATTGAACCCAGAGCTCTGTACAGACGAAATACCCAGGAAACAGGAGAGATGGGCAAACCTACGGCAGTGATGGAGACTGGACCCGTGGCAAAGAGCAGAACTATGCCCTTCACTGTGTTTACACAAAGCCCAGCTAGGTCTGGGTTAAAAACCTATTTGGGATTAGTGGATCAATTTTCAGAAGAGGGTAAGCAAGCTATGAGCGAAACACATGCTTCCTTTAAAACCACCCACTAAAGGGAGTGTCTCTAAGAGGCAGAGACCTTTCAGAACCACATCAAGACACTGCTGTCCCTGAGGTCAATAGTTCAAGTCCCTCCCAAGATGTAGTACTTGAGACGATGCCTAGCCCTTGGGAAAAGTACCCAGGTGATTTTTTTTTTTTTAATCCCAGGCAAGGCTCCCATACTGAAGAGGCCGTCTTTGTCAAATGCACCTCAATTTCCTGTGTTGGCAAAAGCATGCATCCAGAAACCCCATCAGAATCAGACTTGCAACAGGAAGACATCTTTCTGCATGCATATTTTGATTTGAGAAACAAAGACACCCATATAACAGAGAACACCACCCTCCACAGTGGATACTGCAGAAGGGACGACCTGAGCTTCTAACAGAACAGAGCTAAGCTATGATTTGACAAAGCCATACAAGGCTACAACTCAATCCAATTCAAGCAACTCACATTTGTGGAGTAGCCACTGGGTAAGATAAAATCAAAGATATTGAGACTCAACGCCTGTTGGGCATCCCACCTCCACTGTAGAGGGAGGACACCAGGATGTATATAGCACCAGTGGCCCCACAGTACAGGCTTGAGTCAAGGCCCTGGAGCCAGAGACAGCCAGTAAGAGGACATTCTGGCCCATGTCATGTGATATCATCTCCCAGGCAGGCAGGTGGGGACACAGAGCATTTGAAGAGGATGCCAGCAAAGGCCTGGTGGTAGGAGGTATCTTCAGAGTGAGGCTCAGGGGCACAGGTAGTCGTACAAGGCATGGAGGAACACGAAGAATCCACTTGGAGTGACGTGGTCGGAGTTTGTTTACAAAGAACATTCTGATATTAGACTGGACACAGGAGGAGCTGAGAGAAAAGGGACCCACAACAGTAGCACAGGCTGGAGACAAGGCTGGCGAAGGGGTGGCAGGTCACATCAGAGACAGACGCAGAGGCCTGGGGAACCTATATCAAGAGTAGTTAGGAGTAACTGTTCAAGGGCAGCGTATTTCCTATTCAGCGTCAAGCAAAGATGCCCAGAAATCCCAGGAAATTCTAGACTGGGAGATATTCCTCATCCTGGCAAGACACTCCCCAGCTTGTGCTTTAACACAATTACAGGGATCATCCTAAGGGTCTAGACAGCCAGACCCTGGGGACACGACTTCCTGTTCATCAAGCCAGGTTCCAACAATCGAGGTGGTTTCCACTGGCTAACTGCCCATGGCCCGTGACTCTGCCTGCTGCAGCTCCTGGGGCATCCTTACAAAATCTGAAGGCTCTTGCCTGTGCTTGCAAGTCCTCTGTAGTAGAGCATTAAATGTCCCCAGATGTGCTCAAAGGTGTGCAGTAGGGACTAGAACCCAAAGCCTTCCAGATGTCTCAGAAGTACAGGCAAAGGGAACAAGGGTCTGTCAGAAGACAGGGGGATGTCCCCAGAGAGTCAGACTCTACCAAACTGTAAAGAATACGCTCTGGGCATCAGTTAACCCTTCTCTAAAAAGCTTCTCTCTGGGGGTTAGCTAAAAAGCATCATCCTGTCCCAGCAGAAGGAAGCATGTCAGAAACAAGCCATCTCTCTTCGGCATCCATGTAACAGACACCCACCTTCAGTGGGTGACACAGGGGCCCTATTTTCTAGCAGGACATTCAACTGCTAGGCTTGTCCTAGGCTTGTCTGAGGGCTCTCCTGGCTTAGTGAGAAGAGGCAGCCCCACCCCCACACCACCTCTGCCACCACACCGGCACACACACACACACACACACACACACACACACACACACACACACAATTCATACTACAGTTCTTCTAAGCCAGGGACACCACTCTTGGCCACAGTAACACCATATGCACCTACACTCAGCATGCAAACTGAGAGCCGACCCTTTCCAGCTGAGTCCCTCACACAGCAACAGTGGATACATGTAGTAGAAATCTATTTTTACCAGTGGCACAGCTTCCAGTGCAGAACACAGTAGATTTCCCAGTGATGCTTCTCACTATAAATATTCTATTTACTACCTAACAAAAAGAATTATTATGCAGACTTGTTCACGTGATACAATACCAAAAAATAATCTTTCTTCCCCCTTCCGTGGCACATGTCAAATCCTCCTGCTATGTTCTTCACCTTACCACTACTTTTCAGCCCCAAATCAGCAAAATAAAGCACACAGTGCAGAGCGCTATCCCCAGAGATCAAAAAGGCAGGATAACACCCCTCACTGGAGAATTTAAACATGAAATACCATTCAAAATGTAGACACTTGGGTGAGAGGTTTTTAAGATTCTGGACCAAAGCAGTTCTAGATGTCAAACTTAAAGAATCTGATCATCTGTGGCATGAGTCCTGAAAGCAAAAGGCGGGCACAAGGTTCACAGGCAATTTGCAGGTTCACATGAACTAATAACATGAGTGAGGACTGGGAGGCTAGCCCAGTGGTAGAACACGTGCTTAGCATGCCTGAGGTCCTGGGGTTTGATACTCAGAACCACGATGAATGACAGACTAGCCAGCTAGATGATAGGTGGACAGGTGGGTTGGTAGATAGGTAGGTAGGTAGATAGATAGATAGATAGATAGATAGATAGATAGATAGATAGATAGATAGACAGACATACTGATAGATTGTTTGATAGCTAGATATACGTGAAATAAAGCAATGCTTTGTACTGAGAATAGCCTATATTTCCAAAATTAAATGCTAGGCTGTAGACAGGATGCACTTACTAAGTTACATTAAGCAAACTGTCGGCTATAAACCTCTCTATGTTACAAAGCAGGCCCTTTTGTTTTAAAGAAAATCCAATCTTTCCAAATGCCTACACTGCGCCCCAGGGTAGACACAGGGGTAATTGCAGTAACTAGCATGTACTGGCTGGAAACTGAGAGGCTTCAAACCAACAGCTCCCCAGGAAGCATCTCCCAGAGCGGCTCTTCCGGAAACACAGCTGCATTTAGACACATAGAAAGATTTTTCACTTACTTCAACTTTCTCTGTAATCCTTGTTCCTCTGAGTGAAAGGGGCCAGGATCACACTGAAATTCCTTATTGTTTTAATAGGAAAAAACAAAACAAAAAAACCCACCAAAACAGCTATATCCCCTAATTCAGCTTTGGGAATTCTTGTGTAGAGTCTCTTCAATGGAAATTACCTCTAAAGTCTAAACAAAAAGCAAAATCTTCCAAGTTAGACCAGTGGCCCTGCGGAAGCTCAGCGATCCAAAAACAAGGCAACTGGCTCTATCAGTGGGGTGATTCACAGCGGGTATATTTAGAACGGTGCTTTCCAGAGGGCGTCGAGATGCCAGACTCGGGAAATAGGTGAGGGCTACATCCCAAGAGTCTCTCTGAAGAAAGAACACCAAAATATTAATAAAAAGAGTCTTCTCTTTGAAGTCCCCAAGGCCCTGGTGTCTTCGAGGCTGCGCTTGCCCAGTCTGGTCTTGGCGGAGTCATCCATTACTGGGTAAATCCACATGAAACCTGAGGACGCTTCAGTGGAGGACACAGTCGGAGGCAATGTGGCAACTCCACATGGGACCAGCCTTTTATGGCCTGAACTAGAGAAGCCTGATAGCAGCTAATGGGCCAGAAATAGCTCTTGACACTTAGAGAGCCCATCAGCTGTTGCAACAGGCCTGGCCAGCAGCCACTTCGAATGCAGCTCAATTGGCTGCATTCTCTTAGCTTGTTTTATAGAGAAATTAAAAAGGTTAACAGCAGGCTTCTGAGCAGGTGACAACACAGAATTAGACAAGCAAGCACGCCTCCAATACTAGGATTTAGACTGAAAGAAATAATGAAGGGCCATCATTAGAACTTGGTTCCTGAACACCACACAAAGAAACAGGCACCCGGACTGGTACACAAGTGATACAGCACACACAAGTAACACAGATCTTCACAAACTGGCAACTGTACAGTCCTCTCTACACTGCTCAGACCGGCATGTCGGCGGAAAATGGCATTGTCAGAAGGACTTTGTGTAAAGCAACATGAATATTTTTCTTACAACCCAAGTTTATCTATCCTCCCAGTCAACAAGAGTGGGCTATAGTGATTTGGTTTCCCTTCAAAACCAGACAGACTTTAACCTCTAAAAACAAAGGAAAAACAAAACCAAGAACCAGTTGCAACCACTTCATCAATGACTACTTGCATTTTTTTTAAACACCCAAACTAAATATGGCAACTCCACTCACAAAAGTACTTACAAGGGCAGGCATTCCTGCTGCTGCAAGGGGAAGGTCCAGTCTTAATTGTAATTCAATGTAAATCGTGAAGCTCATTAAGTCCAGGACAGAGAGCAAAGCTGTGTGCAGTGTGGGGCCTCTGGCTGGTATGCCTCTGAGTGTCACATTCCCAGACCACCAACTGCATCATCCAGGAGTAGGGAGGGCTGACAATGAGGGTCAGATTCCTGTCACCTATTAACTCTGCAGGACAATATCTACTTCTAACAAACATAACCCTGGCCAGGTGGAAAGATGCCGGTGCTGTGCTGGACGGTTCAAAATACTGAAAGAATACTGCAGCCATGAAAAAAAGAAGAATATCTGTGGTGATAGAGAAGCTAAACTTTGTAACTCCACCCACGAATCAAAATACTATAGCCTTACAAATATAGAGAGTTTTTATATGCTGATTTAAAATACAGACGGCAGATACAATGGAGAGGCATGGCAACTGGACACTAGTTTCAGACTACTTTGTTCAAGGGTTAGAATAGTTCATCAAGCCAATTTTTAATCGACTTCCGAGTGACAAAGAAACTAAATTTCTCAGTGTAACGTTGGCATCTAATTTGAGCTGCAATCCCCATCTTACTGTCTCTCTTACAAATTTAGTGTTTCCTTCATCACTTTATCTTGTGTAAGTGCTTATTGGTGTTGTGTGTGGCATATGCCTGAGTGTGCACAGGTATGTATGCTCATTTGCACACATTCAAGGCCAGTGGAGGACACTGGATTCTTTACGGCTTTCCGCTTTATTGCATGGGACGGCCAGATTCTCACTAAACCTGAAGCTTATACGGCTTCAGATAGGCTGCCTGTCCAGCTAGGTCCCGGGATCTGCCTGTCTCCATTGCCTCAACAATGAGGTTAGAGATACAATCTCTTTATAGGACATTCCCACTGGGGGACACTGGGCTAGGAGTCAGGTTGTCTTTGTATTTTATTTTTTATTTATTCTATGTGCATGTACATATTTCTGTGTGTATATATGTATGTGCTGCTTGTGTGCACCCATGAGCACACACAGAGGTCAGAGAAGGACTTTGGGTGTCTTCTCCTGTCACTCTCCACCTTATTCCCTTGAGGCAGGGTCTCTCACTAAACCTAAATTTTACTATTTTGTTGTTGTTGTTGTTTGTCTAGGCTGGCAGACAACAAACTCACGTGATCCTCCTGTCTCCACCCTCAGTCCTGGGGTTACAGGTACACGTGGCTTGCTTTTCACATAAGTGCTGAGGATTGAACTCAGGTCTTCACACTTGTGCAGCAAGCCCTTTACCCACTGAGCCGTCTCCCCAGCCCCCCAGGATGTGTCCAAGTAAGAGGAAACACAAGACAAAACGTTACACACATCTGCTCTGACTGTGGAAATTAATATTGTTCCCCAACCAACCACCCTTCACCCTTGTATCTGGGTCCCCCAAACTAGGAGCTGGGTCCACCCCTAACTGCAGAGTCTCTGGAAACACCGGGCCTTGCCATGTGAGCGTCAGACTTCTTGTCTATTTCTTCTCAGGGTCAAGGCAGGACTGTGACAGAAGCCTCCCCGCCTCCCCCAGCTCTTCTCTTCCTCATAGGCACCTCTCCAACCATCCAGCCTGCTGCTTCCAGACCGGCCTTCACCAGCCTCCCTGCCTTGGCATCCCTCCCAGATTGGTTTTCAGTGCGGACTTGCTGGAAGCTGCCTCTACTGGACAGGTGGGTAACAGTTACTCTTCACATCGCTAGCCAAGCTTTACACTAAACTGTCTAAAGAAGAGATTTGATAATAGTCTTTTATAAATACTTGAGAAGCTGTATTGAACCTGGAGGTGATCTCATTACAGACCAAGAACTGGTTTGCCCTTAGAGCGCTTTGGGGAATTTCTCCAGACATCATCCAGCACAGTACTACTGGCAGAAACCAAAAGTGAGAATGGGTGTCTACTGAGTACACTGTGGAAACCCTAACACCTCTTCAGCAGCATGCCACATGACTACCGCTCCCACTGAGTTATCTGCACACAACCATGAGAAGTCACATGGGTCATACTCCTGAAGTCAGATGCTCCTGTCTCCTGTGAAGCCCTTTTCCTCATCCCCACTTAGGAAAGCCCTCACCATCCTTAAAATCCCACCTAACTCTTCCCTGGTTCTGAAAGGGCAGGGAACCCATGATTTCTTCGTCCCTGCAGAACATGAGTCAACCACTCCACCCATGTAATAAATGTTTGAGATATGGAGCCCTAACATGAGCATGAAAAGCACTGTGGATAGATTCATTCATTTATTCTTCTTCCCCTCCCTCATTTACCCCCTCCCTCATTTACTCCCTCTCCCTCCCTCTCTTCCTCCCTGATCCTTTTGCTTGCTTTTTTTTTGTTTTGTTTTATATGTATATTGATGTGTATATGTGTTTGTGTGTGCACATGCATGTGGCAGCCAGCAGTCCACCTTGGGTGTCATCCCTTATGAGGTGTCATCACGCTTGGTTTTTAAGACAGTCTCTGTTTGAGACCAGGACTGCTGACTAGGCACAGCTGACTGGCCAGTGAGCTCCAGGGATGCTCTCAGCTCCCTTTTCCAATGCTGGGGTTTTACATGCATGCCGCCTCACTCAGCTTCTTTCTGGGTTCTGTAGATAGAGCATTTTCAAGACCCCAGATATTTGAATGCAGCCACGAGACACTCTGCTTTTTCTCAGGATCATCAATCAATGCATAATGCAGAAAATGAACTAGGTAGAGCTGCCCAGATGTTTCTGGGTAGCAGCCTTGGTCTCATTATGTCCCTTCTTGTTCTAAAATAACGGTGACATCAGAGCCTGACCAGGACAAGGAAAACAGGGCCACAGCACTTTAAGCCTTCTGCCTTTGGAAGAGTCCTGCTTTCTAATGACAATGAACTTGAGCAATTACTGGAAGTCTTTTTAAATCTGCTCATTTCCAGGGGAAGAACGGCTGTACAGCCAGAGCCCACATACTATCCTGATTCCTGCTGTGGCAGGACATGACTTGGATTCATTCATTTTTTTTCAGTGTGCTGAGGGTTCTGACAGGGACATGCATGGTCTCCTAACGTCTACACCCAAGCATCAGTGTGGGTCTAACACTGTGGCCATCTATACCATAGTCATTTTGCTTGTGAGTAGCTTTATTTAAAAGACAAATGTCTTCAGTCGTGGTGGTTTCCAGTCAATCTCTTGATTTCCCGGTCATTCAGTCAATCTGTGGAGTCTGTCTGTCTGTGCTTTCTTTCTGAGAGCTTTGGGCAAACTTAACTGGCCTCAGAAAAAGATCTCTTGAGCTCCAGGGTCATTTGTAAGTCAGTGGGTTGAACAAATGACGCAGCTGATTCTCCCAAGTGGCGGCTCCAGAGCAATGGCTGTGTTACAAGGCTCAACCCAGACAGTGTTGACCTCATGATCAGAATGAAATGGGAGTTTGCCAGGGGTGAGCCTGGCCCAGGCTCCAGGGACACAGCCTCGCTTTCGGCTGGACCAACATTGCATTCCTGGACACGAGGGTAAGAGGCTGACGAGTAACCAGAGATGTACGAAGTGTGACATGCTTCAGTTGGGCTGTTAGACACCTAAAAATAGGGACTTTCTGTCCTCTGAAGTAGCAGTTATGGCATAGCAGAACCCCAGAGGCTCTCCTCAAGTGAGGCAGAGTTCAGGGACATACCCAAATGAGTGAGGATTTCCTGAACTAGCACGTATTTGCCAGGCCTTCTCCTTGCCACATAGGTAGCGATATCCCCAGGCACAGCACCATGGTGATTTCCTTTGCTGGGCCTAGATACCAACATGAGTGAAGAGCATGTTGGACCTATGTTCTTCCCATGGACTGCCAGAAAAAAAAAAAAGGAAGTACTTGTGCCATGGGCAAGGATACCAGGAACATTATACACACTAGATACAGGGGGAGTGAGGTGACCTTTGAAGAATTGCTCTCAGAGATATGTACTGCCCAGCTGGGGGCATAGCGCATATGCTGTAGCCTGAGAGAGTTCCAGCCTTACCCTGTCCAGAAACAAGTGATGGGTATATCATGGCAATTCAAGAGCCCAATAAACCTATAAGGAGGGGAACCAACAGTATGGTAAGTCCATAGAGCTGGACCCTCAATGGTACAGTAATTCCACAGCACTTGACACTATGGTACAGTAATTCTACAGCACTGTTCCCATCACAGTAATCATTCTACAGCATTGGCCATGCATGGCACAGTCATTCTACATTGCTGGACCTCCCATAGTACAGTCACGCTACAGATCAGGACCTAGCATGGGATACTCATCCTACAACACTAGATCCTGCATGGTAGAGTCATCCAACAATGCTGAGCATGCATAACACAGGATCATGCATGCTAGAGTTACTCAGCAACACTGGACACTCAATGGAGAATAATTTTACATCAAGGAACTTGCACAGAAAAGTCACTGGACAACACTGAACATACAATGGTACAGTAATTCTGCATCATAGTATCATCCAGAGTAAGATAAGCCTACAGTTGTGAATCCTCCACAGTATACATTCTACAGCACAGATACTCGAAAGTACAATCATCAAAAAGTGATAGACACTCCACTTTCCAGAAATCCTATAGACATATACAGTATGACAATTCCACAGTGCTAGATGCTGCATAGTACAATCATTCTATGGGGCTGGATCCTCAACAGTCAAGTCATTCAGTAGCACTGAACAGTATGCACAGTATAGTTAGTCAATCTACACTGCTGAACCTTTGACAGTACAGCCATTCTACTGAGGGAGACATGCCAAGGTACAGTCATTCCATGACACTGGACCCTTCACATTACACTTAAGCTAGAGTACTGGACCCTTCATAGGACAGTCATTCTATAGGTATACCAGTGCAGTCTCTTTACAACTTGGACCCTTCATAAGGACAGTCATTCTATAGTATACAGTGCAGTCATCTCACACTGGACCCCTTCATAGGTTTAGACAGTCGATTTCTATAGTCATACAGCTGCAGTCATCTCACACTGGACCCTTCATAGGACAGTGCATTTTGGGCATCATCCAGGACACCTGTAGGGTCATTTAGAGTGCAGTCATCTCACACTGGACCCTTCATAGGACAGTCATTCTATAGTGTAGAGTGCAGTCATCTCACACTGGACCCTTCATAGGACAGTCATTCTATAGTATACAGTGCAGTCATCTCACACTGGACCCTTCATAGGACAGTCATTCTATAGTGTAGAGTGCAGTCATCTCACACTGGACCCTTCATAGGACAGTCATTCTATAGTGTAGAGTGCAGTCATCTCACACTGGACCCTTCATAGGACAGTCATTCTATAGTGTAGAGTGCAGTCATCTCACACTGGACCCTTCATAGGACAGTCATTCTATAGTATACAGTGCAGTCATCTCACACTGGACCCTTCATACGACAGTCATTCTTCAAAACTAGGCCCTCCTCAGTACCAACATTCTACAGAGGTAGACTCTCCACAGTACAGTTAATTCACAGAACTGGACCCTCTATGGTACAATTATTCTACAGCACTGGGCACTTGGCAGTGCAGTAACGCTGGAACACTGGATCTTGCAAAGTACAATCATTCTGTAGCACTGGACATGTCATGGTATAGTTAACAGTGCTGAAATCTCCACTAGACAGTCACTCTGCACTGCTGTGCCCTCCACTGGACAGTCACTCTGCACTGCTGTGCCCTCCACTGGACAGTCACTCTGCACTGCTGTGCCCTCCACTGGGCAGTCACTCTGCACTGTGCCCTCCACTGGGCAGTCACTCTGCAGTGCTGGACCCTCCACTGGACAGTCATTCTGCACTGCTGTGCCCTCCACTGGGCAGTCACTCTGCAGTGCTGTACCCTCCACTGGGCAGTCATTCTGCACTGCTGTGCCCTCCACTGGACAGTCATTCTGCACTGCTGTGCCCTCCACTGGGCAGGCATTCTGCTGCTGTGCCTCCACTGACAGTCATTCTGCACTGCTGTCCCTCCACTGGGCAGAATTCTGCACTGCTGTGCCCTCCACTGGGCAGTCACTCTGCAGTGTTGTGCCCTCCACTGGGCAGGCATTCTGCACTGCTGTGCCCTCCACTGCACAGTCACTCTGCACTGCTGTGCCCTCCACTGGACAGTCACTCTGCACTGCTGTGCCCTCCACTGGGCAGTCACTCTGCACTGCTGTGCCCTCCACTGGGCAGTCACTCTGCACTGCTGTGCCCTCCACTGGACAGTCATTCTGCACTGCTGTGCCCTCCACTGGGCAGGCATTCTGCACTGCTGTGCCCTCCACTGGACAGGCATTCTGCACTGCTGTGCCCTCCACTGGGCAGGCATTCTGCACTGCTGTGCCCTCCACTGGGCAGGCATTCTGCACTGCTGTGCCCTCCACTGGACAGTCACTCTGCACTGCTGTGCCCTCCACTGGGCAGGCATTCTGCACTGCTGTGCCCTCCACTGGACAGTCATTCTGCACTGCTGTACCCTCCACTGGACAGTCACTCTGCACTGTGCCCTCCACTGGACAGTCACTCTGCACTGTGCCCTCCACTGGGCAGTCACTCTGCACTGCTGTGCCCTCCACTGGACAGTCACTCTGCACTGTGCCCTCCACTGGACAGTCACTCTGCACTGTGCCCTCCACTGGGCAGTCACTCTGCACTGCTGTGCCCTCCACTGCACAGTCATTCTGCACTGCTGTGCCCTCCACTGGGCAGTCATTCTGCACTGCTGTGCCCTCCACTGGACAGTCATTCTGCACTGCTGTGCCCTCCACTGGGCAGTCACTCTGCACTGCTGTGCCCTCCACTGGGCAGTCACTCTGCACTGCTGTGCCCTCCACTGGACAGTCATTCTGCACTGCTGTACCCTCCACTGGACAGTCATTCTGCACTGCTGTGCCCTCCACTGGACAGTCACTCTGCACTGTGCCCTCCACTGGGCAGTCATTCTGCAGTGCTGGACCCTCCACTGGACAGTCATTCTGCAGTGCTGTGCCCTCCACTGGACAGTCACTCTGCACTGCTGTGCCCTCCACTGGGCAGTCATTCTGCACTGCTGTGCCCTCCACTGGACAGTCACTCTGCACTGCTGTGCCCTCCACTGGGCAGTCACTCTGCACTGCTGTGCCCTCCACTGGGCAGTCACTCTGCACTGCTGTGCCCTCCACTGGGCAGGCATTCTGCACTGCTCAACCTTTAGCAGTACTGTTATTACATACATTTGGACCCTCCACAGTACCATCATTCTACAGAACTGGAGTCTCCACAACATAGGCATTCCACAGGTCTGAACTCTTAACTCTATGATAATTTTACAAAGCTGAACCTCGCACAGTACATTTATTCTCCTGAGTGGATCCTACATGACACATTTGTTCTAAATTGCTAGACACTCCATGATAGAGTCATTCTGCATCCCTGGAACAGCGAAGATACAATCACTCTATAGTGCCAGACCCTCCATTATACAGCCATTCTACAGTCCTGAACACTCCACAGTACAATCATTCCACAACAATGGGTACACCATGATACTGTAATCCTGCAATTCTCAATTTTCTATGATAGGGTAAGCTAAAGTACCCTCTAGTGTATGGTAATCCCACAGAACTGGGCACTCTACAGAACAGTAATTCTATGTCACTGCATACTCCATAGAGCAGTAATCCTGTAGTGCTGGGCCCTCCTCAGTTCAGTCATTCTACAGAGCTCAACTCTCCACAGTACAGTCATTCTAGAGAGCTGTGCCCACCATGGTACAGCATTCTACAGCACTGGACCCTCCATGGTACAGTCATTCCATAGCACTGGACTCTCCACAATACAGTAATCATACAGTGATGAATATTTCATGGCTCAATAATCCTATGATGTGGGACATTAGACAGTATAGTCATTCTGTGATGCTGGTTCCCTCTACAGCACATTAATCCTACTAGACCCTCTGCAGTACAGTACTTGTCAGCACTGAACCCTCCACTGCACACTCATGCTATGGCTCTGTACTGTCCCACCCTGCATGTGTCTGTGGCTTCAACTGGGCATTGGGAGAACACAGGTTCCCAAGAGCACAAGCTGAGGAATGGGAAGATACAGAAGGCAGCTGAGAAAGTTTAGTTCCATCAAACATGCACTTCGGTTTCTTAGAGTTCTCATTTCCCTGCCATTAGAGAAGGTTTGGTTTGTGTCCAGGCACTGAAAATCACTGGCCTGGATGAAGTCTCCTTCCGTGGCTGCAGTCAGCTCTGCAAGAACCAAGACTCTGTCATTGCCAGGCAAAGCACCATCTTGAATTCTCCAAAGCAGAATCACAACAGCTTCCAGGGGTGGGAGTGAGGGACAGGAAGGGACCAAGAAAGAAAGGGGGCACAAGAGAGATGGAATCCATGAGTCAAGTGGGAAGAGAGGAGACTCACTAGACAGGAAAACCAAACCAAACAAAAAGATAAGAACAAGGCACACTTCATCTTCCCTCTCCAAGGACCTGGTCCAGCAGACCAGCCCTTCAAAGATCTGGCGTTACCAGCCGGGTCCTGACACCAGGTGAATTATTTATGACTATGCACTAAGAGCAGAGGATTGGCTGAAAAGCACATGTGGTCCATGTTGCAGTAGAACAGAAGGCAAGGTCCATTGTGTGAGGAGAAGGGAAGAAGTCAATACGTTTGCATGACCACAGTTACTACGGAGTCCCTCCCTATGTAGACTCCCTTTCCTGCCATGCATCTGCTCATGGCTCCACAGAGACACAGGCTGATGAAACATGAACTATGTGAGGACAGACATTTCTGTCCACTCTGTGATCTGTGGTTTGTCTCCAGAGCCTAGAACAGTGCCTACAAGAGAGGCTCAGTAATTACCTGCTGAAAGATTGCAGCCTTTGGTCTAACAATGGTCTAAGTTCTAGAGCTGGGGAGACGGCACAGTTGGTAAAGCAACCTGTGTTTGACCCCCGGGACCCACATAAAAGCTGGGCACAGCTTGTAACTCCAGCTCTAGAGAGGCAGAGATAGGATCGCTGGGCCTCATTGGCCAGTCAGTCTAGCCTAATTGGTGAGCTCCAGGCTCAATGGCAGAGCTTATTTCAAAAACTAAAATGGAGAGTGACTGAGGCAGACACATACCTGTGGCCTTTACACACACACACACACACACACACACACACACACACACACACACACCATAGGAGGAAAACAAAAAAAAAAAACAAACTCAGAGTATTTTAAAGACAGATTTGCCCCTCATGGTATCCTTGCCTCCCACCTTGTGATCCTACCCCTATGGCTTTCTCCATGCATTCTTATCCTACAGGCTTGGCACCACTTAAGCAAATCCACCTCACAGGGACCATACTCACACAGAGGCACGGCAACCTTCATAGACAGCTATCCGATATGACAAGACCTAAAGGCAGGATCACTTTTCAGAGAGGCCCTGCCTAATGTGTTCAGATGATGGCCAAGCAGGCAAGTTTACCTCCTTCTCCCCAGAAACATGAGACTGCTTCCTGTACCAACGAGTATTAATTGAAATCCCTAGTGGGCCATCCAGGATATGAAAATTACTGTAATCTAATCTTGTAAAGGAAGAAGTACAAATC
This sequence comes from Onychomys torridus, assembly GCF_903995425.1. Taxonomy (NCBI): domain Eukaryota; kingdom Metazoa; phylum Chordata; class Mammalia; order Rodentia; family Cricetidae; genus Onychomys; species Onychomys torridus. Next base: position 83,242,077 of record NC_050447.1, on the reverse strand, counting down.
ATAGTTACATGGTCTGACAAAGACAGAAGTGATTAATGCCAGGCTGCCTCAAGGTTAGGGTCCATAGTCTGAACAGAGGGACCGATCAGGCTAACATCAGAATCGACATCCTGGTTTTCATGATTGGGTGGGGGGTGTGGGAGTGGGGGATGCCTTGTTCTCAGGAACATAATTCAGAAGACTTTATATACTGGCCAAAGAAGCTCCGTGGCCACATGAGCAGGGGGAACTATTTGAGTGGGAACTGTTTGGGTTCTTCCGACTCAGGGGGCTGCATTTAGGCTCTGAAGTTACTGTCCTGGAGGCTGTAAGTCCTGTGGAATCATGATATCTCACAAAGTGACCCAGAAACCCCAATCCTCTGCAGGGAGGAGCACAGCCTGATCAGAGCACAATCAAGAAAAGAGCAGCCGGCAACAACGTAGCTCGGAGGAAGTCCTGGCCCTCCATGAAGCAGCACTCTGCCTCCCATCTCTAAGGAACCACAGCCCAAGTGCCCTGGAAAAGCTGGTCAGGATGCCTGCAGCCTGGAACCAGCCTTCTACTTCTTTATTTTTTTCTTCTGCACAGCTGTATTCAATTTTCTGTCCTTGGGGTTTTAAAGGAACATTTATTCCAGGGCCAGGATTCTCAAGTTTTATGGTTATACAACTCCCTCCCAGGGCCAAAGAATGTTTGAGAAGTCTTAAGCCCAGTGAAGAGAATTAGTGAAGCAATCCCAAGAAATTGAAATGAGAAACAGTAAGACCTGTTCCAATGTAGTAGAGTCAACCTGCTTTGCAGCAGTGTGCGTTCTGTTTGCCCTCTAAAGCTCGTGCGACCTATTTTTCATGCAATTATAGATAGGGGTGCAAGGTCCAGTGAGTGTGTGCGTGTGGGAGATCGAGAAAGGGGGAGCGTGCGTACGTAGGAGAGGCATTCAGAAGCACAAAGGTGTGTTACAGCCATTCAGTTCCTCCTTCCTGTTCTGTCATACATTTTATTATAAATTAGGCCTAGAGATTAATTAGACTTAAGAAAAGATTTTAAAAGAGAGTGATCCCTTTATAAGGGCTAGCTTCTGGTTTATTTTGCTTGTTAGAGTGATGGAGACCCTTGGTATTCTTAGCAGCTGACAGAAGGAAAGGGGGAGGGGAGAAGAGAAAGAAGTCAGGAGGGAAGATAGACCTACAGTTTTGCTCAGAATTTCAGGGACATGTTTAACTGACTGTCCAGAAGCCAGTTTCACCACCAACATCTAAGCATCCTTGACAGGATAAGAATGGATGACAGCCTCCCCGCCACCCATGGAGCACCAAGCGGCTGTCCAAAGGCATGGCACTGCTTAGGAAGGCTCCAAGCTCCTTACCTGGCCTCTTCTGCTGCCTTTTCATGTCACCAACTCACCCCACCTCAGCCATCTGTCCACACAGGCGTGAGCACATTCTACCCCGAAGTCGCCCACAGGCTTCAGGCTGGCTTCACGCAAAGGTCTGAGCTGACAGCAAGGCTAGGCTGGGGCTCTGGGGCTCTGGGGCCTGAGGTTTACGACACAGCACACACCACCCACAATTAGAGGCCTGGCCACTGCCCAAGACAAATAAGATGTTTCTGAGAAACAAAGCGATTTGCACAGATCCACCCTAAGCAGATGGAGTCAGAATCCCTCCATCAAGGCAGCTGCATGTCAGCAGCACCTGCTACCCACAGCAGCGCCGAGGACCGGAAAACAAGCGAACTGACCTGAGCTGGCCCTGGCCATGATGAGGCCTGCTGCAGCCTGGCTCCAGGCTTGAGTCCCCAGCAGAGACTTCCAAACCCTTTGTCTCTGTAGCACTTGCTCTTGCTCTTTAAAAACCAAGCAATCGAAAGTATCCTTTAGCACAGCCCTTAAGCAAAGTGAATAGGTTGGGTCAAAGGGCAAGCGATTCCTCCCAGATAACCACTCTACACTCCTGTGGAAGTTGATAGATATTAAAGTCCTCAACCAACCAAAAACAAAGCTAAAAAACAAAACAAAACAACAACAAAACATACCCAAGATTTCAAGTTGGGGCTTCTGTGAAGACAATATATACTATCTCGTTAAGCAGTTCACAAAATGAATAATATTTTTAAAGTTTATTACACTTTAAAAATGTATTTGTATGGGTTCATATATGTGTGTGTCCCTGTGTGCCATGGTGCTCATGTGGAAGTCAGAGGACAGCTTGTGGGAGTCAGTTCTCTCCTTCTACCATGGAGGTCCCAGGGATTGAACTCAGGTCATCAACCAGGCTTGGCAGTAGGCCCCTTTACCTGCTGAGCTCTCTTGTCAACCCTCATTTTCTCACAACGACAAATTTAAAGACCCTGTGAACCTGTGTTCTAGATCGTTAAGATACCTATTCTGGACTAGCCACATTTAATACTGGAAACATTTTTTAACAACCCCCCCAAACATACATCCTATGTGTATAGTAAAATATAAGCAAGCAACTCCCAGCTCATGGGTCAAAAATAAACAACAACAGCAACACACATACACAGCCCCTTACACTGTATTAACTGAGATTAGTGAAAAGGGAGCATTCTCTTGCTCCATGCCAACTTATGATAGGTTGTCTATATTCCAGACAAGAAAAGGCTGAACTTTTAGCTAGTGACACTCAACTATAAGTTTGAAAATCTGATTCATCATTGGAGGCCAACCTGGTCTACAAATTGAATTCCAAGTCAGCCAGGGATACATAGTAAGAAAAACACACAGAAAACTCTGACTCAACAAAGAATGTATGCACATCTGCATGTACACAGACACACACACAGACACACACACACACACACACACACACACACACACACACACACACACATCTTATAGGAGGAAAGGTAAAGGCCACTTAGATTTCTCCAAATGAGCACCTGTGCTCATGCTCAAACCACAGTATTTGCTCAGAACATATCCACAGGATTTTCTAGTCTGAGGAGCAGCCTGTCCCCAAGGAAATCTTTCCCAACAGGAGGGAAGACTGGGTTGTCACTTGAAGGAACATGTGTTTCAATCATCTAAATGATTTAAAAGGCCTGGAAGCGAGTGGGGTATGCTAATGGAGGTGAAAGAGCCATAGTCGGCGTTTTTGAGGTTTCCAAAAAGCATACACTGTCAGTCAGTCAGTCAGTCAGTCAGTCAGTCAGTCAGTCAGTCTCTCTCTGTCTCTCTGTCTCTCTGTCTCTCTGTCTCTCTCTCTCTCTCTCTCTCTCTCTCTCTCTCTGTCTGTGTGTGTGTGTGTGTGTGTGTGTGTGTGTGTGTGTGTGTGTATCCTGTGTCCTTACCGTGGGGTCTGCTATGGCCCCAGTGATCCACACTCTGGGTTCCACTTAGGTCTTACTAGATACGCAACAGTAAGGCATTTGTAGTCAGGACCCCACTGTATCTAAGAGTACCATATCCTTTCTTTTTCCTCTCGATCACAATAACAAAATGGGCCTGGTGGTGACTCAGTGGTAAAGCTCAGGGTTAACATTTGCCCCAGGCTTTAGGTTCAATCCTTAGCAAAAAGCAAACAAACAAAAAAACAAACAAACAAAAACCACACAATCAAAATCACTAGAGAACAAAGCCCAACATGGCATTCTTTCTGGGGACTCCAGCCCTGCAAAGCTTTCTGGCCTGCAGGTTCCCAGACACTGCTACTTGCATGATTATTAACCTTGGGAGGATGAGGCCTTCAGACTCAACAGCCATCAGGGTGTTGCTGCAGGGTGCTTCTCCAGCACCATACAGCTTCTCCCTCTCCATGCTGTCTTGTCCTCCTCTGACTTGGAGTCACTACAGCTGAGCCACTCCTGAAGAGGATGTGGACACATCCATGATGGCAGCTCCAGGAAGCCCTTCAGTCTTCTTACTGAGAGCTTGGTGGTGGTGGTGGGGGGTAATCTTCAACTCTGTGCACCCTCCCTCTGAGCAAGTCACTTTAGGTCAGGGGCCTCTCTTGGGCCACACCTGTGCTTGCCCAGCTGCTTCTGTGGCTCTGTAATTCTAACCCACCTTATACTAACCTCGCTGACCACCCCGAAAGTGGGTTTGCCTGTCTTCGTGTTTAACCTCCTGTCTGGACTGCACCTCAGAGTTCCACATTCATTTCCAAGTTCCCATACGTATGAATATTGCACAGGTATCTGCACCTAGAGTGTCTGTACAAACTCATGAGCAGCTTGAGGAAGCTCCGACTTCTCCATTCTTATCAATACCCATCAAACCCATCATTACATGTCTTTCACACCGGGGATGAAGTGGTGTCTTACTGTCTTTAAGGAATAATGATGCTTAAACTCTTCTCCTATGCTTCTTTACTATTAGCTTATCTTCTCTGAGGAAACATCTATCTGGGCCTTTTACCAAGTTTTTGTTTTGGTCTTTTAAGCCATAAAAGCCTTTACATGTCCTAGTAGCCCTTTATCACACATATGACTTGAAACTGTTTATTCAGTCCCTCCCCCAGTGTGCACGTATGTAGGTGTGTGTGTGTGTTATATGCACAGGTATGTGCAGATACATGCACCAGACAGCATCCAGTGTCTTTCTCTACCACTCTCCACCTTGTTTCTTTTTGGAGGCTGGGTCTCTTACTAAACTTGGACCTTGCATTTCTCAGCTAGGCTGGCAGCCAGCATGCCCCATGATCCTTCTATGTCTGTCCCCTCAGGGCTAGAGTTACAAGCATGTGAAGGATCACACTAGCTTTTTTTTCCTGTGTGGGTGCTGGGACCCAAGCTCTGGTCCTCATGACCTCTGGGCAGCCAGCCTCTGCAGCCCTTTCACTTTCTTGCTCCTGCACCTTGGTAAACGGAGGCTTTTGATGGTGATAAAGGTCACTTCATTACCTCTCTCTCTTCTTTTGTGCTTTGGACGTTGTACCTTCAAAACCAGGCCTGATCATAACTCATTAAATGTATGTTTTCTTCTAGTTCCTTCTAAGTTTTGTATCTCTTTCAAACTTGTAGCTCTTACATTAAGCTTTGATCCATTGTCTATTAATTCTTGTGAGACGGTGTGAGGTAGGGACTCAAGCTCATCTCCCTGCATGTGGGCAGCTTCTGCGTGTGTCACAGGGCTCTGTGCTAAAGACACTTGCTCCTTCCCCATGGGATTGTTTTGCTAAACTGCCCCAAATCAATTGACCACAAATGTATGGATTTACTTCTAGACCCTCAATTATAGCTGTGTGTCTCCATTTCCAACCTGGTCCCCGGTCCTGACTACTGTGGTTATTTATTTATTTATTTATTTATTTATTTATTTATTTATTTATTTATCTATTTATCTATTTATCTATTTATTTATTTATTTTCTGAGACAGGGTTTCTCTGTGTAGCTTTGCACCTTTCCTGGATCTCACTCTATAGAGCAGGCTGGCCTCGAACTCAAAAAGATCCTCCTGCCTCTGCCTCCCGAGTGCTGGGATTACAGGCATGCACCACCACCGCCCCGCCCTGTGGTCATTTTAAATGAGAAGGCTGAACTTTCTGTTCTGTTATCTTTCAGCCTATTGTGGTTCCACTGATTTTTCCATCAGTCATAGGATTAACTGCAAAGGATCCAACTGAAGTTTATAAAGACTGAATCAAATTTGTGGATAAATTGGGCAAGTAATATATATATATATATACACATATATATTTTAGTTATGAGATAGGCCTTCAATATGTAGTCCAGCCTGGCCTCAAACTTGCAGCTCTTTCTGTCTTCACCTTCTGCATGCTGGGTTTACAGACATGTGCCATTATGCCCTGCTAAAAGTATTGAGTTTTTGATAATACTAGCTATATTGATTCAACAACATGGGGTGTTTTCACAATTATTTGTTCTTTTTTAATTTATTTCAATGATGTTCTATGTGAAGAGTATTCGCTTTGACATCTTCTGCTAAATCTATTCCTCTTCCTGTCCTGCCACTCCATGGAAAAACTTTATTTTATATTATACATTTAAAATTTAAAATACGTAGCAGAATTTTTTTTACATTTTATATCCTGTAACCTTGTGAACTTGTTCATTATCTCTCATGCTCTAATGGATTCTTAAGGGCTTTCTTTATATAAAATAATGCCATCTTCACACAGAGATGGCTCTGTTTTTTCCTTTTTAATCTGAAAGTCTCACATTTCATCTCCTTGCATAACTGCCCTGGCTACAACCTCTAGCACATACTGTATTAGTTTTCTAATCTCATTAGTTTTAAGAAAGAGTCTCTAGGTTTACTAGAGAGATGGGACCAAGAAGATGGATGGGTGGCTGGCTGGCTGGGTGGGTAGATGGATGGGTGGATGGGTGGGTGGGTGGGTGGATGGATGGGTGGGTGGGTAGATGGGTGGGTGGGTAGGTGGATGGGTGGGCGGGTAGATAGGTAAGTGGGTAGATGGATGGATGGATAGGTGGGTGGGTGAGTAGATGGATAGGTGGATGGCTAGATGGATAGGTGGATGGGTAGGTGGGTGGACAGATGGATGGGTGGGTGGGTGGGTAGGTGGGTGATGGGTAGGTAGATGGATGGATGGGTGGATAGATGGATGATAGATGGATGAATGGGTGGATGGATGGGTGGACAGATGGATGGATTAGAGGTGAATTATTAGGGGCTCTGGATCTTGTGACAATGAGGACTAAGTCCACAATGGGCCACCTGCAGGCTGTAGAGACCTAAGGAAGCCCTGATGCATGGCTCAGGCCAAGTCCACAGCCCTCAGAACTGAGAATTAGTGCTAGACCTGTCAGTCCAGTTGAGCAAAAAGTCTGATTAAAAAAGCTATAGTGTAAGAATGGAGTCCAAAGTCCTTAGAATGCTTGTTAATGTCCAATGACTGCAAATAAGGGTATCCCAGCTCCAAAAAAAAGAGGAAATTAACATCTTGGCCTTTTTCACGCACCTGGACTCTCCGCTGACTGGACGGTTCTTTTCAGATGAAGAAGTCCCCTGCCAGCCCTGGTTTACTGAGTGTTATTAATCACAGTGAAGCATGGCACTCAATGTGTTCACCACATCTTTGCTTACTTTTCCTCACACCTTCTACCTATCTTCGGCTTACCTTGCTATTTCTCACATGCATGAAGTCTCTACTGTAATGCATTCCGTCTCTCTCCAGTTAGTCACCTTGAACCTGAGTCAAGGATTTGGCCATTGTCGTTGCATGAACAAATCTGGTGGCATCTGTGTATAGTCTAGTCCTGCAGGAATTCCTAAACCCTGTTCTTCTAACAACCGTTCCTATGAGGCAGATGCAACTGTCACTGCTCTGTGGGCAAAGAGCAAGAAAGACAGAGGCTACATGTCCTTCCATCAGGAAGACACAAAAGTCAGACCCACCCAGTATTAAAGCCAGGCCACCAAGCTCTAGGAGTCATTCTCTTAAGCCCTGTGCCTTACTAATTCCTTTGGTTCACTTGTAGTACTTACATTCTGCATAGAAGCATGGCCAATCCTATTTATAACTATATCCTTAGATCATCCTGACATCACTTGTGGCTGATATTTAGAAAATATCAAATTCACAAGTGGAATGTTAGTCACAAGCCACAATTTGCACAGGACCGTGGCAAGCACTGCTGACCACACACAGCTATGGAGACTTGCAAGGTCCATTAGTTCTGAGATAGACCATTTATTCAATGTGATGTTTCCTAGTCACTTGACTACACCACCAATGCCCACTGTGCAAACAGTCTGGAGGTGGTGCTCCAGAAACCCTCTGAGAAATACCATCCTGAGGTAAGCTAATAACATAAGTCTCCAGAAGTATGCCTCTGCCTCCCTGTCTGCACTGGCTCTGTTCCTTTATAAAAAAGTCCAAAGTAAGCTGAGCATGATAGGATGTGTCTGTCATCCCAGCACTCAAGAGGCTGAGGCAGACGGAGGTATGCAGTGATCTCTGTGTATATGTGGTTTTACTATGAAATTAGCTTATATGGAAGGATTAGACCCAATACTTTGTAAAGGCCCGTGAAGGTGATCACTGAAAATGAGTAACAAATTAGGAGTGTGGAAATGACAGCAAAGGCTTGAAGTAATAACCCTGGAAAATCCGAGGATTTTGTATCCACCCCTTCACAAGAATCCTTAGATTGAACTTCAAGGAAATCTAAGCTGCACACATCATTATACTGTGAATTTAGTTTATGCACAAAGAAAATGACCATTTTTCATGAACGCACCCTGAGAATGTATAAATGAATGGGAAGACACACACATAAAAGGAAGGAAGGAAGGAAGGAAGGAAGGAAGGAAGGGAGGAAGAAGGAAGGAAGGGAGGAAGAAGGAAGGAAGGGAGGATAGGAGGGAGGAAGAAAGAAAAGAAAGAAAGAAAAAGAAAAGAGAAGAAAGAAAGAAAGAAAAGAAAGAGAAAAAAAGAAAGAAAGAAAAGAGAAGAAAGAAAGAAAAAGAAAAGAGAAGAAAGAAAGAAAGCAAAAGAAAAGAGAAGAAAGAAAGAAAGAAAGAAAGAAAGAAAGAAAGAAAGAAAGAAAGAAAGACTGAGGCAGGAGGATCATGAGTTTGGGGCCAGCCTGAACTACATAATGAGAGTTTGTCTAAAAACCTAGAAAGTTCCATTAGAGCCAGTCAGAGCTCCTCCAGGACCACAGCTCAGCTCAGGAAGAATGCTCACATTATCTTTAACTTCCCTTTCCTGGCAGGCCCCACTGGAACAGCAGATACAGGACCGCTGAGCATTCCATGTCCCTGTAAGTTAGGGAACTCATGCTGACCCCAGGAGTGCTTTGTACTTCTCAGAGCTCCGGCTGGATGTTAGGTAGAAGGGGCTTCCCTTTCACTGTGTGCCTTCATCTGTTCTCAGAAAACAGGCCAGCCCCATACTGTGCCATCTCCAAAGTGTGTTTGTCCCCCTCAAACTCACCTTAACAGTCAAACGATGGCTTCAGATGCAGACATGCTCATCGTCGGCTGTTGAGCTTTCCACTCTTCCAAGTTATCCAGCTGAACTCTCTGGGAAAGAGAGAGAGAGAGAGAGAGAGAGAATGAAAATTTACTTTGAGGTCTAAGAAAGACAACAGCAAAGGCTATAAAACACAGCCCATGCCAGGCGGTGGTGGTGCTTGCCTTTAATACCAGCACTCGGGAGGCAGAGGCAGGTGGATCTCTGTGAGTTCGAGGCCAGCCTGGTCTACTACAAAGCAAGATCCAGGAAAGGCACAAAGCGACACAGAGAAACCCTGTCTTGAAAAACAAACAAACAAACAAACAAACAAACAAACAAACAAACAACACAGCCCAACCCTTGGCTGCGGTTACAAGGCTCGGGCCCAGGAGTAAAAGCAGCCCACCTCAGTCCACAGACATTCCCTTAAACACACCAAGACCTGAAAGCAAAGGGCACCTAGCCTCCTCGGGAGAAAGAGAGGTGCTGGGTACGCAAGGCTAGAGAGGCCACCTAAGGCATCTGGAGTGGGTGGGTTAGTGAATTGTCTCTGAGCACTGAGTCCAGGGTGGGACAATCTTGAACATGTACTTTCCTCAAAGGTTAGAGAACATGGGAACAGTGTACCTGCACTAGCAGGTACAGAGTAGAATGACCGTGAACATACGTGCCTGTGTATCGCTTGTGTAACAAGGTGTCGTGTGTGATGAGAGGTGTGGACTGGAAGAATCACTGCTCACATTTGAAATGGGAGAGTGACCGTGTGGCATTCTGATGGCTCAGCTGGGGGAGGTGCTGACACAGTAAGACTTCTGCCCCGAGATGCAGAGAGAAGCAAAGAGCAACAGGTACATAATACTGGTGGGCGATCTTGTTGTAGGCTCCTGAGCTGTCTACGTATTTCATGACGAGTCTCTTCATCGCTTCCTGCTTGTATAATCCTTTGAAACTGTTGGGAAGGAGTTCCTTGAGCATTGAGTGTCCTACAGTGGGTGGAAGGCTAGAGATGCACCACCACAGTGGAGGCCAGAGCTGGTTCCCACTCATGATAGAAGTGTGCTCTAGCTGGCGTCCAGAAAATGGGGCTTATTTTCAGAACCAGAGGCAGACACAAGATATGAAGGAGCCACCCTGTGCTGGGTGAAGGGGTGGCAATTAGTCAGTTCATATGAAGTTTCCACAAGGCAAAATAATTATCACTACCACGTGGTGAAATTCAGACAGCCATTAACTCATTACCTGAAGCCACAAAGATGCCTGTCTTGTGTATGAACTCCAGGGTTAAACAGACTGTTCTTTGTATGTATATATATATTTTTTTTAAAAAACATGCTCTCTCCTTCCTCACAAATCTGTTTATTACTAAAAATACTTTGGAGGCCTTGTAAAGTGGCCTAGACCAGTTAGAAACTGGCTTTCCCCCTGGGGCTCCTCCCCAGTATCCTAAACTATGGAGGAATGTGGCTGCTTCAGCAGAGAATTGCCAGAGATGGGAAGGACCACGAGGGCCAGACAATGGAAGGAGGAGCCACAGGCAGGAGAGAGAGATTGTCATCTCTGCCCAGATGGCACATCTGCATCTGGTCACCTCCCTCCAGAGCCTTGAGAACAAAGGCCTCCACACCAGGTGTGCACAAGACACCTTGGGCTGTGTTAAGTGCGGGTTGAGGAAGAAGAAATTCTTCAATGGAGCCCAAGTGCCAGGAAAGAGTCTGAAAGCTGACACGCCATTCTTTTGTTGAAGGAATGCAGTTTGCTCAGACAAAAGACAGACCTGGTCACTGGACAAAGAAACTTCCTCAGTGCCTAGAGCACTTTCATGGGTGTGTGAGGGGTGGGTGGGTGGGGGCGGTCAGCTTGCTGCAGTCAGGAATATGTGAGAGAAGGAAAGGAGCAAATTCAAGTTTAGTGACAGGTTGAAACTGAAGAATCCACTCAAACTGATATAAAAGTGTGGGTGGTGGTGTGTGTGGGGGATCTAGAAAAAGAAAAGAAAAGAAAACCTGGGCACTGGAGGGTGAATGCCCAGTGTGGTTGATACAAAGAGGGGAGGTGCTGGAGGGCTGGCTCAGAGGTTGAGAACACTTGATAGGCTTGAAGACTCAATCCCTTTCCCAGCACCTCATCAGGTGGCTCACCAGTGCCCATAACTCCAGTTCCAGGGGATCTGACACCCTGGGCTCTGGGGGTACCAGCCACACAGTGAGGTGCCCACACATGCATTCGGGTTCTCATGGAACAAAACAAAAATGAGAGGAGACACAGGTGAAAGTCAGGGGCAGGTGGAAGCTCCAGTCTGCCTCCAGGGCACTCCCTTCCCTTCAGGGTACCGCCCACTTCCACTTGGTCTCACTCTCTGTGCAAAGGCCCTGGCCTGACTTGAAGGCCTCTTCCATACTAATTGCACCTGCCGGGAAGGGGTGAGAGGCCTAGCTTTAGGGCAGGGCTTCTAAAAGCTTGTTGAGTTGACAGAGGCAGTTGCTCATAGTTTATGGACGCTTCCAGTGTGTTTATTCACACACTACTGAATTACCCTAGTGGCAGCTACCTCTCATAAGCCGAGTCTGGGACCCTTTAGTCAGGCATCTAAAGGTCCCTGTTCTAGAGATGAGGGATATTCTTGTCATGGGACCTGGCTTCCAAACTCTGGGTATTTCTCAATCTCCTCCCAGGATACCCAGAAGCAAGGAAAGCAGGTTCTTAGTTTCACAGAGCCTCAGGCACTTCCTCCAGACTCTCAATTTTCAAGTACCTTTCAGGTTTCTTCCCAGGGAGATTCCCAGACTGCCTTGCTTCCTACTCAGGAACCTCTCTCCTGAATTCATACATTGAACTTTCAATGAACAGGACAGTGGCAGGGGGGGTCATCCTCAGGAGATCGGTTCCAGGTTCCCCATGGATACCCAAATGCACAGCCACTACAGCCTTGAGCAGTACAATGGAGTATTTGAATAACCTAGCCACAGCCTTCCCCAAGCTGTCCATCATCTTCAGATGACATGTAATACCTAACAAGCAAATGCCATGGAAATCATTGTTATACTGCACTGCTTACAGAGTAACACTGAGGGGAGTCTGAGTATGTTCAGTGAAGGGGTTTTCTTGCTCTGAACATGCCTGGACTGCAGAGGTTGAGGAATCCTTAGAGGGCTGACCTTTAGTCTTAACTTTTAGGGTTACTTTAGACAGGGCAACATTTTCATATTCAGAACTATAGAATAATCATCATTTGACCTTTTCTAAAAATTAAATGCCTCCTATATGAAATTGTCAAAACAATTTCAATAATAAATAAATAATTCCAAATTGGAAAAAATAAAAATAAAAAAACCCTTATTACTACTAAAGAGCCTCCTCAGCAGGAACGATACTATGATCTATAGATCTCACTATGCGCCTGCTAATAGCCATCACTTCATTGACTGGTACTTTCAGGTTCTCGTTCTGTTAGCATTAAATCTAGACCTGAGCCAGTGGAAAGAAAATCATTACTAGGAAACCCAATTGTCAGTGAAAGGGACACGTTTAGAACCAAAGGACAACGACCAAATGGAAAGGTGCCATCCAGAGGCAGCCAGCAGAGACAAGGCTGGGGAAAGCTCCCTTCAAAACTCTCCAGGCCCAACACAATGCCTTCAGAAAGTGGAAGGGTCAGTTCTCATGGCACACTGAGGTTTCCGTGTTCCACCTTGATGTGGGCAAGTGTGTGCATGTGCACGTGCGTGTTTGTGTGAGCATACAGAACCGAGACAAAGAATACATCAAGGCTACCTTGACAGCACCAAGCATTTGCCCATGTTTTCTGTCAGGAAGACTGTTATTTAGTGAACCTAGGATAATAATACTACACACTAGAACAATATCTATAGAACACTGGATGCTTTCCTAATACTGGGTAATTAGTTAGGGAAATGTTGCTGGGTTTTGCTAAGTACATGTTAAAGTTGACTCTTCATCAATAGTACCCTTTTCCCATGTATCTGCTCCCCTAAAACCAGCCTGCACATTTTAATAAGCCAGATTCATCTCCGAGATTGTATGTCTCCAGTGCTTCATAGGTGTGAGCCTAAGCCTAGTGCTCAACAGATACTGACAGAGAAACAGGGGTGGCCACTGGCCACAGGTGTGCACAATCAAAATAGCAACTGACACAGAGGACACACTAGGCTGAGGGAGCTAAAATAAGTACCGCAAACCTCTCAATGAAGTCCAGAATTCTGGTATGCCTCTGTCCTTGGGGCCAGCTTCCTGAATGACAAGCTCCCCACTTTGTGGGCTTTTAGCTATTATTGTATAATATATGCATACATATTCATACTTGACATATATTGAGGGACACACACACACACACACACACACACACACACACACACACTTTCTCTAAAGCCTGTTGTGGAGACTGAAGGGGTAGCTCAGTAGTCAAGTGTTCTTAGCACATACAAAGTCCTAGGTTCAATCCTCAGCACTGCACACAAACAAAAGAATCTGATGACTTCTACTCCTTTCCTCAAAATTAATAGGTAGCAAACATTGAAGAAAACCCCTTCTTGCTCATGACAGGCACGTGCTCGTGAAAATGATCTTATATTATCTATAGCATCTGATTATAAGAGCCAACCTTATAGTTTAATAATTAGTATTATAACAATGATAATAATGGTCACAATTATAGTTGAATACACAAACTGTTTCTATAATGGCTGATGGTGAACAAATAGAACACAATTCTTCAACATCTCACTGGATGCCTCAAAAAACATTACAACTCACTCCAAGGACCTGGCACATCTATAACCACGTGAGGCTGTGTTACAGGCAGTTCAGGGCCTCTCTGGATTAGCCAGCACAGTGGAGGAAAACTATAACAGAGGCAAAGGGCAGACTCCTAGGTGGAAGGCTATAAGGTGAGAGCAACCATGTGCCTTGAGTCTTCTTGACCCCTCTCTAGATTCCTGAGACCTTTGAGGTCCATTCATACCTTCAGTCCTGGTGAAGGCAAGTGTTTCTTTCCTCACTTCCAGTATTTCACAAAAACAAGACTACATTGAACAGACCTTCATCTTTGTGACCTAGATGATACCTAGGCAAATAGCAAAATTTAAAGCTTGCTGTTCTGTACACTAGGTTGGATACAAAGGGCTTGTAATGATTAACTAGACAAGTTGGAGTCACCTTGGAAGAAGGAACCTTCACAGAGGGATTGCCTTTATCAGGCCTGTAGGCTCATCTGTGGAAGCATTTCTTGATTAATGACTAATGTGGCTAGCACTACCCCTGGGCATGTGGTCTTGGGTTGTATAAGGAAAAAAGCTGAGAAAGTCATGAGGAGCAAGCCAGTAAGCAGCACTCCTCCATGGCCTCTGCTTCAGTTCCTACCTCAGGGTTCCTGCCTGACTTCCCTTCATGACAGATGGTAACCTGCAAGGTGAAATAAACCATTTCCTCCCCAGGTTGTTTTTGGTTCATGTTTTATAACAGCAAAAGAAAGGCCAATTAAGACAGGGCTTGGGTTCACTGTGCATACCCTGCCCACATACCTTCAGAGAGTGTGGTGAGGAGGTGAAGGATCCAGACTGAATCCAGATAACACTCACCTTTTTTCTCCCATCATTTAAGTAAGCTTCCTTGGTACCCTCTTACCAAGTTAATTCTCAAGAGCTTCAAGTATGAGGAACCATGCATGACAGCGGCTGCACTTTTAATAAGATACATATAATGCCAAGAGCCTATAATGCATTCTCTAACTCTCTTACATTTTCTAAGTCACCATCTGAAGTGAATATGCATTTGTGAACATTATATACAACCTACAGACAATACTTAGTGCAACAAAAATTCCTCGTTCTTCTTGAGGTAACTCTGAAATTGAGAGTGAAGCCAGACTGTATCAGTGATCCTGTAGACACTTGGACAGAACGCAGGCAGCTCAGTTCTCAGTGGGTGGGTGGACATGAACGGATCCTGCTTGTTGTTTGTGTGTATGCTCACTGTTCTTTAAGATCAAACTTAAGCTCAAGCTCCATGATAAGGAGTCTCAAATGTGAACAAGGCCAAGTCTGTTTATTGATAAATGGTCACTTACACTAGTTTCTTCTTGACCTAGAGCAGTGGGTGTCTGAACTACAGATAATGCCAAATTCTGACAACCCAGATACCTACAAAGTAACTAACAGGAGGGTAACATATACAGCCTGGATATGCTGGCCAAAGGGGTGATTCCCATTAATATGGTCTGCAATTCAAGATATCACTTACTTCTGGAAATTCCTATTTCATATTTCTGAATCACATTGGTCACGGGTTCCTTTAACCATGAAAAGTGAAACTGTGGGTGACGGTGTACTGCTTTATGAGGAAATGTAAAAAGTAAAGTTGTGAAGCAGTGCTAAAAGAAAGTTTTGGGATGGAAATAGCAATAGAAAAGAAAAACATTTAAAAATTATTTTTGCCAAAACTTCCAAGCAGAGAGTGGAGGGGCCCGGTTTTCAGCAGCAGAGGCAAGAAGATCTTGAGTTCAAGGCCAGCCTGGGCTAGTCAGTGTGAGAGTTGGTCAAAAGAATAACGTAAAAAGAAGGAAAAAACTTCCCAAACTTCTAGCTCTAGCATTTAGTCAAACTTGTAACTCAACCCTTCTCATGGAGGAAACCAGCTGAGAGACGAGAGAGTATCTCAGAAACCACAGCTTCTTCCTGCACCTCCGTGAGTCTAAGAAATAAGTATGCTACACCGGAGACATGATGCACTTTAAAAACATGTGACCCAAGTCAATGGACGGAAATGTAAACACACTCCTCTGAGGGTGCTGGCCACTCGAAGTTACCAGGAGTCATCAGATACCTGCTTCCTGTCAAATGAACATGAATCATTCCTGTTTGTTCAGGGTTCTACCCTTGATCTTAAAGGCCAGAGAAGGAAATGAACAGGTGTCCAGCTCCCACAGTGGAGTGTGACCAACATGAGGAACAGGTTTTTAGGTGCACTGACAACCATGACCACAGCAACTGTATACGCAACACTGTGTACGTACTAACAGCTAACGTTTCTAACTCCAATTTTCAAACCCCCTTTCTACAGATGAAGAAATAGGTTTAAGCAGAAAGGAGGACAAGGGGCCTTTAGGCAGATGGATACTCATGTGTGGATTATGTGGTGGTCACACAATTAAACACACTTACAACACAGCGGCACACTCACAAAGGGAGAATTTTTTCTGCATCTAAATTATGCAGCAATGACTCTGTATTAAAAGCAACTCAGCAATCACACCAACAAAACTGTCACCCTCAAGAGCCTACACACCAGGAAGCTCATTTGTCTTGTGGACTCACGCTCCCATTCTCTTCACACTATATTTACAGGGAGACTAGTGGTAGGGATTACATGTGTAGGGAATGAAAGCTTCTTTCATCATATGACATTTCCTAAAGTTCCCTGGAGTGTTTAGATAGTCCTGTATACTGGTCCCTTATTCTCAGTTCTGCCCTCTACAAAGATTAATTGTTAATTCCAGAACCAATTTCTTAGGCCATAAAGCCTTAGGTTATCCAGAATGGTGTCTATAGGTTATATAGTCTTAGGTTATCCAGAATGGTGTCTATAGGTTATATAGTCTTAGGTTATACAGAATGGTGTCTATAGGTTATATAGTCTTAGGTTATACAGAATGGTGTCTATAGGTTACATAGTCTCAGGTTATATAGAACGTTGTCTATAGTTATATAGTCTCAGGTTATACAGAACGTTGTATATAGGTTATATAGTTTCAGGTTATACAGAATGTTGTATATAGGTTATATAGTCTTAGGTTATACAGAATGGTGTCTATAGGTTATATAGTCTTAGGTTATCCAGAATGATGTCTATAGGTTATATAGTCTTAGGTTATACAGAATGGTGTCTATAGGTTATATAGTCTTAGGTTATACAGAATGGTGTCTATAGGTTATATAGTTTTAGGTTATCCAGAATGGTGTCTATAGGTTATATAGTCTTAGGTTATACAGAATGGTGTCTATAGGTTATATAGTCTTAGGTTATCCAGAATGGTGTCTATAGGTTATATAGTCTTAGGTTATACAGAATGGTGTCTATAGGTTATATAGTTTTAGGTTATACAGAATGGTGTCTATAGGTTATATAGTTTTAGGTTATACAGAATGGTGTCTATAGGTTATATAGTCAGGTTATCCAGAATGGTGTCTATAGGTTATATAGTCTTAGGTTATCCAGAATGGTGTCTATAGGTTATATAGTCTTAGGTTATACAGAATGGTGTCTATAGGTTATATAGTCTTAGGTTATACAGAATGGTGTCTATAGGTTTATATAGTCCTTAGGTTATCCAGAATGGTGTCTATAGGTATATAGTCTTAGGTTTATATCAGAAATGGTGTCTATATGGTTATATAGTCTTAGGTTATACAGAATGGTGTCTATAGGTTATATAGTCTTAGGTTATACAGAATGGTGTCTATAGGTTACATAGTCTCAGGTTATACAGAACGTTGTCTATAGTTATATAGTCTCAGGTTATACAGAATGTTGTATATAGGTTATATAGTCTTAGGTTATACAGAATGAGCAGCATGAGGAAATTCCACCCATTTTGGCTCACTCCCTCACCCAAAGTTCCCACATTCTGTATAGCACCCACCTGCTGGTTGACTTGCAGCCACCTCAGCAGGTAAACTGTCAAGGTGTCCCCAGTGCTTGTGCTCAAGTGACCCTTAGTTTACTCAACCGTGGTCCCAACCACAGTAGTGCTGATGTTGGTAATGTGCTTGTAAGTGAGCTAAGAGGCCTGGGCCATGAAAGGACAGTCAGATAACGCGAGAACCACATGCTAACAAGTCAGAATTTTGTCATAACTGGCCTATTTTATTATTAGTTACTTACTGTACAGGCTTATGAGCTAAACTTAACATAACTAGGTATGCATGGGGGGAAAAACTATTTTTTGTATAGGGTTTGCTAATAGCCATGGTTTAATAAGAGCCATGGTTTCAGATCCGCTACAGGGCATCTTGGAAGCTATACCCACACCTAAGTGGGAACCTCTGTATTACAAATGGATGAGAATGTCTCTTTTTTCCTTATGAGGAATATGTGCCTGGTAACCATGGGGGAAGGAAGGGAAGCGAGCGTACTACAGAACTGTCTGTCAGCACAGGCCATCACTATGGACCTGCTGATTAACTGCTGCCTTCCAGGGTTGTCATCTAAATGTTGAGCTATGCCGCAAATCAATGAAAAGTTAATGCTGAGTCTTTCCACAAGACATAAAACAAGATAAATCTTGGGTGTGGAATGGCAAGCCTTGGGTGATATAGAAAATAGTTTGTTAAAGAAAACTCGCAGCACTGTTGAAAAACTTAACTGCAGGATGATTTGGTTTGGAGACTCAGGCTCAAAAACAATGCCACAAATTTGGCTCTTCCCTTGATTCAATACTCAACAGTCTTGGTGGTCCATGTGCGCCCAGTAACACAGATCAAGTGATCCACTAAAACCCTTGTCACCAAGGACACATATTCTGAAAGTAATTGAACTAAGTAGGAAATATATGAATGGACATATGAAATATATGAATGGATAAATGAAATGTATGAATGGACAAGTGAAATATATGAATGGACAAATGAACAGATGGATCCATACACACTGAATGTGTAAGAAAAGCACAATGGAGATTCACAGTAGGTGTGAAGGCTTCTATTTTCGATTCCATCATGCTCAGGTGTCTCTGAGGAGGTAACACTGGTGTGGAGGCTTGGGGAGTTCTGAGAAAGGCCTGCACGTATCAGTGATGAGCACGTTCAGGTGAGGGAGAAGCAAGCGAGGGGAGTGGGAGGCAAATGTTAAAGGGACAAGCAGTGTGGCCAGTCTGTCTGGAGTAGAGGGTGGGAAAGGCAGAAAACTCAGGGAGCCAGGAGGACAGGGTGACTGGAAACAGCTGAGTATGGATACCCCTTGTGGATTTGTAATAGTAAGGACAGAAGTTTATTAGTTTTTTAAAGCTCATTCTAGTTACTCCAGAGAAAATAGACTTTGGAGAATAGATAGAGAGGTGGGCAAGAGGAAGCAGGAGTTTGGCAATAGGACGGATTAGACATGATGGGTTCCTAAAGGTGGTCCTTTGACCGGATGTGATGATATGGTGATGCAGTGGGCAGACTAGGAACCTGGTGAATGAAAAATGCTTAATAGGATGGACTCATTATATAGTCAACAGCAACTGAGTATACTTGTATCAAGAGTTAATGGTCAGATTTAAGATAAAGAACTGGTTATTTATACTCAAATAGCATTAAAGACTCTAAGAGTTTCACAATGGAAATAGTTCACTTAGGACCAGTTTAGATATTAATTTGCTCTTGCTACACTATCTCTACTGACTAGGCTATTAACTACACAAGGTAATAAAGAGATTTTGGGGGCTGCAGAGATGGCTCAGTGAATAAAGTGCTTGCCTCACAAGCTTGAGAACCTAAGTTCAGATCCCAAGTAACCCCCAAAAGAACTGAGCATGTCAGCATGCACCTGTAAATCCCAGCACTGGGGAGGCAGAGATGGGAGGACCCCTGGACTTGATGGCCAGCAGTTTAGCTGAATCAATGAATTGGTTAGCTCTAATCTCAGTGAGATACCCATCTCAAAATAAAGTAGAGATTGAAGAAGACCCCTGACACTGACCTTTTGACCAATGTATGCCCACACACATACATGTACACACACATACATACATTGGAGGGGATGTGGGGAGAAAGAGAGAGAGATCTATAAGAAACTATGCACTTCCTGCCATGGTTTGGGTAAGTGTATCCTAAAGGCATTCTAAAGGTGGCTTGTTCCCTACCTGTGGTAATACTAGGAGGTGGCTGACCCTATTAAGAGGTGGGGCCTGCTGTTCAGGCCACTAGCAGTGTGCCCTCAAAGCAGTTTGAGAACCCTGATATCTTCTTCTTTTGATTCTTCCTTGAAGTGGTCATGTCCCACCACAAGCTCCAACACTACCACTCCACAGACCCAAAGCAATGCAGCCACCAATTCTCCTGAAACCATGAGCCAAAACTGTAAACTCTATCTCTTTAAAAGTTATCTCTGGTATGTGTCGTAGTGATGGAAAGTAACACCCCATTAGAGAACTTTCCAGAAAACAAAGACTTCCAGCAAAGCTATGAAACTTCAAAGCTTAATGAAACACAGCCACAGTGTTTTTGAAGACTTCTTATTTAATTCTCAGGGAAGCAGAAGAGCATTAACAAGATGATAAAGTATGACTGTCCCCTTACCATAGTTTCTTTATTAAAAAGCTTCGTCCAGTGGGAAAGAGAACTCAACCCACAGCCATGTCCACTTGGTTTAAAAGTCTTTTGGGTAAACACCCATACTAAGGATTATTCCTTCAGCAGCTCAAAATTTTTACAAGAAATTTTTTTGGGTTTTATGAAGCTGTAGCTAACCCCAATCAGGCAAGAAACAATCCAGGAATGTGTGGAGCAAATCAGTTTGATCCTTTCAAGGGTGAGACTCAAGGACTGGTGAGCCAGCAAGGCTCAGGCTCCACATGACAGGATGCAATGCATGTCCCCAAATCACATGTTATGTCTAAGACACAGTCCTCATCCAGGATTCGAAACCCAAGACAAGGTTTAAATTATTTTTGCTTAGAATAACTGCAGCCTCTTCCTACAGCCTCTTCCAGGAAGCTATCAACTCTGGCACTTCCATCTTTCCTCCCCTAAAAGCAACAGCCCAGAGCCTGCTGGGAAGCTGGATCAAATAAACCGCACAGTGCCAGGCCCAGGCTCTCCAGAGACCACAGGCTTCACTTTTCATCTGTTCCTAGAGAAAATGGTTCAAGCCACTCAGAGCCATCTGACACTTCATCTGCTTCTCATTTTTAAAGTTTTACTCAAAATAAATTTTTTTTTTCCAAAGCCATTCGCTTCTCCTTTATCAGCCAAGACACAGATACCTTGTGGTCTCGTAAGGCCAGCAGAGGTGACTCAGAGGGCTTCCCCATGTTTTCCTAGGGTAATACTTTTGAAGTCCTTTAATGTTCTACCACACCATAGGTTTTAGAATTTGCTCTGGGAAAGACCCATCCTTTAAAAACTGGGCTGTTTTGCTCTGAATGATTGCTCAAGCCTTTGAATGTAGTGACTTTTCCCACAGAATCTGCTATTAAAGACAGATTTTCCTGGCTTACTGCTTTAAGATGTCAAGATACATTCTTTTCCCTAATCTGCGCTTGGGACGTCCTTTCACACAGCCCTCATTTTATGCTAACCAGCTGTTCCTGGCTTCTCCTCAAGCTCTAGGTTTTCCCACAGGTCACCCGTTCAGATATTCACCACACTTCTTCCCAACAGCTCCAGACCAACCATCTCCATTTTTATTTTTCAAAAACCTTAGAGTTTAAACACATACTCACTCAGTGTCAAGCCCTCTGCTGAGACTGGATTAGTGTGGTTTTCTTGTTGGATTCCTGTGATATAATGACCTAAAGATGGATTAGATCTGGAATCTCAGAGGTCTGTTAAATATTAACCAGGATGTGAAATGCTGGAAAATTGAGTCAATCTGAGTCTCCATTATGAAGCCAGGCTGCAATCATTTCTTTGGGGGATTCTAAAAGACTCTTGGAAATTCACACAACTCCCAGGTATTATTGGATCACCTGAGAAGCTACTGAAACCTCCAGGCTCATTCTGGGGGAAACTCCAAATAATGATACTTACACTAGCTGTTCTAGAATAGGGTTGAGAAAGCTGCAGCTGTGAGGGCCAGACCCAGCTGGCTGCTCTATTTTGTCAATAAAGTTTTATTGGGACACAACTATGTTTATTCATTTCCATATTACCTATGGTTTATCCTCCCCTCCCCACATGCTACAGTGGCAGAGCTGGATAACGACAGAGAAGAACCCTTAAAACATGAAACATTCACTCTCTGGTCCTTCATGAAAAAATATGCTCTGAAGCTTTGAAACCAGTGATGCCTAAGCCATTACATGCACAAGTTCAAAAACTAGAATATCAGTTTCCATGGGAGAAAAGGTAATGGAAAAAATGTCCAAGAAGTAGCCCACAGAAACAGGATCCCAAGCCCAGTTCTTGGTATCTATTTGCCAGCATCCCTTGGTGTCTGAGCACTTGGTCTCAAGGCCCCCTTTCCTATGCAGCATGTTCCCTGGGATGCGGACAAGGGCTCTTCTCAGAACCAAATTATCTCAACACCAGCTTCTTTGTGTCCACCTCACTCGCTCCCTTGCCTGCCTCCCCACCTGGGATGTGGGCTCCTCTGGGGAAGGTCAGCTCTCATCCTTTCATCTCCCAGGACCAGGTGCACACAGGTATTTCAGCAAAGATGGGGTCAGAGGATGAGTGGAGAAATAGATCAGCACTAGAAACAGCCTTGCTTCAAAAAGATGCTGGACCAACCACTTTAAGAATTAATTAGTAAATAACACCAGATTTCCCAAACCAAGTTATACCAAAAAGAATGACTATTTCTGTGTATATTGGATATTAACAAGTTTTAATGAGGCAAGCATAGTGATTTACACTGTTAATGCTTGTATGGAAGACAGAGGCAGGCAGATCTCTGTGATTTCAAAGCCAGCTTTGTCTATACAAGGAGTTTGAGGCCAGTAAGGGCTATATAGTTAAACTGTGTCTCAAGAAGTAGTAGTAGTTAAAAAACAAAACAAAACAAAACAAAACAAACAAACAAAAAAACGTAGTAGTAGAGGAGGAAGAGGAGGGGGAGGGGAGGAGGAGGAGAAGGGAAGAAGGAAGGAAGGAAGGAAGGAAGGAAGGAAGGAAAAGAAAAACTACAGCAGGGTTAGTAGATTAGCTTAGAAATGAACTTTAGCAAGCAGGCAAGGGGCAGGTGAACATGTCAACTACATGCCACTTCCAGTTGCAGGAAGTACAGGAATGGATGATCCCTCACCGAAAACTCTGGGGATGATTCCAAATGCCAGATAGGTTTCAGATTCAGGGATCCCTGTATGTACACACTGAGGTGCCTTGGGGTTGGTATCCAGAGCTAAACACAAATACCATGCCACCTCCCAGGTCTGAAGGGAACTTCATCATCTTAGCACACTGCCTGTTCTGACTGCCACACATCACCATGAGGACAGATGGACAATTTTCCACCTGTCCCACCAACGGGTGGCACTTCAAAAGTGTCATCTTTTGGAGAATTTTCTGTCTTTAAGTTTTCAGATTAGGGTTTAAATCATGATTTTTGTTTCATCGCAACCTAAATTCTAACCAAGACTCTCATTTCCAAATGAAAAGGCAAAGTACTGGTATTCCATGGTATTCCATGCCATCCACTAATGGCGATGTGTTTCAACTTATGATGACTTCCTGGAAAAGCAGCTACTCCCCCTCCCCTTATTTTGTTAAGAGATCCAGGTATTGATTTAGACAGCGAGGACACGATGGTAAAGAAAGTCAATCCACTGAGGAGTGGTGGCTCACACTACAATCCCAGCTCTCAGGAGGCTCCCGCCAGACAATCTAGGCCAACCTAGGCTGGGAGAGGGGGAGAAAAGAAGTGGGCCAAAGAGGAAGGAAGAAAGGAAGGGAGGGAGGGGATGGGGGTTGGAGAGAGGGAGAGAGAGAGAGAGAGAACTGGAAGAGAAAGGAGACCACCGCTTCACTGGTGAGAAAGGGAGAGGGAAGGAGAGAGAAAGGGAGGAAGCGAAGGGAGAATCACCCCTGCCTTTCATCCAGCAAAGCTGGCTCAGAAAAATCCTAGAATTAATTTGGACAAGATTTTTCAAGTTATTTATATTCCATAAATGTCCCATAAACACACACACACACACACACACACACACACACTCACATATTGTATGAGAGTTTTATGTTTCCAAAACAGACAAAATAGAGACAGGCTGTCCTACCACATTTGTAGTACACATTTCTTAGTTTAAAACAACACACACTTACTATGTCAGACTTCCAGAAACTGGGGCTGAAATGGGGCTCTCTGAGCTGTCAGGGAAGGTGTAGGCAAGGCCATTGTCCTAGACCCATAGAAGAGAATCCACTTCCCTGTTTTCCATGTTCTGGGGTCCTCCTGCATTCCCTGGTCTACAGTCCTTCCTGCACCTTCCTGACCCAGGCAGCTCATCCCAGGGAATCCCTCTGACCTCCCTGACTCCTTTCAGCACTTCAGGAGCCTTGGGATCATACTGGCCCACCTGGAGGGCCGCTCAAGGACAGATGACTAGCAGACTTAATTTCAGTTTCCATGCAATAGCAGATAGTGGATTAAGACATGGGAATGGGGTGGCATGTATTTGTAGAGATCGGGCCAGGCAGCCCAAGTGACAAGCATGAACCCCAGAAGGAAACTTGGAACCACTACATGATCCCTACCCCACTGCTCCCACCTGCCGGGAGCTGTGTCTGCCCACAGCAGCCTACACTGCCTCCCAGGGCACATGCCTCTGCTCTCCCTCCCCAGCCAGAGCAAGTGCTGTTCCTCACTGTCTCCTCACCTTCAAACTGTTGTAAGTTGAAAGACTATTTCTCCTAGACATCTACCCTCCAAATGGAAAAGCCAGTCCCACCACTCTATTCTGAGGGATCTCTTGCTCAAGGATTATACAAAAGGCTGTGTAAGTGGTAATGAAGACCTGTTCGCTTGTGTCCATTTCTATGTCTGTGTTACCAGAGCATCCATGAGGTCATTCAATCTCCCCTTCTTAAGTTCAAGGGATATGGGTGTGTGTGTTCACATGATATAAATTCCTTGAGAGTAAACACTGGGTTTTTGCATGTGTGAATGTTTTGCTTTGGTTTTGTCTTCTAGTGTTGAAGAGTCAACCCAGAGATTCATGCATGCTAAGGATGTGCTGTTCCACTGAGCGACACCATCAGCACGAAGAGTTTAACTTGCTCCACACAGACACTTGGTAACTGCAATGCAGAGAGCACATGCAGTGCTCTTGGACTATGGGGACAAAGCAAGGCACATTCTGGAACTGTGCACAGGGGTTCGAAGAGATTTCCTCTGGTCAAAGGTAATCAGAGAGATCTGCGAGGCTCTGGCTGGCCCAGCAGGCAGGGCAGCGGAGGTCATTCTGGCCCTGAGATATCACCTCAAGGGGCCCCGAACAGCTGGCTCTTGGATCACTGGGATGGATTTTAGTTCGGGGAAACTGAAGCCAGGTCTTCTGTTTTTGACAACAGCCTGTGGTCACACTAGGGCAGCATTTCAGCTGGCCTGGGATGCAACTCCCTCTCATTTGGCCATATGGAAAGGATTTTCCAGCTCTCTGTTCCTGCTAGGATGTTTTCATGACCCTCAGGCTTGGAAGCATCTATTGACAACTAGCCCTAGTAACAAGAGTTCCTCTCAGGTCACCAGAACCCATCCAGGCCAGGAGTCACTCACCTCAGAGACACTTCAGAATGAAGGCAAATGAAGCACTGTGGTCAACCATTTGCTAGTTGAAAAGACGGCTCAGTGAGGAAGAGCACCTGCTGAGTAAGTATGAGGGCCCAAGTTTGGATCCCAGCACCCACAAATACAGCTGGGCGTGGTCATGTGCACGCACAACATATAACTCCAGTACGGTAGGTCGTGCTGTGAGTGGTGGAGACAAGAGGCTTGCTGTCTGCCAGCTAGCTCCAAGGTCAGGAGGAGAGAGGCCCTGTGTTGAGGGATACCTGACATCCCTCTCTCTGCAAACCTCCACAGGGGCCTGCACAGGTGTGACCACCCACACACTCATGCTCACATATACCACACGCGTGCATATTCACACATGCGCGTGTGTCAGCACATGCACGAGTGCATGCACACACACACACAGAGATGAGAGAGAGAGAGAGAGAGAGAGAGAGAGAGAGAGAGAGAGAGAGAGAGAGAGAAAACTGTGATCACATTAAAAGTTAGAACTGGAAAGGTATAAACTTAAGGAAAGAGGAGCCTCCAGCCCTGATTCTACCCTATCTCAGTGTCCCAGATGCCTGATGCCTTTTCTGCACATTCTCCTGTAGAAGGGCCCCCAGCCTTGGCCTCCACCCTCTACTTGGGAACTCAAATGTCACAAAGATGAGTCCTTTGCTTTCCATCCAGGTAATACCTTCAGACAAGCACTTGGAAGCTTTCCACTCATCCTGCTCATTCATCTAGTTGGGCTTTGGGAAGATCCCCAAGTCAGATAAAAATGTTATCGGGAGCATCAGGTCTGGCCAAGCCCTCAATGTTTGCCAGGACCACAGTCAGGTGGTACGGTCACCTCAGCCTCTCAGGCCTACATGGGAACGGGCAGAGCAACCCTTTCCCTGGAATACTATTATTCATCCTAGCAGGCAAACCACACAAGGCTTCATGTCTGATACTGTGTCTTCAGTCACTATAGCTTGAGGTCCAACCTGTAGCTCAGATAGCCCAAGTACTCAGGCAAGAAGATTTCCCTGCAGGTCATGATGCCCAGGTATCCTCATCTAGAGGAAAGATATTGAGTATCATGGGTCATTGACCTTCTTCTTAAAACAGTCACTGTCCTAGCCAGTTTAATGTCAAGTTGACACACACTAGAGTTATCTGAAAGAAGGGAACCTCAATTGTGAAAAATGACTCCATAAGATCCAGCTGTAGGGTGTTTTCTTAATTAGTGATTGACGTAGGAAGGCCAAGCCCATTGTGGATGGTGCCATCCTTGGCCTGGTGGTCCTGCAACGTATAAGAAAGCAGACTGAGAAAGCCAGGAAGAGCAAGTCTGTAAGCAGCACCCTTCCGTGATCTCTGCATCAGCTCCTGCCTCCAGGGGCCCTGTTTGAGTTCCTGTCCTGACTTCCTTCAATGATGGACTAAGATATGAAACTTTAAGTAAGCCCTTTCCATCCCAACTTTGGTCATGGTCTTTCATCACAGCAATAGAAATCCTAACTAAGACAGACACCAAGCAAGAGTTGAGATCAGGAGAATAATTGGGCCTAGAATCTCACTAGAATCCTGCATTTATAAAGAGTGGCTCCACAAGGCAGGCTAAAGATCACCACCTGGGGGAGTTAAGTTAATTACAGTCAGAAATGAACTGTGAGCATTCAGGAGACACATTTCTGGACCACAGAAGAGGTCAGGGCATGCTGGAGGTCCAGGCTCTCCTGGCAGTCTCCCTCATACACCATAGCATGGTCTGGGCTGCATGCCTGGCTATCTTCTGCCATTGGCTTTCTTATGGAAGCTCATATATAAAATTTTAAACACCTGAGACCATGGTTATGTATACGCAGTGGAGGAATAAGTTCCTCCAGTGACTTCAAATTTGCTTAGGTGTGGTAGGAAATATACCTTCAATGTTCTTGGGGTTCTAGAAGTGACACTTGATGAAGGCACTGAAGCCGTGAGCATGGAGTCAACAGATCTCTGGTCTGTAGGCTCTATTCCCTTCCACAACAGAAAGGACTTTGTGTGTATGTAGTGGCATACATACATTTTTCCGTGGGTGTGTCCATGTTTGCATGTGTGGTACACAGGCACATGAGTGCTTCTGCATTTGGAGGCCAGAAATTGTTGGGAATCTTCTCTTTAGCTCTATCTTATTTTTTGAAACAGTTTCTCCCACTGGACTTAGAGCTCATCCATTCGGCTAGGCTGCCTGGCCAATGAGCTTCAGGGATCTGCCTGTCTCTGAGCACCCCAGGGGCTGGTGTTCCGGATGAGCACCACTGTGCTTGGCTTTTTTAATGTGAGCGCTGGAGATGGGCACTCAGCTCCTTGTCCTTGTGTGGCAGGTCCTTTACTGACTGCACCAACTCCGAGCCCTAGTACTTCTTTATTAAATGTTTTGCTCGCCCAAGCAACTGCCTAAAACTGAAAGCATTGAGTATGGGTTTGAAGATGTAAAGAATAACGGTGAGAAGGCCAGCCATTTACTAAAGGCCTATACATTTACACAAGCACTTTAGAGAAGTGCTCGGCTGAAGAGAGCCTCTGAAGCATTCATTGTGGGATAAATTCAGTCCTTCCCTCTCTCCCCATGCCTGCCACGGAGGCACCCAATACAGCTGGCTTCCTGGAAGAGGCGAAGAAGTGGCAGCTTGAGTGATCATCAGATTTAACAAGTTGAGAAGGAAGAGGCCTGCATTCCAGCTAGGTACCTGTGAAGCCACATAGTTGAGACTGAGCCTGGTCCTTGCAGAGAGCTAGTTCCCACCCATGTGCCCACAATGAGATACCCAGGCAAGGTTAGAGTCTGGAAGCCCTGGACTTGAGCGCTGGGATACAGACAAAGATTTACACCGAAAAAAACATCGAGTGGGTAACGAAAAGGTGGAGTGTGGTGACAATCCAGAGCTGCCAAGAAAGAGGGCAGGATGAGGAGGATAACAGTAACCAGAGTACGTGGGCACTGCCTGTGGGGTTGGCCTTGGGGACAGAAGAAGGTAAGTCAACCCAGAACATTGAGTAGAGGACAGAATGAGGTGAGCACACTAGACATCCAACCCACAGGTTCTTCTCTTCAACTGGCCTCTGGTCGGGGGCTACGGGTACACTGGGAAGGGGATTCTCTCCATGGGAGGGTGGGTGAGTTTGGGAGTTGATCAAAGAGGGCAAGGGTGTACAACAGGACACTGATCAAAACAGGAGAGAGAGAGGACAGATGGGCAGCCACTGGGCAGCCCAAAAAGAGTTGTTAAGTCTGATGAAGGGACTCTAACAGAACACGAGGGCTTCTATGCTGGAGTGGTGGGGGTGGAGAGGAAGGAGAGGCAAGGAAGGAAGCAAGGGACTTCACAGCTTTGCTAAAGTAACATCCTCCTGACTGTCTCACGATTATTTCCCAGTTAACAGGAAGGAAACTAGCAGCCTTAAAGTCCTCTTACCCACAGTTCCCTTCAGAGCAGATGCCATGAGCATGGTGGCCATGGGAAAGTTTGCCTTCCCCCCTCCTCCCAATCACCTGGGAAGGAGAAGGAAGCCAGAGGCAAAACCAGAAGGGACTATTCGATTATCAGACCCACCCTGGCCTCCTCCATCAGCTGCATTTCTTAACTGCTGACCATCAGGAGCCTGGTTTTCAGCCAGAGACTGCTACTGCTTAGACACACGGAAGAGAAACGGAAGGGCCACCTCGACCCACCAGAGACAGACATTTCACCTCCCTGTGACTCACTGCAGGCATCCGATCAGACCCAGCCCAGGGGGAAGCTCAGCAGTGACAGCCAGCCTACGCCCTTCCTGCTCTCTCCCCTCCCAGCCTGAAGCCCACCGGACCATCTCCTAGGAAGGGCGGGCAAGCACAGCCTGTAAAGGGGGCCTGGTGGGGACACAGACACTAGCTTTTGCTTCTGCTTCTCTTCCATCCTAATCCATGAATGGCCAACTTTTTATAGCCACCAAAAGGAATAACACAACTCCCTTCCCGACCGAGAGGGACCCACATGTAATGGTGTCACATCCCACAGTTGAAAAGGGAAGTCACCTACTACCCTCCCTCCCCAAACCCCACGCCCAACTCCCACCAAAGGATTTCTGGTTTGATCCGATAGTCTTGGCTCATATAAAAGTTGAAACACAGGGGAGAAAGAACCCTTTCCTGGTGGAGCTTGGAATCCAGTAGCCAATGGGAGAGACCATGAATAAAAGACACAATGTTAGGAGTCTGAAATCCTGCATCCGAGAGGCTCCTGCTGCCCCAGACTTAAGTTCTGGACTACAGAGAGATTTACGCTGTGAAAGCAGAGAGTGGGTGAAGAAGGGGGAGTTCAGTGCCAATCCAGAGTAGTCAAGAATGGGAGCAGGGCAGGCTGGGAGTGACAGAATATATGGGTGCTTCCTATAGGGTTGGCCTTGGGGACAGAAGGAGGTAAGTCAATCCAGGCAGAGTGTAGGACAGAAGGAAGTAAGACCATTCAGACAGCTGAGAAACACAGACTTGTGGTGATATTGTGTTCCCCAAAAGACTGTGCACCCTAATGAACTTATCTGAGGTCAGAGACAGAACAGCCACTAGATAGATATAGAGGATAGGCAGTGGTAGCACACTCCTTTAATCCTAGCATTCCAGAGGCAGAAATCCATCTGTTCAAGGATACAGCCAAGCATGGTGACTCACGCCTTTAGTCCCAGGGAGTGATGGCAGAAACAGAAAGGTATATAAGGCGTGAGGGCCAAAAACTAGAAGCATTTGGCCGGTTAAGCATTCAGGCTTTCGAGCAGCAGTTCAGCTGAGATTCATTTGGATAAGGACTCAGAAGCTTCCAGTCTGAGGTAACAGGATCAGCTGAGGAACTGGCAAGGTGAGGTTGGCTGTGGCTTGTTCTGCTTCTCTGATCTTCCAGCATTCACCCCAATACCTGCCCCAGGTTTGTTTTTTATTAATAAGAACTTTTTAAGATTCCTGCTACACAGACTCGTGTTCAATGACTACTCTGCTGTCCCACAGAATGGGAAACGGGGAGCTTGGTGGTGGGGAGCAAGCACCAGGAGTTCACCAGCAGAGTGGGTAGGTTCAAAGGTCATGGTAAGATCCTCCCAACTGTCACATTTATAAACTCCAAGCTGTGGTCTTCCAAGCCAGCACACACTCGGCAGGGACACTTCGGACACTTCCTCCTCTTGGGGAAGCTCCTCATGGTCACCTACCTGGACTCACTTGGGCCCTGGGAACCAGCACAGCATGCCCTCTGGCTGTGCTCAGGCCCTTGCTCCCCAGGCACACTGCCCCATTGCCTTGAGGAGAAGCAGAGCAGAACTGAGACTATTCCTAGGAGGTGCTCTCCACCAGGGATGGACCTCAAGGGCACATGGCTATCCTCCGCCTTCCTGACAGCTGACAAGACACCCAAGGAGGAGAACTTAGAAAAAGTCATCTCAAAGCACCACCCAGGCCCTACACATCAGAAGCATAGTATCAGGCCAGCATTTTTTGAGTGATTTTTAAAGTGTGTGAAACAGTACTCAAAAATGTTTGCTTTCTCTGAACCACCAACCAAGAATCAGTAGACTTCCTTCCTGGTTGGAATGGACAGAGGAATCATTTGTTTGACTATCTCCCAGTTCGACCAGGTCCATCTGCTGCAGTATCCCCATCAGATACAGAGGTATTTCCATCAGTGCACAGTCTCCATCAGATCAGGAAGCCTTGTCATCAAACTGCCTGTCATCTCAGAAATTCCAGCACCCAGGAGGCTGAGGCAGGAGGATCACAGCCCAAGATCAGCCCTATCTATATAGCATCTCAGGACAAAACAAAAATCGCATTGGGATAAGTTCAAATCTGTTTTGTTTTTGTTTTTATTATTATTATATTTTGTGTGTTTGTGTGTCCAAGGGAGTGTGTGTTATTGTGGGTGCACATGGAGTCCAGAGAGGTCAGGTCTTCTGGAGCTGTATATAGGCAGTTCAGCCATCCAACATGGGTGCTGAGAATTGAACTCAGGTCCCCTGGAAAGGCAATACATGTTCTTAACCACTGAGCCATCTACCATCTCCATTTTTGTTTGCCTTTTACACACTCTATCCATTGACCCTCAGACCAATGTGCTAAATTAACAGATGATATTAATTTAAACATGTTCCCTTAACTACATATCAGCCATTGGGCAGAGCAATTGGAAATGGGGCACAGATTGACACAGAAATGCAGGGCGGGAACTGGGATGGTCCCAGATAATAAAATAGTGTGCACATATTAGAAAGACAGTCTTTGCGGGGCGTGGTAAGTGATCTAATTGCAAACTTGAACTTCAGCTGCAAACTCTGGGAACCATGGGACCTGCAGGGTTCAGGGAAGGACTTCCAGCCTGAAGAACACAACCACCTTTTTGGGAAGATGGCAGGAAGTGGGGAGTGTCACAGAGACAGGAGGAATCAGTCATGTTGAGCTCATACCATCAGCTGTCTAGGGCCTTACAAGAGCTAATACTGGAGGTGGGTAGAGGGCAGGTAATTATTAGTTTTACGAAATGTATGTGAGATGAAGGGCTCGGGAGTGGAGAGCTTGCCTAGCATGCAGAATCTAGAGTTTGATCCCTAACATGGAAAAAATAATAATTCTGTGAGATGACACTGAGTCCCTGTAGTGTAGAAATCCTCCCAGGTTCTCTAAACGCAAGGATGACACACAGAACAGATGTGGAGGGGCAGGCCTAAGGATGAGCGTAAGAGGTATACTGGAAGTATAACTCAGTGGGTGGATGGAACCCTAGGTTCTATCCCCCAGCCTGGAAGGGTAAGAGATGACAAAGACAGAGATGCTTCAGCAGGTAGTATTTTAATCCCTGTGTACATTTACCTAGCTGAAAAGACATATTAGGGAAGAGGATGTAGGTTGTTAACAGACCCAATAACACCCCCCACCACCCCAGCTCACATAACTAAACCATGATGGTGCTGGTTGACAGCACAGTTAACTGTGCTGAGAGAGGGAATGGCCCCAGCACTCCGTGTTCTATTTGCCACTGGTGCAGTGGCACCTCGGACTGGTGAACTGTGCCCTACATGGGCACAGACTGGCGACCGCCATCCTGTCGGTCAAGACTCCAAGAGAATTCACCACCATCCCGGGCTTCTCCTGTCGTTTCAGAAATCAACCCTCACCAGTGTTAGACTCTATAAAGAGTGGGGGGAGGGGGATTCAAAGTCTAAAGCAGGACCATCCGTGTGTGAGCTGAAGCCAGGTGGTCCGAACAAGCTGCAATTACAGAGACTCTCCTGCTTTCACAGTGCTCCTCCGTACCCTTTGACCTACTTACTACGGGAGAACTGACACACGAGTCTATAATTCTCTAGGGTTTCCCTTCTGTGCAGTTTGTTTGTTTGTTTGTTTGTTTATCCACGGTGCTGGGGACTGTACCTAGGGCCTTCAGCATGCCGAGCGCTGCGCTGGAAGCTGTGCTCTCCCACTGCACTGTGCCTCCTGCCGCTAGCAGGTAATTTCTATCATGACTGAACTTGCCTTGACTGGCTTCCATTTGAAACATTTGGGAATCCACTCCTGCAAACAACTGAGTTGCCCCAGTTTCTGCAATTACAGTTCCTTTGCTGGCTGTGGCAGGCTATGTGCAACCCCTGTCGCCAACAGCACACATGCCAAGGAAGCAAGGACACCCAGAGACCACAGTAGATACCACTCAGGAAGAAGGAAAGTGTCAGTCAGTTAGCCTTTCTTCATCTGGATAAGAGGAAGCAGATGAATAATTCCCCTGTGGGCGCATTGGAAATGCTCAAGATATGGAAGAAAAATAAAAAGTGCCAGGTGTCAACATGGCTCTGTGGGTAAGGCGCTTGCCACCAAGCCTGACAACAGCTCAAGTTCGATCCCTGGGACCCGTATGGTGAAAGGAGAGAACACAATCTCAACAGCTAACCTCTGATCACCACGGCAGCCAAGATAAACATGCACTGTCTGGAGCATGCATGGGTACATGTACACACAAATTTAAAATGTAAATATACAAATAAAAGTGCTGCATTTTTAACAATAATGTAGCAATGGCTGATTGAGGTGTGGCTGTTGCTCCACCGGGAGCCCACCTGCTCTAGGGATAATTGATTGCTTTGTTCTATGGACAGGGCTGTGGCTGATACGCAGCTGCAGAGGCCAAAGGTCACAGCCGAAGGTGATCAAACTGAAGGGTGACCAAGTACCCAGGATGCCATGCGGAGTTCTTGGATTTCTGTCCTGTTCCTTGGCCTCCTGGGGAAGCCTGCACTCTCTCTCCATTGCCCTGCCTGGTAGCAACACCGACAATCTTCCTGCCCTTGTCTTTTGTTCTTCCTTCTGCTTCCCATCACTGGGAGCGTGCCTTAGCTTGTTTTCCCGTTGACAGCAACAACCAACAGCACTAACGCACCGATGTGGGCATGGAACTGTGATACCAGTCTGAGATGCTCTTTGCAAAACATTGCTTCTGTATGGCAGAACAGAGTAGAGCCAGCTCTGCCCACTCATGGGCCTCTGGTTTCCTAACACTCTGCAATTGACTCGCACAAAACTCGGGGCTCCTTGTTAGGTATCCATGACTCAAGTCTTACAGTAGGCGCCGCTGAGAGATGCACACCTTCCAAACATTCAGCTGTCTCCTAATGACCAATCATCTCATGACTAATGCTCTATTCAGAAATCTGGCTGTCTGCACCTGCTCCTGGCTGGCAGTTAGAGACCTGTGCCTCTACTGCAAACAACACTGCACTCTTGCTGCCAATGCAGAGCTGCATGAGGTTAACAGAAGGACACTAGCAAATCTTCCCAGCAGGTACAACAGTGAGGCCTGGAGACTGTGCAGTATGGTAGGAAAGTCATCTTGGAAGACAACAGCGTAAAGCAAGGGGCAAAAGGAGGCACTTCAGAATGATTGTAATATTAAAGGAGCTCAAAGATTCCAAGGAAAAATGACCGAAGACTTCGCCAGCCATCTCTATGACATGATGGTCACGACAGACAGATGGGGAAAAGACTGGAAAGCCAGGTGTGATGGTGCACACCTGTCATCTCAACACTTGGCAACTCAATGCAAGAAAACAGCCCCAGGTCAGAAACCAGCCTGAGTTACAGAGCAAGGCTCTGTCTCAACAAACAAGCAAACACACAACAACCACACGAAAAAGGAAACAGACAGACAAGCAAACGAAAAGCACTACAATGTAACAGCTGTAGTGAGAGCTAAAGAAAACTACTTAATTCACATGGATCTAATATTTTAGCAAAACTGATCCGAAGGCCAATAGGTAGACGATGTTTTTTTTTTTAATGGAACTGGACAGATGGCTCAGGAAATGAAGCATTTGTTGTGCAAGCTTGAGGATCAGGGTTCAGTTCCCCAGAATCCATGTAAATAAACGCCCACAGCCGTGGTGGCCCGCCTGTAATCCTGGCAGAGAAAGGGGAACTCTGGAGCAAGCTGGCTTGTTAGATTAGCCAAATGAGCAACCTCCAGGTTCATGTGAGATACCTGTTTCGACACATGAGGTAACAAGGGAGGCACCCAGTGTCAACTTCTGTCCCTCCACAAACATCCGCACATGTGAACACACATGCACGCACATACATAACACAGAAGAAAAGCACAGGACAAATGACTAAGGTGCATCCCTCGGTCCCTACCTGTTACTGGGTATAGCTGGTCTATCCTGCCCCCTGCCCTAAACTTCTCCAGCCCAGGGCTGGGCTCCCACCCCCCAGCTGCCCTTCCCTATATAATCCAGCCATTGTAGTTACCTGGTCTTTTTTCATCTACTTTTTCCCCTTCTGGCCTCTTGGTCTGGCTCGCCCCTCCCCACCTCTCCTTGCGTGGCTCGGGGCCATGTCCACTCTGGACTGCCCCACATGTCCCTGCCTCTGGCTGTGCTCTCCCCTTTATCTACAGTAAGCTTTCTCCTCCACCACACCTGAGAACTCATGCCTCTTCCTTGTTTATTTCTTTTTTCATTCACATCATAGGGAAGATTTGGGGTTTTTTTTGGGGGGGGTGGGAATTGTTTGTTTGTTTTTGTTTTTCAAGACAGGGTTTTACTGTGTAGCCCTGGCTGTCCTGGAGCT
The DNA here is from genome assembly GCF_903995425.1 of Onychomys torridus. NCBI lineage: Eukaryota > Metazoa > Chordata > Mammalia > Rodentia > Cricetidae > Onychomys > Onychomys torridus. Next base: position 83,206,661 of record NC_050447.1, on the reverse strand, counting down.
CAACCTGTAGACCAAGCTGGCCTCAAATTCAGAGATCCACCTGCCTCGGCCTCCCGAGTGCTAGGATTAAAGGCGAGCACCACCACCACTGCCCTGTAGAAAGTTTTTAAACTGTCCAAAAATTTACTCCCATGGGGGGAAAAAAACAAAAAGCAACCCTTGAAACCTGCACTGTTCACTCTGAGAGTGGGCTGTGGTATCTTTCCAGCACCCACTCTCCAGACTCAGATCTGCAAATATAATAATGATTGCCTAAAATTTTGTTAAATATAAACTAAAAGGTAATTATTTTCAAATTTTTCAGTTTAGTTTTTCAAGACGACACCTAAAGTGTTTTTTTTTTCCCTCTCCAACATATTGTGAAATCTTGGTCCCCGTTTAAGTGGGTCACCAGTGGCCCCTTTCTGTTTTTAATTATCCTCAGATAACAAGGATATGCTGTAGAGGCCCTAGGAAGAACTTTTTAGAATATAAACCAGTACTTTGGACTGTATTTATGTCATTTTGAGCCAAGTACACATTTTAGAAACAGGAGCACCGGGATCCAGAGCACAGTGTAAGTACAAGGATGTGTTTTAGTTGATACAAAATAATAAAAATAACAACACAAATGACTATTTGTCTCAATTCTTCTCCAAAGTGTCAAAGTATGATTGTTTACATGGCCTTGAATTCTCAGCTCTGACATCCAATTGTATTGGAATCAAGTTCTGAGACTTCCCTTGTTTGTTAATAGTCCTCGGTTTAAACTCTGGGACCTGCCCTGTGTGTTGATAGTTTCTCATTTAAGCTCTGGGACCTTCCCTGTGTGTTGATAGCTTCTCATTTAAGCTCTGGGACCTTCCCTGTGTGTTAATAATTCCTAATTTAAGCTCTGGGACCTTCCCTGTGTGTTAATAATCTTTCATTGAAGCTCTTGAACCTGCTCTGTGTGTTAATAGTCCCTGATTTAAGCTCTACAACTGCCCTGTGTGTTAATAATAATTAATGATAATAGTCTCTGCTTTCAGCTCTGGGACCTTCCCTGTGTGTTAATAATAATTAATGATAATAGTCTCTGCTTTCAGCTCTGGGACCTTGTTGTTTCTCAGTAGTTGCTGACTTAAGCATTGAGCTCTGGTTCAAGCTCTGAGATCTTTCTTGATAGTTAACAGTTCCTGGTCAGGACCTTCATGTTCATTAACAGTCTCAGGGTTGTGTACTGTCCTTAGCTTCACAGCCTGAGTCTGTGTGATTTCTGGTCTGAACTTCACCTGGGAATAGTCAAATTCACTGAGTTTTCCTATATGCAGAATGTTTATTATATAGAAATAGTTAGTATTCAGGGCCATCCAGAAGTCATTTGGATAATGAAAGTTATTCCCAAATCATAAATGCCAAGGCTTCATTGTAGAAGCATCAGTTACTCAGGGGACATTTTCTTCCAGAAAGGAAAGAGTAAGAGAATAGTTTTCCCATTAAATAAAACTGCAGCATTCCACAGCAAAGAGGTAACTTCTTGTATACTTCAATCTGCACCAGAATTAGGAGTCTAAGTTACTAACCATGACCAATTTACCTTAAAGGGGACAACAAGTCGTTTCTAAAGATTCATCTGGCATGGATTCTCCAGAGTGTCTGTAACCAAAATAATAAACATGTTTTGGCTTAACTGTTGATATTCCCATCTCAGAGATTAAGACCAAAATAATTCAGTAATTATCAAATTTATTCCTCTCTCTCTCGAGTGTAGACTCAGGGCTGGAGACAGGGCTGATACCTCCCTCCAGATTTTCTAGGGCAGCCAAGCTCCCCACACCCCCAGGGCATGAACAGCATTTCTGAGGTTTCTGCCATGTTCTACTGTAGGCACACACTTGCACTATCCCCACACCATGCCCAGGAGCAGGAAGAAAACAAGCTCTAAACCCCCTTTGCAAAGACTGGAGACTTTGCAAAAGTCCCATCCTGCTCAGCTTCCTTCTCAGCATGCTAGCCACAGACAAGATGTCAATGAGCATCGTGGGAACCAGGGGTCCCTACTCAGTTCACTTGGTGCATCCCCTACCAACCTCAGGTAGGAAGCTGAGCAGTAGGAATGTCAGCACATGCCCGAAATCAGTTCTTGAGAGGCAGAAACAAGAGAATCACACGTTAGAGGCAGCTTGGGCTACATTCCCAAGTCAGGTAACTTCAGAAACCATAGGAAACATTCCTCATTTGGGCAAAGTGATTTACAAGTGGTACAGTCAAACCACATCTAAACAGTGGTGCATTCCTCAAGTTATTACACCACCACAGATGACGTGGCACAGTGGGCTAATAATTCCCCTGGCTGTGTTGGGCAGTGGCCATTTGCCACAGAGGAGGCAGGGTGTACCACAGACTGTGCACTGTCACTGCCTACCTGGGATAAATTTCAAACCCTCTCCAAACCCCCTTTCTCTTCCATAAAACAGGCATAGAAGCAAATCCATAGATTGTTTTCTGTGTTTTTATCAGTATATATTAATTATACATAATAATTAGTTTCATTGTGACATTTTCATACATGTATATGACATATTTCAATTGGATTCACCTCCATTGCCCTCTCTTGTCCCCTTCCTCTTTCTAATTAGTTCTCCTTCTGTTTCCATGGCCGTAAGTGTGGCTGTGACCCGGCCAGTTTCATTAGGGTTGCTTATGGAAGCACGGATTAGAGCTTGTGAACGGGAGCATGGAGACCTTACCAATGGCTACACAATCGGGGGAAAAAAAAGTCTCTCCACCTCTGAACCCCTAAGAGCCACGAACTGCTTATGAATCCTCAAGGAGCAGAAGGGCCAGAAGAACCTACCGCCCCTCCACCCTGCCCACCCACTGCCATTAACTACCTATAACCCCTCAGGGAATTACCTATAACTCCTTAGGGAACTACCTATAGCTCCTTAGGGACTCAAGAATCTTGTAAGCCACTCCTCTCTGTCTCAGAATGTTGACAGCCCCGTGCTGTGCAAGTCTCAGAACAAGTAACACAGCAGCGTGTGTTCGTGTACACTTATACACAGACACGGAAACACACACACACCAGCAGCAGCCGCAGCATGTGTTCATGTACACTTATACACAGACACATAGAAACACACACACACCAGCAACCGCAGCAGGGGAGAGAGAATGGCCCCAAAGTCCATGTATTGAAGTCTTAGTCTCCAGACTTGTGGCATTGCTGGAAGGGAACAAAACTTCTGGGACATAGAGCTCAGTGGGAAGAAGTCAGGTCACTGGGGGGTATGCCCCTGAAAGCAATACTGGGGCGCCAGAAACACTCTTCTTGCATTGTTCCCAAGCAACCGTGAGGTATGCAGCCTCCTCTACCACATTCTCCCTCTGTGATAGCCTGTGCTTCCACAGGCCCAAAGCAATGGGGCCAAATCACCACTTACTGAAACCTCTGAAAGCATGAGCCAAAAGTAACCTTCCCTCTTTATGAGTAGCTTATCTCACATATTTTGCCACAGTTAACCCAAATATACTCTTGGTGGCTCGTTCACTTAGGGATACATGGAGAAAGAGGAAAGCAGAGACACCTGAGCACAGGATGGGATTTATGCACAACTGCAAAGATAGGCCGGGGAAGCTGCCACTGGGAGCAGCATGATGTGTCAGAAGCAACCCAACTCTGTAGATCACAACCTCCTAAACACAAGACATCTGTGAGCTCCTCTGTCCCTAGTGACAGCCATCCCTTGCCAAAACATTTGTCTTAAATAGTAATGTCTTGCAGTATATAAGAAGCCAAGGCATTGGAGCTAGCTGCTCACCGAATACATGTACATGGTCTATGAAAGCCCATTTCCAGTGTTACCAAACTTCCATTCACCATTGAAGAGTCATCCTTATTTTAGAGGTGAAACTAAGAGATTGAATGTTTTGTACCATGTAAAAGGGTAACTGAGATGGATGGATGAGTGGATGGATGGATGGATGGATGGATGGACGGACGGACATATCACAGCTGAAATTCCACTGTCTAGACATTATGAAGCTAAGGTGTCCCTGAGGTTCCTAAGAGATGTCAGCAGCATCCCACCCCCATCCCACAGTGAGTCCTCTCAGAACTGTGCGATGTGACCACTGCACCCTGTAAGATAACATCAACACAGACAATTGCCCAGAACAAACAGAGCAGAGGGAGCCTGCTCCACCATGGACAGCCCAAGAGCTTGATGCTCCATGAGCACAACCAAAGCAGAAAGGGAAAGAGAAAGAAGATTTTGGAACTTGAGGATCTGGGGACAAGAGATGAATAACCACCCCACAACTGCCATGAGCCCATGAGCCCCATAGCCTGATGGACAGAGTCACAAGGAAACTGCTGTGCGTGTTGCAGATCCCCCTACACACACACACACACACACACACACACACACACACTCCCCTTCTGCATACACCACACAACTTCCTGGTACTTCTCAGCACAGAGGCTGGGATTCCTTGATAAAGCAGTTCTCCAGGAGAAAAGAAAACAATCTTTCTGGAGGTCAAGAGAAATGTGGGGAGCCACAGCCATGGAGACAGACTAAGATTAAAGACAGCTTTACAGCCTAAAGCCACAGTAGTGCGGAGGAGACAAACATCATGGAGCTGGGTGTGGAGGTACATCCCTGCAATCCCAGCACTTGGAGGCTGAAGAAGGAGTTTTGTGAGTTCAAGGCCAGCCTGGGCTGCAAAGCCAGATCATGTGTCTCAAAGGCAACAGATGCGAATGTCCACTCACTAAAGTATGAATTTGAAGTTCTGGAAGCTGAATGACCTCCGTATCTCCTAAGAGGAAACTGCTGCTTAAATGTTCTCACTGGGGGGGGGGGGGGAGAGTTTGAAAGAAAACAGGTCAGTTACTTGGAATTTGCAAAGCGTAGGTGGTTAGCTGCAGCACAATGGGCAAGGCCAGGCGCAGGTCTGCCTGACTCCTCGGGGTGTCTCTGAAAGCACTCACTCCATCCACACCAGGCAGTGAGACAGCGACTCTCTAGGAGTCTCCAAGTTAAGACAGCTCAGCTGCAGGCAAATACACTCAACAGATGACATGAAACAAGCAAACAGAACCCCTGTGGATTTCACTGTGCTGCACTGAACAAACACTGGATGGGCTACATCTGGCCAAATCTCTTCTTTCTCTAAAAGCTGAATAAAAAAAAAAAACAACAGATTTTAATATCAGAATAATTACTGTTGGGTCAGTTTGATTTTATGGCTACCTCAAGACACACTGAAGCCAGCTAACTGATTTGAGTAATGTGCTAATCATCTGATGATGGGGTGTTGGCCCAGAACCCGATGAAGTTGAAACTCCAGGCAAAAGAGCACAAGCTGGATGGGACCCATCGGGTCTCAGCCACCCAAAGGCCTCAGCCTCCTTGCACAGCCCTGGGTAGTTCTCATTCAGCTTCCTAGGGCCGTGAAAATGGCTAACTAAGATGAAATCTAACATAGCAGAGAATGGCTTGCGTTCTCTGCTTTCCCTTCTGATGATATCACGAGGGTCACAGATAATTTTAAAGGCTCTGATGGGTCTGAACTTCCAGACTCAGGCCTCAGTCTTTGGCTTTCCAAAGTGGAAGACGATGCAGGAGTGAAGCCACAGGTCAAAGATGCAGCCACCCTCCTACAGCAGATGCAGCCAAGACTGAGCATGCTTGGTGGATCCACAGCCAAACCTCACCCAACAGTTAAGAACCTCAACTGGGTGCAGGTGCTCATGGGAAAGTAGAACCTCTGGCCACAATTAAACATTTTGAATTCACGAAGAATGTCATCAGCCACACTCTTTACTGAGAGGGTCATGTGTTACTTGGCTATGGGATGCTCCCTTTCAAATCCAGCCTCAGCCCACAGTCGGTATTTTAGGAACATCACAGAGGACACTTACACAAGCTAAGATGGCCACAATATCACTAGGTAATACCCTATTATGGACCACCATCATATCTGTGGTATGTTCGTGTGTGTTGTACATAGCACAAAAGGCATTTCCACACACATGCTCTAAACTATCAAGTGATCCAGGAGCACAGTCCCCTCTTACCAGGAAGATGCAATTACAGAACCCTTCCCCTAATGTCCTTCCAGGAGCTGGACACTGTCACAGCAGAGTCTGAATGCCCTTAGTGAATCCCTTCCCATGCCTTACAAAGCTCTGAAGAAACACTTTCAGGTCCTACCCTTCATGTGATGTCTCCTGCACTGGGCCACCTGTCCCCACCTACACATCACAAGTTCCTCCTGCCAGGCTGTCTGAGTACTTAACTTGGTTGCATTTGAGAAGGGCAGTACTTGAGTTCAGGCTCCCCAAACTGGAGACACTGCAGGCTCTGGCCTTCCAGTCTAGCACTGCAACCATTTTCCCTGAGGCAGGGCTGCAGTAAGCATGGACTCATGGACCACCTCTGCCTCCAAGGGACACATGCACTTCTGGTGGAGTTATGCCTCTTTTCATTTGGGGATTCTCCCTTTCTCTATCAGCCTGCCCTACCCATCCCACTCCTCCATCCATAGCAATGAGCACGTGAGCCAGACTGAAGAGATTCCTTTTTCAAGAACTAACTTAGACTTCAGAGCAGAAAGAAAAGTCCGTCCTTCCTTCCTTCCTTCCTTCCTTCCTTCCTTCCTTCCTTCCTTCCTTCCTTCCTTCCTTCCTTCCTTCCTTTCTCCCTCCCTCCCTCCCTCCCTCCATCCCTCCCTCCCTCTCTTCCTCCCTCCCTTTCTTCTGCCAAGAGAAGCATAAACAATCCCTCTAGTTCCAATCACTTTTAGCTACTTGTTTTTAGTTGCCTTTAAATCTTTAATTTGGGAGGTCAGGAAGCTAAGCACATAATTATCAGTCACCCACCAGCAGTGCTCTGGCTCACACTTCTGACATGTAGGTCCCAGTGATGATGGTTGCCTAGGTTACTTCTCAGACATGTGAAGAACTCTTTTGTTGCAGTCATTGATTCTTCATTTAGCCCTCTGCAGGTGCCGAAATGAGTGACCTCCTGACACCAGAGAGCCCAAACTTCATTGCCCTCTCACGAGTACCACATGTCTATCAAAGAGCCCGGAAGTAGAGAAGTCAGATTTCCCCTACCCCTGACCACTGCATCTCCAGCTACCTTTCCCCAGGCCTTAAGCTACCCAGCTTCTTTGTCCCACAAACCTGACCAACCCCTACCCTTAGGGACTACCCTTTGCTTAGTGCCCAGTGGATGAGCTCTTGCCCTTCAGGAAAATCAGTATTCCCTGTGGCATGCATACTGGAAAGAGGCTCTGGCTCCTTCCAACAAAAGCTGGCATAGACCTGCAATCCCAGCAACACAGGAAACCAAGGTAGGATTATGGACCATTTAAAGCCAACCTGGCTAAAGAGTGAGTTTCAAGGTCAGCCTTGATAACTTAGTGAGACCTTTTCACTAAGTGAAAAACAGGCTGGGAACACCACTTGGCAGTAGAGGTTTATCTAGTGTATGAGGTCCTGGGTTCAGTCCCTGGTGAAGGGGAGGAAGAGGAAGAGTGAGGAGAGGAGGAAGAAGAAGCCGCAGGAGCTGCTGGTGGCCATGCTCAGGCCATCTAACGAATTAAAGAGTGAGTCCAAACCCAGGGGGCTTCACCTGGGGTTTTCCTATCAGATCTGTCAATCAACTCCATGCTTTCTTTAAAGTAGTGTGACTCCGGGAGATGAGAGATGTGCAGGGGTCAAGCTTCCCCAACAATGTGAAGCAGGTACTTTTAAAGACAAGACACCCCCCCACACACACACACACACAAATCTTCCGATACATACAAAAAAAGTATCTAATAGTATATTTCCTATCAAAAAAACTCCTCATTTGTATAGGAAATAATTCAGCATAGGTACATTTATAAGACAGTTACATTTTCAGGAAATCATTCTAACTTGATATTGACTATTATTGTAAGTATTGTTATTGCTATTATTATCCAATGTCATTAGCAAATATCTTAATTACAAGTCTCCATGTTACCTGCTATGGCTGACATTCTAAAAAAAAAAAAAAGTAGAAGATGAAGTAAAAATGTTTCTTTGTTTGAGACAGAGCCTTGCTGTGTGACTTAGACTAGCCTGCTTTGGCCCCCTGAATGACAGGATTAAAGGCATGTGTGCCCACAGCTGGAAAGTCAAGTATTTTTTAATGACTGGTCTGACATCAGGCAAGACAGAGTAGCCTGTTGAGAAAGACAGACAGCAAAGATGGTCCCAGTGAACAGCCTCATGCTAATACCACATAAAAATTTCTGCAGAGCACAACATGCTTTTGAATAAAAGTTTCATCAAAATAAGAAAAACTGCTGGAGACATCACTCAGAGAGAGATTGCTTGCCTGTCATGTGTGAAGCCCTAGGTTACAACCTCCAATACTTCAAATAACAAAACAAAACAAAACGAAGCAGGTAAATAACTCCACACCCCAGAGTACAGCCAGAAATCTCTTCCTACAGCTTATCCTACCCAGGGACTCCAAGTGACCTAACAGCTGAAGAAATCAGCAGGTCCCTGGGTACTGACAAGACCAGAGAGTGATGGGAACATCAGCTCACAGCATGCTTTGATGGGGCTTTTGAGAGGGAGAAATTCTCAGTAAAATCATCTGTGCCTGGGCTGCCTTTGCGTCATCTGTCACATCAAAACTTACCACGGGGCTGGGAGATAGCTCGGTCAGGAAACTGCTCACTGTGCCAGCATAAGGACCTGAGTTCAGGTCCCAGGACCCACATTAAACACCCAGTTGTGATGATACAGGGTCAGTAATGCAGACTGCCTGGCCGTTAGTGACCTCCAGGTTCATTGAGAGAACCTGTCTCAAGAGCTAAGGTAGGGAGTGACACCAGACGTCATTCCCAGGCTTGAGCTATAAACCAACCCAGGCACTTACTTCTAATAAACAAAAGCCATAAACATTAGTTTTTCTAAAAGTAAATAATTTTTAAAAAGCCCGAAGTTTGAGACAGGCTCAAGGTTATTCCCCCAGGTGTGGCCCTGCACAGTGGCACACACCTGTAATCCCTGCACTGCAGATGTAGGGACAGGAGGATTTCAATTTAGAGGCCGACCAAGGGCTACAAAGTAAGTTCCAAGATCTCTAGTAAGACTGTCACAAACAACATTTTTAAAGATTATCTCCCTTTGGTCACAGTTTTCCACCGATATTTACAATTTCCCTTAATTCAGCCGTTTCTTCTTCCCACTGCCTTGGAGGGAAGCTTGGCCAGCTTTGGGTCAATGCCAAGTACCAAGCTGGTGCATAGATCCCTTTCTCCTGGGAGGCTGGCAGCAGCCCACCATTGCCTCTACCTCCTGCCAGAAGGCTCTTGCCTAAAGACTGTACCTCTCACCCCCAAGTGCACGCCTCCTCCAAGCCAGGGCTCCGTCCATTCACAACAGCTGAAGCAGGAACACAGACCCCTCTGTTGGCCAGGAACGCACTTGGACAGCCGCAGGGGCTCCCTGCCCTCAACAAAGGGCTCAACATGCAGCCAGTGGGACACAGATGCATGAAATCAGCCAGTGACCTCTGCTATGGGTCTAGACACCAGTGGCCTCAAAGAGATGAAAACGGGGGTGGGGGAAGTTGTCAGAAGTTGTTGGAGGCCATTGTCCTGGCTCTGCCTGGAGGAGCAGTGCCCCTAAGCTTGGGGCATTTCTCAGCCTATGTAGAATTCCTAGGTGACCAAGAAACTGCCCAAGGGAAGTCGTGGTGACAGCAAAGACTTCCCTCTGAGGCAGCTGTCTGGTGGCTTCGGAACTGTCCATGCACGACTGTTCAAGTGCACTGATAATTCCTGTACCTTCAGGAGAGGTTCCCAGTCTACCAAGCTTACAATGGCTCCTCTAACAGCCAGATCTGTGATTTCCAAGTCTGAGGCAGAGCACAGGCCTCTCCCCAGGACCACAGCAGTTTACAAGAGGAGGTGGAGCTTACTAATAAGAAAGCAAACAAGAAATCACAACCTACAGTGCTATTTTCACAAAGAAACAATAAATGCACAAGGTGATGAGTGTCAATTAGCCCGGTTTGATCATTATGCATTGTGGAAGTGTATGCAAATATCACGCTGTACCTCCAGAAAGAGGTGTGATTACATGTGTCAATTAAAAATGTAAAGATGTTTATGTATTTTTAGAGTAATTCTGAAATGTTTATTCTGTCTCTCACCAGCAAAGACTCTCTCCTCTCTTCGCCCCTTTCCTGAAGAGAACATCTAACCTAAACACAGACTTAAAGTCTTGTCTCAAGTAAATCATTTACTGCTCAAACTGAATCTTAAATTCTTCTCCCTTTTATTTGAGAGAAAATAGAAAGGGTTTATTATGGAACACAAATAAGGAAATCATGATTGAAAATATGCAACCACTTACTAATATTCCCCCGGGAATTTAATGATTCATCACAAAACATATTTCTGCCCTGAAGAGCCTCCAGCAACAGGCATGGTACACTCCAGTCAGCCCCAGGGGGAGTGGAGGCAAGCATGGGCTCTTGTGTAAGTGGTTGGTGCCAGCCACCACAGGTGCACTCTCAATTCCAACTGACAGGGTACCTCTTCTAAGAAGCCAGCCCCAAGCACCAGGCTAGAGGCTCTTCACCACCCCTATTCACATCACTGCTCCCAGCATGCCACATGAATGTAATTGTGTTTCCTAGTTTATCATCCATGCCTGCTCCCTTTCTAGACCAAAGCCCCCTGAAGACAGGGCCAGGCTGGCTCTCTGCATCCCTTGTACCTCACACATGGTAGGCTGTGAGTGTGAACCAATAAACACTCCGAGTGTACAAACGCTTGACGTGGCCAATCCCACCCCCATAATGAAAGGAGGACATCCAAAGAGCTGTCCTCGGAGGAGCTAGGACAGAGGGATAAATGATCACCCACAGGGATAGAGAAATAAATTTGAGGAGTTACCTTTCTCTTCTGCTCCCATTTACTCAAAGTGGGCGTAACTGCTCCCCAACAGCATTGTTGTCAAAACATCGCTCATGGCATCCAGTGTGGAGTGTGCTAGAGCAATGCAGTCCATTCTCCCAGGACTTGTGAATACACATGCACATGCACGTGTGCAGATGCGTGTACACAAACACATACACACACACACACACACACACACACACACACACACACACAAAGAGAGAGAGAGAGAGAGAGAGAGAGAGAGAGAGAGAGAGAGAGAATATAAAATCCTCTGGAACGTAATTTGATGGAGCCATGCCCCCAGTAGGGACTGGACGTGACTGGGGGCGGGAAGGTAAAGATGAAGGTGTTATGAGCTGCAGCTAGGCGTTCAGGAGGGCTGACTGGGAGCCACCCCGCTGTAGTCTGTGTGGAACCCTGTGCTAGTCTAGGTACCCATTATTTCACTGCTCCCTCGACCATCCTTTCACCAACAAGGATAACCCCAAAGACCTCAGGACCTAACTCCCACACCAAAAGATGTGGGCAGACAGTTCTCAGAAGTTCAGGGCTGGAGAAGAACATTGGCTTTTAATACAGTTAAAGAGACTGTTTCACAAGGTCACTTTTGCTTGAGCACTAGATCGAAATGCTCCAGCAGAACTGCTCAAACGATGTGAAGTGTGTGCCAGCCTTAAGAGGGTTATTCGCAACAGGGCAGACTGAGCAGGGACAAGAGCTGTGTAGCTGTAGTGACTTATTGATAAACACATGCATTGTAAATCATAAGGTGGAAATCCTCCAGTTTCAAATACTGGTAAGTAAATGAAAATTTAAGGGAGTATCTTTCTAAGTGCATGTGCTGCTAGGGACTGAAGCAAGGCACGCACATGCTAGGCAAAGGCAATACCACTGAGCTAAATCTCCAGTCCCTCTAGGAATCTTTCCGTACAAGCCACAATTCAGGTAAGCTAAATGAATATTCATAGTCCCAAAGAAAGGATCTTTGTGGCTGGCTGAGTAATGGAGCAGTCCGTGCAAGCATGAGTGGCAGGCAGCTAGCTCTATGGCAAAGATACTGCAGGCTGCAGGTATTAATGAATTTGAGCTGGAAGATAATCCTGGATTATGACAATGGACCCCACATAACCCCAATGTCCTCCCCAGGGAGACGACTATACACTGTTCTTCCCACTGTCCCGTCAGTCTAAACATTTTCAGACTCTCAAAATTTGCCAGAAAAATTCCAAAGGAAGAAATAAGAAACGTCTCTAAATCATATGCCATGAATTTTGCCTTAAACTAACCCACAAGCTGCAATGTCTGTTGTTCGAACCTGGGGTAACAGCAGCAACAATGACAGCAACAGCAGAAATCAAAACCTCTAAACACACTTCTCGACAGACTAGAAGGTTGTCAAAGCAATAAGCAAGTGGTCAAGTGTGGCTGTGGCCTGGAACTCTAACCCTCAGGAAGCTGAGGCCAAGGCAGGAGAATGGGGAGTTCCAGCCCAGACTGGGCTACCTAGATCCTATTTCAAAAAGAAACCAAGAAATAACTAAATGCATTACCATCAGTTTTTGAGAGAGAGAGAGTGTGTGTGTGTGTGTGTGTCTACCTTCCACATATTACAGCAGAGTCAAAAAGCAAACACAAAACAGTGACATCAGAACCCGAATGCTCTTGTCTCTGGAATGAAACCACTGCTTTCTGATGGGTGAATCTTTTTTATTTTATTTTTTTACTGTCTTCATGAATCTATCTCACTGAAGGTGAAAATCAGGGGCCAGTACAATTTTACAATCACTCAAATCACTAAATGAATATTTGAGGCACTGCGGGCCGTATGGGGCTGCTGTAGCTTTCCAACTCTGCTGCTGTAGCTTGAACAGATAAATGGACAGGTGAGGCTGTGTGCCAACAAAACTTTATTTACACCAACAGATATCATGCCAGATTTGGCAGGCAAGCTAGTCTAGGACAGCCCTGACTGCAAAGGGCAGAGGATCCCAACACATTTAAGGGTTTGCCTCACCCCACCACGCACATAAAAGCTGGATATGGCGACCTTTGCCCATAACCCAAGTGCTTGGGGTGAAGATGCAGACACAGGAGGGTCCCAGGGTTCACTGGCCGGAGTCTAGCTGAATGAGTGAGCTCCTGGTGAGCAAAACAGAGTGAAGACTGAGGAAGGCACTTCTCCTTGACCTCTGCCCCCTCACACACATATGTGCACACACAAACACATACGTGTACACACACACATACCACCACATACACAAACACACTGAAGAGGATAATGGACAAAATAAAAGTTGTGAGAATTCGAAGAGCTAAGTGAGCACACACACACACACACACACACACACACCCCACTTCAGGTAAAATTCATACTTTAAAATAACAAGCAAAATAATGTATTTCCAAATAAATGCATTTTCTAATATAAACTGAATTTTTGAGCTGAGAAACAGAGGGGATTGAGTGGGGGAGGGGGCGGGGCAGACAAGATGCAATGAAACAGAATCCATTTACTCATGCTGAATACAACATTCTGGTTCATAAGGTGGCTAGTGAATTTTAGAATACCTCACTACATCATTTTCAACACACTTAATAGTCTATCCATTTCCCCCTCTTACAGGTGCACTTTCATAGCTTGTGATTATTAACAGAAGTGAAAATCTGAAAACTCCAATAGCCAGCTTAGCCACAGGCAGCTTTCCCCAACTACCCTCTTGCTTGGGGGAGGGGGAGGGAGGGGTAAAGAAAAAGGCTCCTGGCCGACAGGACTCTCACCCACGAAGGGCTGCCAAAGCCATTGCAAGATCAACTGTGACGGGCTGACACGCCCTGAGTGGCCTGTTTAGAAGGTTCAGCCTCTTTTGATCTGCAGACTGGCCTAAGGTCCAACTTGGCCTAATGGTCCTGGCAGTGGGTGGCTGTCCAGCCCCAGAGCTACAGTCGGGAGACATGTCAGACACCAGCTACTTCCTCAGCTATCCTTTCAAAATTCCCAAATGCTGCTTCTTTCTGAACAGACAGGAAAGACACAGCTGTGGGACCTGAGAAGTGAGAGACTACTGTCTAGGTACTGGCAGAGGTCCCAGGGGTTGAGATGCAAACGTCAGGGCTTGATCTGTCCCTAGGATACCCAGTGTCCACACTTGGCTGCTGGAAATGTGCCGAGAAAGACGGAGGGACTGAATGCTAGCCTTTAGTCAATATGAATTTATTTAAAAACTGAAGCACCATGGGATATTTTTCCTTTAAGCATGAATTCGCTGTTCTGGGAAGAGTTGGCTTCAAAGTTACCTTCATAAAGATGGTGACCAGTGCTGGGTGGTGGTGGTGGTACATGCCTGTAATCCCAGCACTCGGGAGGCAGAGGCAGGTGGATCTCTGTGAGTTTGAGGCCAGCCTGGTCTACAGAGCTAGTCCAGGACAGGCTCCAAAGCTACAGAGAAACCCTATCTCGAAAAACCAAAAAAAAAAAAAAAAAAAGTGACCAGTGAGGGAGGTGTGTTAGCTGATTCAGGAGCACACCTCTGATCTGCTCCATGCTGGCAAAGGGAGGGTCGGATGGAGGCAGTTTTGTTCTCCACACTGCTCAGCACTCTACGAATGCACCTGAACATTTTGTACAGTTACAGTGATAATTATGTAAACCAGGCTTGGTAATTACATGGAAAAACCTGCTATACCAAAGAGGGGAAAAGTAACTACATTATTTCTAAAGTTGATACGAAAAGAATAGCTACATTTTCACACTGAACACAGTACTAATGTAAAACTGAATGAAGATATGGACATTAATACTCTGACCAGAAGACCAAAGGTAAAACGAGATTTAAAAAATACCACAGCCAACGGCAATGGTGAGTACTATGGCAAAGCAAAGTGGACAAGCTGTGTACTACATTATAAATTCAAAGGTTTGGTTAAACGTCAGTGAGTAAAAGTGCTTGCCACTAAATACAATGACTTGAGTTTAGTCTCTTGAGCCCCACATGATGGAAATAGGCAACTGACTCCTCAAGTTGTGCTCTGACCACCAGATGTGCAACATGACATATGAATACAACACACACACACACACACACACACACACACACACACACATACCATCATCATCACCATCATCATCATCTATGGGGCTGGAGACATGGCTCAGTGATTAAGAGCATATACTACCCTTGTTCACTGCTCTTGCAAAGGACCAGAGTTCAGTTCTCAGCACCCATGTCAGGTAACACATAACTATGTGTAACTCCAGCTCCAGGGCACCTGACACCCTCTTTTGGCCTCCAGGTACATATGGGCACACATACAAATAAAAATAAGCTTAAAAATTAATCATAAAATGGAGATGGCAGAGTTGATTAAAAGACCAGGTTTGTTCACTTACTGGCCTGGAAATAATACAAATCCTCCTTCTAGATGAAAACTCCTCACTACTTTCAGGGTATGGTGGTGCACTCCTTTAATCCAAGCACTCAGGAGACAGAGGCAGGCAGATCTCTGTGAGTTTGAGGCTAGCCTGGTCTACATAGTGAGCTCCAGGATAGCCTGAGCTATGTAAAGGGAGAAAAGAAAAGAAAAACAAAAACAAGACCAACTCCTCATGACAGCACACTGCTTCTCCATGGGAATGCACTGAGAGCTAGCACATCTCAGTAGACACTGGTCTGGGCCCACATGTACACTCTACCACCACGAGCATGTCTAGAGCAGGGCTCAGCTCTCCATCCTATCTGCCTGAATAATCCCAGCAAAGATGAAGCCAATCCAGTAGCAGCAAAGCCCTCCTCTCTCCTTGGGTCTCCAAGGTCTCCTGAGCCTGGCTTCTCAATGAGCAGAAGACTGTGCTCTGTCTAGGGTGAGAACTAACTGGCTTCTAGCAGCTGTTGCCTTGGGGCTCACGAGGGATTAGCACAGAAAAGAAGGTGGCAGCTTTGTAGCCAAGTTGTGAGGAAATAACCATAACTACTTTATTTTTTTAGGTGTACTATGAAAAACTTACAACTTGCTACAGGCACAGT
The DNA here is from genome assembly GCF_903995425.1 of Onychomys torridus. Classification (NCBI taxonomy): domain Eukaryota; kingdom Metazoa; phylum Chordata; class Mammalia; order Rodentia; family Cricetidae; genus Onychomys; species Onychomys torridus. The sequence goes on along the minus strand of NC_050447.1, from coordinate 83,190,711 downwards.
CAAAACAGGAGAGAACAAAGCATGGTCCAAAGTCAGAGGGCCTGTCCCAGGCTGGGCCATGACACTTATTGGTAATTTTGGATACAGCACTTTTCTTCTTGGGCCATATTTTCCTTGTATTTTAAGGTGGAAAAACAAACAAACAAACCAAATGAACTATATGGAAAAACACAAAGCATATCAAAGTGCAACAGGGCATCCTTCTGAATGATTAAGGCCAGTGCTTCTGATAACACTGTCAGGAAGTATTGGGGACATAATAGACTGTTAAGAGGTATTGGGGTTACAAGAAACTATCAGGGGGTATTTGGGGTACTAAACTACCAACTGAGCATTTTGTTGATTTATGTTCTTCGTATTGTGTCAGCAACTATAAAAGGTTTATAAATAATATTTCTCAAGTTACTGCTAAAGACTTTCTGTCAATAAAGTAATAATAACAACAATAATGATAATGATAATAAAAAGTGTAGTAGCAAGAAAAAGTTGAAACAGTTTATGCAAGACCACCACATAGAGTATTGGAAGTTAAAAAGATTGACTTAACACTTGACCCAAACTTTCTACACAAACAGCTGGCCAGAAGCTAGAAGGTTAAGAAGACAGTGACAACAACACTTGAAAGCAATATGGAAGCTTAAAGGGAAGAAAAGAAGGAAGAGAGGGAGGGAGGGAAGTAAGAGAGAGAACACACACTGAAGAAGTAATTTCCCACTGCTCTTCCTGCTACCCATGGGCCATTCTGACCAGACATTTACCTCCGAGGGCCTTGATACTGTTCACCTGCGAAAGGGGCATTTCTGTCTTGATTACTTTACTATTGCTGGGATAAAACACCACAACCAAGAAACTTCCAGAAGAAAGAATGTATTTGGTGCTTATGGTTCCAGAGGATTAGTGTCCACATTAGCCAAGTGGAGGCAGCAGGTGGTAGACCTGGGAGATGGAGTTGGAAGGTGAGAGCGGAAGGCTCACATCTCAAATCACAAGAAGAAGCAAAGAGAGCACACCAGAAATGGCCCAAGTCTTTAAACTCCCAAACCCAGCCTACTGTGAAGTACCTCCAAAGCCACACCCCCGAGCCTCACCAAACAGTGCCACCAACTGGGGACCGAGTTTTGAAATGCCAGAGACTATGGGGGACAGTGATCATTCAAACCAACACCACACCACCACTACATATATCACAAGAGGATTATGAAAAAAATGCCAGCAGAGTTCCTTGTACATAAAAATACATAAAAGTATTTTGCACACATAAAATAGAAAATACATAAGAGTATCTGGTCACTAAAAGCAAGTTTCAAAAAGCATCTCAGATTTAAACTTGATTATTTCAAACAAGGAGGGGACCGAGTCTCTACACAGGAAACCTACTCCGATCCTCTTCTGTGTTGTCTTGACCTTTCTCCCTATGCCAAAATTTTACAAAACACCAAGTCTACAACATGTTCATTCTCACATATACTTGGTGATGGTAACTGACTCACCAAGCCTAACTGCAATGGGGTGACAGTGCCTGCTGCCACATCTCATTAATGTGTTCATTTGTCCCCAGAATCCAAAACAATGAGGAGACCATTCTGAAAAGATGAAACAGAGCAGCCACTGTTGGGTAAAGTGTAAGCAATCTATGTGAATTTGGCAACCAAAGAGAATTAACAAGAAAAAAGGAAAATGTGGGAGGACAGTCAGTGAGATGACTCAGTGGGTAAAGACACTTGTCTCTAGACCTGATGGCCTGAGTTCATTCCCCGGGGCACACGTGCTAAAGGGCAAGAGCCAATTCCTACAAGCTGTTCTCTGACTTCGCCACAGGCTCTGTGGCACCTACGTAACCCACCCCCACCCCACCCACCCAATAAATAAACTGTAAAAAAAAAATCCCATTTTGAGAGGGGAAGAGACTGAGCAAAGATTATGCAAACTCAGCATCACCCTTGGTCAAGTCTTTGTCTAGCTCAGTGGTTCTCAACTTCTTCCTAATGCTGCAGTTCCTCATGGTGTAGTGACCGACCCCCAACCATAAAACTACTTTGTTACTACTTCATAACTGTAATTTAGCTACTGTTGTGAATCATAATATAAATATCTGAAATGCAGCCCCCCAAAAGGGTCAAGACCCGCAAGTTGAGAATCATTATTCTAGCTGAACTGGAAAGCGGAGAAGAGACTGCACTGGAGACCACGTGTCTGGAGCAAGCAAAATCCGGGAGTGCTACTGTCTGGCCCGTGACTAGTGTCTATGCTCAAAAGTCAAAGTGAGTTTTCCACAGTAAGTTTACAGAATTTTTTAAAAGTGTGGGGGGGGGGGGGCATGCACTTATGGGAGGGGGGGGGGGGATTACTTTTCTGTTGCTGTGATAAAACACCATGACCAAATGACTTAGCCGGGCAGTGGTGGCACACGCCTTTGATCCCAGCACTCAGGAGGCAGAGCCAGGAGGATCTCTGTGAGCTCGAGGCCAGCCTGGGCTACAGAGTGAGTTCCAGGAAAGGCACCAAAGCTACACAGAGAAACCCTGTCTCAAAAAACAAACAAACAAACAAACAAACAAAAAAAACAAACGAACAAAAAAGAAGAAGAAAAGACTTATAGAAGAGTTTATTTTGGCTTATGGTTCTAGAGAGGTAAGAGTCCACAATGGCAGGGATGTGTGGCAGACAGCTACAGGCATGTTGGTAGGAAACTGAGATATCACATCTTCAACTCTAAACACAAAGCAAAGAGCTGACTGGAAGTGGGGCAGGGCAATGAATTCTCAAAGCTTGCAAACTTCCTCCAGCAAGGCCACACCTCCTAAACCTCTCCAAACAGCACCACCAAGTGGGAACCAAATGTTCAAATTCATGAGCCTGTGGGGGACATCTCTCATTCAAACAAGCACTAGATGAAGGGTTTGTTTTCGAGGCCTGCTTAAGATGGAAGTAATTTTCACATGGAAGAAAATAAAGAGCTTCCTCCAGCACTCTAGGAATTGAGAACAGGAAAAGCACCCTGTGATGAAAGTTTTTAGTTAAAGAAAAAAAATGAGGAAGTTTTGGTAGTTTTTTTAACACAGAGATGTTAGAGTTACATAAATAATCAACTAAACCACTTAGAACCGTGCAATTTTCTTGTCAAGCATATGTTTTTCTTTTTCCTGGAAACTCAGTGTCACAAGTATATTGTGAGGGTTGGTTTTCAAAAGATGATTAAATAATTCTGGGTCCAGTATGAAGCATGTGGGCGAGAGGCAGGGGGTTAGTTCAGTGTTTCAAAGTCTCCCACCAAATTCGTTTTCAGGAACAGCATGGGAAAGGTCTACTACTGCTTGAAGGCTGTTCCCTTCCCTCTAAATCTGTTCTTTGCTCTCATGGTCAGATCACTCACTTTTTTCTAGGAATGTAAGTCCTTAGTTCTTTATGCAGAACTTTTAGCCTTGAAATCCATGAACTATGAGAACCATAGTTTTTTAAAACAGGCACCTTAACCTCCAAATTTTCAGCTGTGGCTTTTCCTCATTAGAACCCACCGCTACATACATCCCAACAAGAGCTAATGGCACAGGACAGAATAGTTTATACTGTTCTGCCGACAAGGACCAGATATCCACACACCTTCATTAGTGTGCATCCTGCAATTATGTGCACATGTGCTCTGCACAAGTGTGCATTCATTCATGCATGTATTGTACTGGTGTGCACATGTGCCTGCACTATTAATGAATGTGTGTCCTGTATCAGTGCACACTTGGGCATCTTGTAGTAGTATGCACACAACAGGTCATGTAATAGCATGCACATGTGTCCTGTATTAGCATATTTGTCCTGATAACTATGTTCTATTTAGCAAAGGGCCCATTTGGACAGCAAAGACCCTAAGTGTGGAAGCCACCTAGGCAGAAACTAGAGACAACTGGTTGCAAGGCACTACACCCAGAAAAGATGCAAAGAGGTGTGAGCTGTCCTCTATCCTGGAAGACAGGAATTTCTGGCAGTGTGCTACTGCAACACTCAGCAAAGGGGAAAGCAAGTCTCTTTACAAATACAGTTGGCAGAAAACTGAACACAGAAAATACTCTGAGGACATGTGTAATTACACTCAATCAGACAGATCCCCATGATGGGTCCCTCACACAGCAGGGAGGAGCTCTTTAAATCACCACTAAATATCCTTTATACAGATGGCTCCAGACTTAGATTATCCTTCACTACAAACAGCTGTGGGGAAGGGCATCAAAGGGGACAAGTGCACACCGGAATCTACTGATACAGCCCATAATTTATTACAAAAGGTTCATGACCTTAGATCTGGGTTCAAGAGATTGTCATCTTATTTCATCTCTTCAGAGGCACTAGGCTACGGAGGCTTGTGCTCAGAGATAGAACATGCAAGCCCTTTGTCAGGATTCAGGTGGCTGCAGCACCCCACCCATTATCCTCTGGAATGGACCTTCCTCCCAGCACCTATGCTGCTGTCTCTACACTGGAGCCCTGACTGAAAGAAAGCCCTGTAAGAGCAGGATTCACATGGAGCTACATTCTCAACACCAGGAAAGTACACACACACACACACACACACACACACACACACACACGAACACACAATTTCAGAAAGAGTAGTTTCTGTGCAGTGAGAAGGTATCAGGTAGAAGCTTCAGCAGTATATTATTACCACAGAGCAGGGCAAGGACAGCCAACAGCCAGGGGCTGCATTCGTTCCCAAGACGCCTTCATTAGGATCAGTCAGATAAGGATTTCCTAAGATTCACTCTCTCTGTGGCATAGGATCCTGGCCTCTTACCATCAGTGCTCAGAAATCCCCAAAAAACCTACTGAACAAAAGGCTCCAGGACAACCATATAAGACCAGTCTTCCATGACTTACACACACCCAGACAAAGCAATGAAGTGCAAAATGCCTCCGAAGATTCTCCAGCAATAGAATTTGAAGGGGTGGGGGTGGGAGGTGAAGCACAATTTAATTCTGCTCTGCACGTACAATTTCCATTTGCAACAAGGAAGGGTTATCCAAAACAAGCGTGCATTTCGATTGCTCTCAGGTGCTGCCATGTGGAAGGGAAGCCAAAATAAATTTCAAGCAATCTTCCCCAAAGTTCAAGCCTTTAGATGGCCTGACCTGACCAGTTTCATAACTGGTATTTCCATACTTCAATTCCAAAGAACTTTTCTAAAGGCAAAAGTTGCCGGGAAACAAAACTTTGACGGCGTACTCAAAGTAACTCCTCGGCTGCAGTGAAGAGATGGCCAGATGGGGCGAACTCAGAGCAAAGGGATAAGTTTGCAAATGGTTGAAAAGAATTAAGAGGCACTGTCCAAAACGGGGGAAGGAAGAAGGTAAGATGCATGAAGCCCTGTTCCTGGAAACCCAGGGATGCTGCTGGGGTCAGGGTGATGGGGACTGACCCCAAGTCAGAGCAGGCTGGCTAGTGGGGGGACGCAATTAAACACCAATGACAGGTGGCGGAAGGGCATCCAAGGCAAGGCTTCCCTAAGACACCTGAAACCCTGAGCTGCCAGGAGGTGGCCAGTCGGGTGACAGACATCCCAAGCAGGATGGACAGAATGACAGTGAGAAATGAGAGGTCCAGCTAGGGACCAGGGAAAGCTGCTCGAGATGGAGGGCGAGAAGGGAAGGTACCAGGGTGCACGGAAAGAGCAAGACTCGGGCTGCTGGGAAAGTACTGAGCCAAAGGGGGCTCTCTGTGGCTGCACCCCAAAGCTTGTCACCTTCTACCTACAGGGAAAGAAACGGGTGTTGTTTTCAACCCCTGAGTGGCATGAGGTAGAAGAGAGAACGTGTCACTCCCAGGGAGAAACAGGCTTATCTCCCAAGGGTCCTTCTAAGAGAAGGCTTGGCCAGGTTATTTCTGTTGCTGTTGTTGATTCGGTTTTGTAAGATTTATTTTTAATATTTTTAATTACATGTAGGTGTGTGTGTGCGCGCGCGCACACATGAAAGTTCCCTCAGATGCCAGGGCATTGGATTCTCAATAGCTGGAGTTAAAGACAGTTGTGAGCTGCCTGATGTGGGTGCTGGAACCAAACTCAGGTCCGTCCTCCAGAAGAGCAGCAAGTGTGCTTAACCACTGAGCCATCTCTCCAGCACAGGCCAGGTTAATTTGGGCCTCCAATCTATATCTAACATCATCAGAAAATCTGCAGCATCCAAACCATTGAACAGAAATAAACCATTTTATGCTGTAAACGTGGAGTTACCTCTGAAAGGTGTTGGGCTGGCTGAGAAAGGAAAATGGGCCCAGAAGCCATCCATAATGGGTCTCTGTGTGCACATAGGAGTGTGTGCACACAGGGGTGTGTGCACACGGGAGTATGTACATGTAGGCGTACATGCACATGTAACAGAAAAGAGGGCTGTGTGCATTAGAAAATAATATCTGGGGCTGGAGAGATGGCTCAGACGTTAAAGGGTAGGCTTACAACCAAAAATATAAGAAAATAATATCTGTAGGTAGTTTTTTGTTTTGTTTTGTTTTTTGTCAAGAGACAAAACTTAGAAACATAAGACAGCAAGAGAACAACCGTAATGCAAAAGACACAATGAAAAGCTCTACCCCAGGGAGGGTGTGCAGGGGTGGAACTGGGCGGGGCCACTGCGCTGCTCAGGACAAGCACAAGAAAGCTCAGAAGCAGACACCAGATTAAAGCTCTTCTGTGGAGTTGACCCTTCCAATCCCCAGCTAGAAAGGGGCTGAATTTGGAGTCAGAAGATTCACGTAGTCCTAGCCTAGCTAGTTTTCAGATGCAGAAGCCTCAGTTTCTTCTGTGACAAGAGACCCATGCTCATCAGCCCTGAGGACCAGGCTGGACATCCTGGGTAGCCCCAAGTGAAAATAACAAGAAAGCCAACCAAAAAATGGAAGTAGTGTAAAAACCCATGAACTCTGTTCAAGCAGATGAAGTGCAAGGCATGTGAATATGGTAACGGGGGATCGGGGGACGGATGGAAGAGCTGAGGACTGCAGAGTCTAACTCATTGACAGTAGACAAGAGCCCTGAGGAATGAGACTTGGAGTCAGGGAGCTTGAGGTCCATCCATTTCATAACTTCTCTCAGGGCAAAGGAGATAGAGACCAACGAGAGTCCAATAGAGGGCTGTTATTTACACTGTGGCTATGGAAGGGCCATCCATCAACTCACAGTTCACATTAATGATGATGGATGTTTCAGAGCCCTGGGCAAGAGCTGACAGGCAGGCTCAGGTGGTGACAAGTGTCTCCCCACCAACAGCAGGCATTCTCCTCTTAGTATAGGTTTTCTTTTTCAAAATATAATAGTTCTATTAATTCTTTGAGAACTACATACAATATATGTTAATCATATCCCCCTCTCTCACGCCTCCCTCTAAAGTTGTGGCCCTCAACCTGTGGGTCACGAACCCTTTGAGGGTCAAATGATGCTTTCACAGGGGTTGCATATCAGATAACCCTGCACAGCAGATATTTACATTACCATTCAGAACAGCAGCAAAATTACAGTTATGAAGTAGCAACAAAATAATTTTATGGTTGGGGGTCACCACAACATGAGGAACTATACTAAAGGGTTGAAGCATTAGGAAGGTTGAGACCTGCTGCATAGAACAATGTATACAGTTAAGCCAGATTCATGTGGCAATGTTTTTTAAAGCACGTAATTCTACTGCTAGATCTAACACTTTATCAGTCAATGAAATATAAAGAGACTATGTTTTAAGTGTGAAAAACTATACCTAATGGTTATTTTTTGAAATTAATTTGAGGGGCTGGAGAGATGGTTCAGCAGATAAGAGTGCATACTGCTCTTTGAGAGGATGCCAGTTTGGTTCTTAGCACCCATGTTGGGAGCTCATAGTCACCTGTGACTCCAGTTTTGGGAGATCTGATGACCTCTTCTGACCCCTGGGAGCACGTACATGCCCATATACAGACACACATATATACATAATTGAAATAAAAAAATCTTGCAAATAGTTACTTAGACAAAAAAAAAAAAAAAAAAAAAGTTGTGACATTTTCTTTTAAGACTTAGCTTGACAGCCTCCAGAGAATCTAATATCCTCTTCTGGCTTCCTTGGGCTCCTGCACTCAAGTGTGCAATACAACACACGCACACGCACACACACACACACACACACACACACACACATTTAAAAAATAAAATCTTTAAAACACTCACCTTGGAGAAAAACGTCATGACATTTACTTTTAAGTCTTGTCCTGACAAACTACAACTCTATCTGGCATTCCACTGACGTTAAGAAACAAGTGAGACAACTTAAGAAGCTGCTGTGGACAACAGTTCCTGGATTTTAACCTCCCCACGACTGGACCAGAGCAGTCAGTGGAACTTCAGTGGCAGCAGTTGGCAAGCTCTCTTCCTTACGCAAAGACGTGGTAGGACAGCTGGGAGCCGCAAGACACTTTCGACCAGGCTGCTATGTGATCCAAAGTAACTCTGCCTGTTCATCGTCCCCACAAAGGAAGCAGCACCCGGTGTGGGCCTGGCGTGTGCCCTGCAGCTGTTTCAGGCTGCACACTGGGTCACAAGTGGTCACAAATGGAGCCAGAGGCACAAAGCTGGTGTGTGTGTGGGGAAGAACCCTGTTCCTCACCTATGCATCTGTCAACCGGTTATAGGGTCAGCTCATTTTCCAGTGTGGGAGGGAGCTACATTTCATGTCCAAATGTAGAACCTGCACAGTGACAGACCCTCTCTGTCTCCCATCTCCACCACAGACAGAAGGTACCACTTATCAAGACCACACCAGGGCTCTGGATGGCCAAGGTTTTAGCCTGTGAGTGTTTGAAAGATAAAGGTGCAGAGTCCAGAACAGAGGGAAGGAAGTGGGGAGAGCAGGACAGACTATTTCTCCATTTCGGTTTTTGAAGTTGAAGACTTTCCCAGTGTTTTCTCATGTGAAATGGACACCCTGGCTGCCCCATGTTTGTTCAGCTTTATCCCTACATGCTGTCTTCCAGCAGCTTCTAAAAGCACAGCAATTTTCAGGTCATACAGTCTACCACAGTTGAGAAAACACGGCTGAAAGCAGAGTGCAGGCTCCCCTCCTCCCCATCAACTCTCTTAAAGACTCAGAAAATGGTCCCATTTTCAAAAAAAAAAAAAAATGGTTCCTCTTCCCAAGATCGGGATAACACAACTTCACAAAAGCAGATTCTTTTTTTCTTTAGTATTATAGAAGGCTCATTAACTGGACAGGAAAAAAAAAAAAAAGAATACTTACTTCCTTTTCTTAGTTCAGTTTTAAGTTGGTTTTTTGTTTTTTGTTTTTTTTTTTTAAGTCTTGTCTTGGTGGTAATTTGGATACTGGCTTTCAATCTAAAGGAAAGGGAAATGACTGGAAAGCTAGCCACAAAATGACACAGTGGTGCTGCCAGGAGGAAAGCCTCCTAGTTCCGGAGGCCCGGGCAGATTCCTCCTGCAAGAAACCAAGTTTCCATCACCAACAGTCTTCCCTCCACTTCCCCCCAACCCCCAGCTTGCTGACAAAGAGAAACCCCTCAGAGCACTTCCTTGCTGAAGAATTGACAAAAGGGGTGGGGTTGAGCCAGAGACTGGCCATCTCCTTCTTTACCTGATGTCACAGGGAGGGGAAGAAAGTAGAATGCTGTTCTCAGACCTCATCAGTTGGTTGAGCAGCTACTATGTGCTGGGCACTGTGCCAAGTCTCTCATAGACATCATCTAATTTTATCCTTGTAATTGGAAATCAGGCTAGACTACCATTATCTTAAAGGAAGAAAATAAAGCTCCGCAAGGCTGAGCAATTGGTAAGGCAGCATTGGTTGTAGACGCACCCAAAGGCCAGCCACTCTGACTCCACAGGTTTGGCCTTCACTTCTTACCCCCAGGAGTCCCCATGGCTGCCACAACACTACAACATTCTGAGCCCCAGTGTGTTACTCTAGACTACACACCTCTCTCTTTAAAGCCACACATTTTAAGGAGCATTCAGGGTCATACCAAAGTCCCATATCTTAAACATGAGCTTAGTGTTACTTGAACAATGTAGGCAGTATATTCTCTGTGAAAGAAACTGGTGTGAGGGAGGTCGTTAAAAATTAGTCAGGAAGCCCAGGGGTGATGGCGCACGCCTTTAATCCCAGCACTCGGGAGGCAGAGCCAGGCAGATCTCTGTGAGTTCGAGGCCAGCCTGGACTACAGAGTGAGTTTCAGGAAAGGCGCAAAGCTACACAGAGAAACCCTGTCTCAAAAAACCAAAAAATTAAAAAAATTAAAAAAAAAATTAGTCAGGAAAAGCAGCTCTCACTTAATTTATCACACACTTTCAGCCCTGTGGCCGGTCCTGTGCTGGGGAGAATTCCTGGCCCCAGGTCCACCTGGTGAGACAGCACATGAAGTCTGACTTCTCTTATGGGACTATCTTTAATTCTACAGGTTGGTTTTGGGTTTTTTGTTTTGTTTTGTTTTTTATTTAATTTTTCCACATTCCCTAAACTTTACAAAAAGTTGGTGTCACTGAAGCGGTGGCATTAATGGAAGAAGACTAAGGCCCAACGAGATCAGATGTCCGGGATGACGGCACGGACTGAACAGTGGACAAATATGTCGTGCCTGACACCCCAGCAGCAGCCAGGAGGCTGAGACAGAGGTACTGCCATGAGTTCCTCCAGCCTGAGCTACAACGAGAAACCCTGTCTCAAAACAACAACACAAGACCAGGCAGAACCTCTTCAGACACTGCCTTTTCTGCAAGAACAGGCTCTCAGCACCCCTTCTGGAGCCGGACTGACTGACTGGCAGACCATTCCGCCTCTTGAACCTTTAGTTTCCAGAACCCACCCTCCAAAGGAGGCGGTGAGATGCAAGGCAGAATCTGAGGGATTTTCCTAAGTATCCAGCACGTCATCAACGCCAGCCAGCCCCGCCCTTCAGCATCAGGCTGTTGTGGGGCTGGGCTAAGAGATGTGAAAAGAAGACTTATGTGCTGACCCTGGGGCTGAGGGCACCTGCCAGCAGAGTGTGACTGTCTGGCTTTCTTTTAAGCAATACTTCCTCCCCTCAGGTCCTGGTCCTGAGACACACAGGGAAGCCTCCCCCGACACCCATCGGGGTGACAATAATTGTGCCTGTGCTGGGGTCTGTAGTGCGACAACTGGAGATGGAAATGGAGTCGTAGAAACCAAGTGGCCTGTTCCTTTCCACGGTACCGCAACTGCAACAAGCTGATTTCACCAGATCTCCAAGTCCTACACAGCAGGCCCTTAACCCTGCATCGGACCCAGACTGTGGCCCGGGACTCGAATCTCTCCTTCTGCTGCTCACAGTAATGCAAGGAACACTTTCTGGGACTCCACTTTCTAGGTGCCCGGGGTGGGGGGATGGGGAGGGGGGGGAGCTTCTGGCTGTCACCCGGGCTAAGCCCCGCCCTTGTGGAGCCAGCACACGCGCAGACACCACGGGGAGGGGCATGGGCAGGAGGTGGCAGGGTGCGCCCAGCGCCCAGTTCAAAACCCAAACCCGGGTAAATACTTCTGAGGCGCGGCCCAGGGCACAGGAGCCCACGCAATCCCGGGCGGCTGGGGAAAGGGAGGAGACCGCGAAATTGGAATTGTGTTCGCTCGTGCACCCTAGCCCGGGAGCCCTCTTCTCCACCCCTCCTCTCACCTAACTTCCCCAAAACTCGGAAACCCAAAATCCAAACACCGCCGGACCTCCCCGCAGTGGAAGCGGGGCGGAAGTGGGTGGAAGCGGCAGCCTCCCGGTGTCTTTGTTACTACGCTGGACCCCGCGAGCTAGAACAGCACCGGGTGGTAGCGGCCTGTGGACCCGCCACCCGTCCCGGCTAGTGCCTTCCGGGTTCCAGCCTCGCCCCCACAGGACCGCTGGGAGCAAAGAAACCGACCCCATACCCCACCTGGGGAGGTGCACAGCGGCATCCCGAGACCCCGGCCGTCCTTGGCCCCGCGCTGCCTCGGAGCTCCCGGCCACTCCTCACCTTGCCCAGCTCTCCCCGCGCCTCCTAGACAGGATCACAGCCTCCCGCGGGGCAGCAGTCCCACAGTCCCGACTGGCGGCTCCCTGGCTACTCGCCGCCTCTTTGCCACTGAGCCCTGCTCACCCACCCCACCCCCCGCCGCTGGATGATTCACTACGCTCCTTACCTGGAGGCTTGCAAATTCCCTCCCCTCCTCCGGCCGGGGCGGCGATCAGGAGCTGGCGCCCTCTGCCGGGCCACCGGGCAGAGCCCCGCGGGGCATGCAGAGAAGAAGAGAGTGTGGGATGCGACTCTGGGCAGGGACGCCCCTTCCTGAGCAGGAGCGATAGGGGAGGGACCGATCTGCGCCAGATCCTAAAAGCTATGCCTGCACCCAGAACAGTCACGAGAGGCCAGAGTTGTCCTCCTTGCGGGCCAAGCTGTCACCAACCACCGCCCCCGCCCACCGTGCCCCGAAAAGAAAAAAGAAAAAAAAAAAAAAAAAAAACCCATGATGCATCCACAGTACGCACGTGCAGTTTAAAAACACCGAAAGAGCAGCGTTTACAGTGTTCAAACTAAGTTTGTGCCCTGAGTCTTAGTGTCTCTTTTCTGCCTGATTGAAAAGACGGGAGGAAAGGGCGGAATTCTGTCACACTCAGGGTCTCCCTGTAATAAAAGGCTCCCGGGGAGCCCCATGTGCGGGCGGCAGCCGCCGGGCTGGGGGCGCTGGGTCGGGTCGCGGCTCAAGGCCAGGCTGGGGGGAGTGGCTAGGAGCTACCCCGGCGGGGTAAACACACTTCAGCAGCTTAGCTCTCAGCCTCCCGCAGGTCCACAGTGAAAACTTAAGGGTCCGGCTTAGAGAACATCTCGGCGCGAGGGCCTGTTCCAGACCTCCGAGACCCCCAACTTCCCGACCCTACTCACCCTCTCCGCGCTTCTGCGCAGCTGCCTTCTCCCACCTGCCGCCCCGGCGCCTGCAACAAAGTCCCCGTAGCTCCGGGGACGCACAATTGCGCTGGACCTCAGGGTCCTGGGCACAGTCCTCAGCCCCGGCTCGCTCTCCAGGAGGGCGCGGGCAGAGTCTGCACCGTTCCGGATGGTCGCAGCGTCTGGAATAGAGCGATCTGCGGGCTCAGAACTGACCTAGCGCCTCCTGCCCGGACAGCCGGTGCGCGAATCCCCGCGCGGCGGGCGGGAGCCGGGTATTAATTGTGGGGCCCCCGGGTGTCCGCCGCCTGGCGCTCTGAGTGGCTCGGATGGCGCGCCAGGCCAGCGGAGCCGGTGCGACCCACCCCCTCGGCGCGCTCCCGCTCAGGCCGGGCCCGGGGACGCGCCCCGCGCACGCGCCCCGCGGCTCTTGGGCTCATCAGCCCCGGGCTCTATTTACCCGATGCTTCCGGGAGCCAGAGATGCAGCTCACCTCCGAGTCTGCGAGCGGCCGGCGAGAGCTTCCAGTGGTTCTAGGGATAAGACCTGGCAATCCTAGCGAACGTTGCAGCCTGTAGCGCTCTGGGCTGGTTGCCAAGGAGACCGACCTTGCTAGGACACTCACCACATCTGTGCAAAGTCCAGTCACACAACTTCCACCAGCCGACTCCAGGGGAAGTTACCTACCTCATTGGTGGAGCTCTCCAACCCCTTAACATAAGACTGCAGCCCTTCAACCCCCACCAGTGGAGTGTCTGGTTCGTCGTGCCCTTAGGTGGGCCTAGACAATTTGCATTTCTCACAAGCTCCTAGGTGATGCTGAGTTAAAGTTTGTGAAAGTGTGTGAAGAGCAGAGCGATAAATTTGTATGTGGAAAATTACATCTCTGTTTGAGCAGCGAGTGTTAGAATTGAACTTCCTTTCAGTCCCTGCTCGCTTCCTCTGCGTGTTAAGTTCTTCTATTTTTTCCCCCCTGGAGTTTGCTCCTAGCTCACACAGAACAGGCCCCGTAAGGAGAAAGGAAAGTAAGTGTATTTGTTTGCTTAGGGATGACTATCAAGAATTCGGGTGTCCAAGATCAAGGTGTTGGCAAGCTTGGTGTTTCACCTGAGACTTATAGATGACCCTCTTCCCTGTCCCTTCTCATGGCCTTCCTGGTTCTGCCAGTGTCCAAATCTCTGATGGGAACATGTGGCCTGGTTGCAACTTAATTACCCCTTTAAAGACAGTGTTGCAACCTGTTTAATGCAGTAACTTCCTGAGGAATTTAGGCTTGGGATGTCTCTGATCCAAGTGGACCAGACATAGTCCATAGCTGTGAACTGCAATGCTAATACACTAGACAAGAAATTGAAGGGTTTTCTTCCAAAGCCCCCACTGCATCTCTCTTCCCTCCACCTACAATGGCCCGTGGACTTGATACACACACACACACACACACACACACACACACACACACACACACACACACAAAGTGATGGGAAGCCTGAAAGTCTGGTCAAGGAACAGCCTGTTGTGGTCCATGCCCTTGCAGAGTACTCTGAGAAGAAAATGAGAATCTACCAGGGATGGGAGTGTCATAATGGCCCTTTCAACCCTTCCTTACCTGCATATAGATGTGTGTGTGTGTGTGTGTGTGTGTGTGTGTGTGTGTGTGTGTGTGTGTGGAGAGAGAGAGAGAGAGAGAGAGAGAGAGAGAGAGAACAAATCATAAATCCAGAGCCAGAGGCATTCTTCCCTCTGCCTGGAACCTGTGTCACCCACAGTGGCAGGTCCTGGCAGTGTTGAGTAAGCACAGGGAGGCTTCTTTCCTGCTTGGATCTGAGAGTGCCTATGAACTTCAGCTGGTGTTGACAGGAGGGGTAGGTGCCTATGCCCAGGCCCAGCTAAGGAGAGGCTGTCTTCAGCAGAGTGAGTTACTCCTTTCAATGGGAGACCTTCTCAAGGCCTCAGCCCCTATTCTCTACTGCACCACGTTATACCTTGCTTGTGCTTTCACTTAAGCCTTTCTTCTTCAAGCCGCGCTCCTCCTCATGCTATGGGCCTGTGCTGGCTAATTTTATGTCACCTCGACACTAGCTAAAGTCTTGTCCTCCATTGAGAAAATGCCTCCATGTGTTCAGGCTGATTTTCTTAATTAGTGGTTGATGTGGGAGGACCCAGCGCATCGTGGGTCCTAAGTTCTACAAGAAAGTAGCTGAGCAAGCCAGTAAGCAGCACCCCTCCATGGTCTCTGTATCAGCTCCTGCCCTCAGGAGCCCTGTTTGAGTTCCTGTCCTGACTTCCTTCAATGATGGACTAAGACATGGAAGTGTAAGCCAAATAAACCCTTTCCTCCCGAACTTGCTTTTTGTCATTGAGTTTCATCACAGCAGTAGTAACCCTAACTAAGACAAGGTTGGGGGGGGGGGTGGGGGGTCTCAGATCACACTACCACTCTAAACTCCATAATCCAAGTCCACCCCCACCTGAGTATGATACAAACCCACTGACTGGCATTTCCTACTGGGAATATGAGAGTAATCCCAGGCATAAACTTTGCATTTTGCTGACTTCAAGCCACCAGCTACTCAATCCTTGATACCTCTCATGAGCCCCTTTTCTGTGCCCTCTCCACCGTGGCTGCCATCCAAGTCATCCATACTCTTCCTCCTCTGGCTTTAGCACAGACCTAGCAAGACCCTTGCCCTAGCCTGGCTTCTCAGCCAATGTCCTCCCCATTCTGCCTCCAATGATGTTGCAAATAGACCCTGTTGTGCTGTGTTGAGCCTCTTTGTGGGTTCTCCCTGGGGCCTCAGGAAGCAAGTCAGCACCTGAGCCTGCTTGATGATTGCTCTGTCTGCCCTGGCCTCCCATTCATGGGAACCATTCACACGTGACCCTTGCAGAACAGCCACACTTGTACCTTTCTACCATGAAAAAAAGACATCTTTCCCCTTCTTGCCACTTCCTGGAGTTGCCATGTGCAGGAGCCCCCATCCTTCCCATTCACTCCCACAGCTCTGTCCATGAGCCCTGGTCATAACCCTTAGAACTTTGGACTGTGTCCACCCATCATTATTCTGTGTCTTCCACTAATTTTATTGTGAGCATTCAGAAAAAAAGAACCTCAACCACTTTGGGAAAGTCTGACAACTAGACTGGACTTAATGCTCCAAAAATATTAAAAATTTATATACTAATATATACATATATTATAAATTTATGCACATAATACATATATTAAGGAATGAATTAAGTCTTGGAGTTCCAGAATAGTTGCTAAAAATTAGCATTTATTTACAATGACCTATTTGGAGCAGTCCCCGTTTTTGTGATAACATTTTGTAAAAATTCTTCCCCAAGTCACCTCTTACTTACAGTCTGCCTTTTGCTTCAGGATTCTTGAGACAGAACTTTTCAATCTGCTGGTCCTAAATTCTGTTTTATGACCAAACACCACCTTCTTTACCTCTTTTCTTTTTTTCCCTCTTAGGTTTTTAAACATTTTGATTATATTTATTTATTTATCTGTCTGTAGATCTATGTATGGAAAGGCACATGTAGCCCAGCACACTGGTGGGTCTGAGAATAGCTCACTGAGTCTGCTGTCTCCATCACCAAGTGGGTCCTGGAGATGGAACTCTACTTGGCAGGTTTGACAGTGAGTGACTTTATCTGCTGGACCACCCTCTACCCTCATTTTTAGTTATTTGAGAGAGGATTTCATGTAGCTCACTAGCTGGCCTAAACTTCACTACATAGCTATGGATAACCTTGAACTCTTCCTGATTCTTCTGACTTGACCTCCTGGGTGCTGGGATTATAGGCATGCCCCCCTAGCCTACCGTATTTCTTATGAAGCAAAATTAGAAATAAAAAGATTAAACTGCATCTTTGAGTTTATATATTTTCAAGGGGTGTGAGTGACAGTGTATGTGTGTATGTGTGGGTGGGTGTGGGTGTTTGTAGGCCTGTGTAATTAAATGTACTTCAACCTGTGGGTCATGATTAAAAAGCCTGCATGTCCCTGCCTTAGACAGCTACAGAGGACATACCAAAGAACACCCAGATCAGAGAAGGGGTACAGTTAAGCAGAGAACATTCTCTGGAAAGAGATGGATGGTCTGGGGCAGACTTTTAATCAAGGAATGGCAGAGTAGACGCTAAAACACAGTGTTCCCTCTCCAAACAGTGGGTTGCCTTGTAATGCTTCTGTGGACTGAAGGTAGATACACATGTACAAGATGGGAGTAAGCCTTTAAGAATGAGAAGATATGAGACCAGCAATTCAGAAAAGCAGAGAGAGGCACAGTTCACTGCCAGAAGGAGCTAGTGTTGACTGAGGTTACCCAAATGGGTGAGAAGTGCAGTGAGTTGGGGTTTCCTAACCCACTTTGCATTAAGAGAAGTCCAGGGCTGCAAGAGTCTTATTGAGCTGTGCTTTGTAGAAATAAAGGTAGTGCATGCTCTGTTGGAGCAGGCGTTAAAAGCCCAGACCCAGCTACAGTGCTCAGGGTAAAGTGTCCAGTGTCTGAGCTCTGATAATGCCTAGGCTGAAAGGCCAGGAACAGGGGCAGAACGAGATAGGATTATGTAACAAGGGAACAGAACAAGCGGGCCTTGGAAACTACAACCTTGACAGTTATGCCAAGTATTTCCAACATCTTAGATGCCTTTACAAGGGGAAGCAAGCCCCAGCCCACAAGTGTTCAGAAGGCAATGTTCTCCCTCCCTAGCCTGAAGAACCATGTAAATAAACGTTACATATTATTGCCATAATAGTTTTTCATTGGTTATTCTGGTCTGGATAGATTAGAAGAAGGACCCCAGGGTGAATGTAGTTGAAAATTTTAGAAGAAAGACAAATACAGTGAGCTGAAAACACACAAAATTATAAAAGAAATATCTTTAAAAGACAGCTTTGATAGGTCTGCCTCTCAATAGAAACGAGCGTGGTGGCCAAATGTCATTATGCCATTATGTTTTGTTTTTAGAAAAGAGGCAGAATCTGAAAGAAATCAGGCTGGGATAAGCATGAGTTTTAAGAAAACTTGAAAATGGGTTCCAGACTCTTTTTCTTCTTCAGATTTGGGGGCGGGATTAGGAGGAGTTGGGCAAAATCAAAGGTGGTTGTGAAAACTTCCTGTAGTCTGCACTGTTCTTTGATGATGCAATTCTTCACACTGGGCCTGCCTCAGCCGTGGAAACTAAGCTAGGTGGGTGTCAGCCGGATTCTGTATCCCAAAACACAAAGAAGACTTCTCATCTCTATTTAATTTTCCACTCTCTGTTGTAACTTTATCATTAACAATACTCAGAAAATAAGAGGAGCTTGGCTACTAAGAGAGATATACAGCCAAAGGAACGTGTGTGTGTTAGCTTGAAGAGAAAGGGTCTCACTATGCAACCCATGGTATCCTTGATCTTCTGGCCTCCAGTGACCTTCCCACTTCAGCCTCTGCAGTAGCTGGGATACAAGTGCATATAGCACTGTACTTGCCTTTAATCAAAGGTTATTACAGTCCATAACAGACTCTCACTCTCTGAGCTCCCTCCACAGGAGCATGCCATGTTTGGTCACAGTGGTTGTAAAAAGCATATGCCCTGTTACTTTATACTCTTCAAGGATTTAAAGTAGCCAAACAGCCCACAGTAAGGGGCTTAGCTGATAAACTCAACAATGTATAGGCTATACCAAGAAGCGACACATTTAACACCTGTCTCTCCATCACTTCCTCTTTCAAGTTTCCTGTTACCTGCCATCTCTTTTCTAATTTGGCCTTATGATTTGCTATCTTCTGAAACCGATGGCATGTATCCTGAGCTATGTTATTCTTGATAAGTGATGTGACCCCTCTGTTGGTCAGTCTCCACGTCTGTAACCTGGGGACAGTAGTGCCCACTTCTCAGGGCAGTTGTAGAGAACTAAGGATACTGATTCAACATAGAGTGCTACTTCCAGCACAGTAACTAGATAATACACATTGCCGATGTTCCTAATTGTTACCAGTTAAACTTCAGCCCTTCGTCACTCGGGAAATCGTCTGTTTGATAACAGCCACATTTGGGTTTCATTCACTGTTGTCATCTGGGATGGTACCTTCAAGTTTCATCAACCACATTTCACTTCTATGCTATGACAAGTTATTCCTGGGTTCTTTAGGACTTATGCAAAATGCTGGGAAGAAAGACTCAGCTCAGCAGCTCTGTATTTGAGCTAACAGGGCAAATAGACATTTATCATATTCACTGACAAGCAACATTTGGTGGTGCCCTGTTTTTTTGTTTTGTGTTCTGAAACAGAGTCTCATTATGTGACCCAGGCTGGCTTGGAACTCAGTGCTTCTCCTTCTTCTTCCTACTGAGTGCTGGGGTGACAGGTATGAGCTAGGATGTTTCTATGGAGCTTTTCCCAACACATCATGGGGCCCATTGGCAGCTGCTCTGACTGAAAGTCATTCTCTGTACCTGGGGTGTCCTTTCTTAAAATACCTAGGATCTCCAAGTTCATTACCTGACATCCTTCCACTGGCTATTTGTGAAGCTATTTGTGAGGGTGCTCCCTCAAAGTGATCACTACAGCATGTATAGGGACAAGGGGCTCAGCTGTGACCGAGGAGTTGAAGTGATTCAGTGAAGAAGTATGGCAGAAAGAAAGCTCCCAGGAAAAGACCTTTCTATATTCTGAAGTCATGAAAGTCCATTTGTTATTTCCTTCAGATAGTAGATGGTAAGTGTGTGTGTGTGTGTGAGAGAGGGGGGGGGGATGCATATGTATGTGGATGTACCTGTGTGTGGTGTATGTGCACATGTGTGTAGCATATGTGCATGTGAGGGATACATACCTATGGAGTGAGTGGGTCACAAGAGGACACAGAGAATCTTCCCCTGTCACTTTGCATCCTATATTTTAAGCTCTCTGCTCCAGCTAGGCTGGCAACCAGCAACTTCCAAAGACCCCCTGCTCCACCCTAACCTCCTGAATACTGGGGTTGCATGCACACGCAGCCAGCTTTGCTTCTATTTGGGTGTAAGGATGCTCTTACAGAACACTCTCACCCACTGGACCATCCCCCTCCCCCCCATTCAAATCTTTTACACCAATATCAGCACAGCAGTGTCTGAGTGAAAGTCGTAACTGAGTGACTGTGACAGTGTCACCCCACCTGCTGTAGCGTTGGTCTAAGAAGCCACTGTTTCCACTTGCCCAACACAGAAGAGAGCTAGTCTATGGCTTCCTGGTGACTCCACACTGGCACCCCTGCAACAGATCCAGACACTGTGATTGGCAGTGGTCCGCAGTTTCCTGAATGTCTTTGAATTTTTGCCTTAGGTTTGCCTTAGGTTTCTAAGGCAAAGCCCATGGCAACAATGAAGCTGTTTCCTTCTGAGCTTTCCCTACAAGAAAGCAGACAGGTGGTACCCAGGGTAACAATGCTTCTTGTGGCTGAGGACATTCACATCTCTATTTATCATGGAGCCATTGCTGATAAGAGACTTCTAATCAGTCGATTCTGTTTATCAAAAATAGCCCCTTCGTCCTCCTTGGAAATCTTCCCTAACTATAAGCCATGATTTTAGTCAATGTGCCAAATTAAAAAAAAAAAAGACATTGTCCCCTTCCATACAAAGAGAAAAACATAGAAAATAAACAGCTAGCAGCACAGTCACAGGTCTGCAGAACTTTCTTCTTCTGGGATGCTGATTAAGGGGTTTTCTCTGCTCCTAGCTTGATACTCCTCAGATGATAGAGGCCAAGGCCAACAGGCTAGCTTAGCTGCCACATTGATAGTATAAGAATCCATCCCAGGGGATCATCCAGCCTGATGGTGCAGCAAAGGCTCTCTGGTCCTGCCTGGACACGGTCTTTGGGTAGCAGCTGTACTGGTTCAACCAGGAGGAGGCTTGTGGTAAAGTTGCAAAAATATACCAAGACATTGTCTTCAAAGTTTACAGTTGAACCACATAGGAGCATCCCTCCAGGGTGCTCAAAGGGAACCAGCAAGGAAATCTGTGCTGGAGATCAAAATCTGTAGCTGATCACCACTGCCAGGACAAAGCTTTCTTTCAGACAGTGTAAAGATCTTTCCTCAGAGACAGGGCTTCAGGCAGCAAAGAGTCCACATGCCAGGGCTCAGGGATCAAGGTTTCTGTGTAGGGGTGGGAGGTAAGTAAGTTTCCTGGTGTACCTTAGGGATCATGAAGACTTCCTAATTGTTGCTCCTGCTGGGTTCTTACAACATGCGAAACAGTTGTCCCCAACTGTGCCTTTCCCTCCCTCCACACTGATAGCCTTTACCAAGGTCATCAGGAAAAGTGGTCAGTATTAGTTGTACTGCTTTCAGCTAATGTAACAAAATCCTCTTCATCCTGGCTTTAAGAGTGAAGGGTAGTGATGGGAGAAGTGTAGGGGTTGTATTAGAACTTACAAAAGGAAACACACACACACACACACACACACACACACACACACACATCTCCTATAGATATGTGTGTGTGTGTGTGTGTGTGTGTGTGTGTGTGTATGTGCTGTGTACCAATGGAAGGTCCAAGTATCCAGCAGTTGCTCAGTACACAAGGTTGGATATCTCAGCTGGTCTTCAATATATGCTGGAATCCCAAAGAAGTAGGCTCCAATGCCAGTGAAGGAATGGGCTTGCTAGCAAGGGCGGGAGTAACCAGGCAGAGAGAGCTTCCTTCTTCCATGTCCTTTATATAGGCTGCCAGTAGAAAGTGTGTTCCAGATTGAGGGTGGATCTTCCCACCTCAAAGATCAAGATTAGAAGAGGGTTTTGTGGTGACATATTGTGTCCCCCAATATATTGTGCATCCTAATAAACTTATCTGGGGTCAGAGGACAGAACAGTCACTAGACAGAGATAGAGGCCAGAAAATGGTGGCACTCACACTTTTAATCCTTGCATTCTGGAGGCAGAGATCCATCCGGATCTCTGTGAGTTCAAAGCCACACTTTGAAACAGCCAGGCATGGTGACACATGCCTTTAATCCCAGAAGTGATGGCAGAAGCAGAAAGGTATATAGGATGTGAGGACCAGGAACTAGAGTCGGTTAAGCTTTTAGGCTTTTAGCAGCAGTTCAGCTGAGATTCATTCCGGATGAGGACACAGAGGCCTCCAGTTTGAGGAAACAAAATCAGCTGAGGAGTTGGGGAGCTGAGGTTAGCTGTGGCTGGTTCTGTTTCTCTGATCTTTCAATGTTCACCCCAATACCTGGCTCTGGGTTTGTTTGTATTAATAAGACCTTTTAAGTTTTGTGCTACAGGTCTTCCCACTTCAAAGGTGGCATGCAGCTTTAATCCCATCACTCAGGAGGCAGAAACAGGTGGATCTCTGTGAGTTTGAGGCCAGCCTGGTCTACAGAGCAAGTTCTAGGACAACCAGGGCAACACAGAGAAGCTATTTCTTGAAAAAAAGGAAGGAAGGAAGGAAGGAAGGAAGGAAGGAAGGAAGGAAGGAAGGAAGGAAGAGAAAAGAATCCCTTACAGGTGTGCCTAGTCATTTGGGTTTTAGTTAATTCCAGACGTAGTCAAGTTGACAACCAAGAATAGCCGTCACAGGGGTGATGGTTAACATTGCCTTGGTCTGGTGGCTCTGCTTCTCAGTGGGCTCCTTTTGTAAGTATCATCCTCAGGCCACTGACAGGAATGCTGCATCTGGTTCCAGGCTTTGTGTCTGCACTGGACAGTGTCCACAAGAAGAAAGACAAGCCATCTCTGCCAGCTCTTTAGGGAGATAGTCAAATCACCATTAAGCCCCCAGGAGCTTCAAGAGCCTTCTGCACATGCCCAGTCCTATAATACATTTGTTTATCTCTGAGCCAGTCCAGCAGGGAGATGGCAGGGCCTCTGACCACTCAGGGCTAGACAAGACCACACAAAGGGTGCTGATCATGCTCCCCTAGGGTTGCCAACTATGTGTGGGGTAAAACCCTGAACAAAACTGAGGTTTCATTACCAGAAAAAGAAGAGGAAGGAAGAGAGAGACGAAGAGGAAGAGGTAGAAGCATGGCTGAAGAAACAGTCAGAGGACATTTTCATTATAATTTTAACAACTATAATTAAAGCTGTGGCCATCATGCTGGTCCCCAAATGTCCCATCTCTCTCTGCCTCTGGGGCACATGAGACCATTGTACTCTTGGCTCCCTGTGGGGGCGGGGCGGGGCAGGGGAGGGGCATGTGACAGCATCTGCTCATGGTTTTTAGGAGAGATGAGACATTTGTGATGGCTGGCTGGAGTGTTTATGGCCAGGACTAGTTTCTACAGAGTCTTCTTTGCCTTAATCACGAGGACCAGCAATTCTCCAGCAATGTCCACCTGTCAGCCTCGTCCCCAGATCCTCTAGGCCACCAACAGTGAAGTGAAGGAGGGAAAAAAGAAATGACACTTGTGAGTAGAGATAATTTGCTCCTGCCAGGAGAGACTGTTTGTTTTGACTGGCACAATAGTTCACATCTACTGAATGTCTGCTTTGTTCTAGGCGTGCGGTGACACATTGTAACTAGTCACTACAAGAGTGAGAAATCAAAAGTGGCATAGACTCCTCCCATCAGCCCACAGAGCCCCCACATGACTTCAACCTAGGCATGTGTTCTAATTTGCTTTACTGTTCCTGTGATGAAATCACTGACCAAACACAACTCGGGAAGGAACAGGTTTATTACATCTTACAGCTTATAGTCCAGGGAAGCCTGCTCAAGCGGGAACCACGGAGGAATGCTGCTTACCAGCTTATTTTCCTTGGCTTGCTCAGCTACTTTCTTATGCAAATCAGGACCCTCCCACATCAATCATTAACTAAGAAAATGTCCCACAAGTATGCCCACAGACAGTCTGACGGAGGCAATTCCTCAATGAAGTTCCCTCTTTCCGGGTGACTCTAGTGTGTGTATATCAAGTAGACAAAACTAATCAGCATAGGGTGCGTCCCACTATGCCCAAGGATGTGTTTGTGTAGGTTGCCCGGCTGAGCAACATGTTAAAGTAGAGGCCAAGTGAGCTTTGTGCCCCTGTGTACAGGAGTCTTCAGAAACTGTGCATTTGTACAGGGTCATCAAAAGAGTAACCATGAGGTAAGCACAGAAGGGCCCTGATACGACAGAAGGGGAAATCACGGAGATAACATCGCCCCCACTTCTGTTTCTGCATGTCTGTGGCCAGCTGCCTTTTATTCTAAACTGTCTTTTCTAGGACACTTGTACTGTGGAGAGCCTTGGAACATAGAATGTGATTCCTCTAAAGTCCAAAGAAAGGAACCGGGTTTGCCTCCACTTTGGAAAGAGGACATGAATCCCCCTCAGAACCAAAGCGGGGCAAGTCTTCTGTCCAGTATGACAAAGGTAAAGTCTCTTGCAGAGGACAGCAGGCAGCTTGGTGCCCATTATGAAAGGTTTGAGTTCCTCACTGAGTACAAATTTCCCCTCTCACAGGTCACTGGGTGTGTCCCAGCCATCGCTGTGGGAACAGATGCTCATGGTGAGAACAGACACACTCTGCTCCTCCTGTAACCACAGGACTCTGAGGCTCCTGCCCCGCACTCATCATACTGACAGCTCTCTAGCAGGCAAACGCTCAGAGACTCGTAATCCTTGATATGTCTGATTTTTCTTGAGTGGGTAACATTCCAGATAGAGTTGAGAGGAAGCTTGCTTATCTCTCGAGCTTTTACAGAGAGATATATCTTTCAAAATCAATATGCCTATATTTCTCTCTTACCTCTGGCCGACACTGATGATTCAGTCTTCCAGGCCTCAGCTCTTTTCGTCTCATGGAGGATGACTCTGGAGTGGTAACATCCACCCGAGTATTGGACCAAGCAGTTTGAAAAGACAATCTGAGCATGCCACAAACAGTGCGGTTTTCCTGCTGCATTTCAGGTCTGTCTCCCATAAGAGTCTTTCCACTCTGTTCTCAGCAGTAGAAAAGCTTGGTGCTCGAAGTTTCCAAATAGAAAGCAGAATGTGCCCAGTGAGAATTTCATTTGAACAGAATATGGATTGATTCTGGGGATCGAATATAAACTTTAACATCTAACCTCTAAATAAGCCAGCTGCCACATTCTGAGTGAGATCATGGCAGATATTTGGGGCTCAGGAAAATGGAGTTTGCAGTCCCTGACAACATATGGTTTTCCTTTCAGTTCAGTATCCGAAGTTTAAATTACCTGTTATTGGACACTGTGGGGTTATGAGAGATCACACAGTAGATGTAGATGGAAATATATCTGAAACAAAGACAAAATGGTAAGTGTCCTGCATGGAATTGAGGAAGGAACTGTTGGGACAGTCGAAGTCACTCATCGAGAACTCAACGGATTTAAAATGAATCTTCAGCCTGTCAAGCTGCCAACCCCTCCTCCTTCGAGTCTAAGAGATGCTGGGGAAGCCTTCTCCCACAGTGAAAATGAACTACTGCCACTACTCTGCAAAGATCTCAACCCATCCATGTCAGGTGTTAAATCCATTCATTCAGTTTCTCTAAATAGTTCATTAAAGCTTCATGAATGTGCCAGTCTAAACCAGAGAGAGCCCCTTCCCTCAGAAATGTTCAGGAAGATTCATTTCAAAATGTGGTGAATGTGATGATGACTGAAACATGGACAGTAATCACCTTGGGGACATAACCACTTTGTGCAGGTTGGCTGAGAATCATCCCTGAAATTTGATACTGGTGCTGTGAAGGGGTTTTCTTCCCAAGGAGACCAGTATTGAAGAAGAGGGGTGGGGAGACCAAAAGACTATCCCAGCTTCAAAGGACAGCACAGACAAAGGCCTTATGGCAGGTTGATTTGAAAGGCAGTGAACAGAAAAAAGACCGAACTGTGTAGTCAGTATATGCAATGACAGAAATAGATAACTTACAGGCTGGAACAGCATCCGTTCACAGTGGTACTAGAAGGGTGAATAAATGTGAAGCAAACAGACCCTTGTCAACTGAATTCCAATGAATAACTGGAGACTGGGTGATAGAAATAGAAAACCAACATTTGGCAAGTACCACAGTGATGATTATTGCATGTGAGGATTATTAATTGTTGCTAAAATTAGTTCCATGTATAGCGAGAAAATGAATGATTATAAAGACTCAAAATATCTCTCTTCCAAGGAAAGAAAGGGAAGGGCTAGAAGGGCCTTCTCAAGCAAGGGCTCAATGTGGACATCATCAGCGGTGGCAGAGGTTGGTAACTGTTCTTCCTGATACTAGGTTCTGAGACATCCTTGCCAAAATATGTCACCTGAATTCCAACATAAGAAAACATCAGGTTAAACCCCTGCTGGAAATTGTGCTGTTATATAATTCCCTGCATTCCTGTGGACTGCCACAGTCATGTGCAGTGAAAAGCTCAGGGGACACTCTAGGCTGGAGAAGACTGGGACCCAGGTCCTGGAACAAGCAGAATCCAAGGATTCTGCAGATGAGTGAATCATAGTGCACCTTAGCGTCAACTTCCTGGTTTTGATGGTTGTACCATGCTTATGTAAGATGCTCACACTTGGGGAAGTTGGGCAAAGGGCATACAGGAAACTTTGTACCATTTTTGCAACTTTTTTGTATGTCTGAAATTATTTCAAAATAAAATTCTTTTTTTTTTTTAAGGGGGAAAGAGAAAAGGGAGCAGTAAGACTGGAATGTGGAAAATGAGGAGGAGAAGCCGGTGAGGCAGGCATCTGGAGACCTCACAGTGGGTGTGAGTGGGTGAGTGTGTGTGTGTGTGTGTGTGTGTGTGTGTGTGTGTGTGTGTAAGCAAGCCAGGGCCCCCGCTGGTTGCAGAGGTTAGGGAAATGAGTTAGAGACAAGCTAGAACGCAGGTCGGGGAGGTCTGTGAGGGGTGCTATAAGCATGATGCAAGCAGAGTTCTGCAAGCTTGGCTCTGGGGAGTGACAGCCAGAATAGAAGAACACAGGAAACTTCTGGAAATGGAGGAAGTGAAATCATTGAGTGACATGGGCGTGGAGAGCGGCAGTGGTGTGGGTGTAAGGATGACTGTACACTCCTGACTTTTTTTTAACTCAAGCACCAGGGACTGGATGCACCTAGATAAAGTAGACACCGAAAAGCATGAGAGATTGTGAGCTCAGCCTGGGAACTTTGTGGATGAGGGTCTTTTGAGAGACCCAAAGAGTGACGGCAAAAAAAGGCAGGTCAATTTTAGAAGCTCAGGGGCAAAGTCAAACAGGGAATTGGAAATTGGTAAGTGAAGTAAATTGCCCTCAGAATATCAGGAGAAGAAGGAGACATGGGACATGTTACGGTTTACAATAAAAAGTACAAATATTAAGCTATAAATAAAGTTCTGCATAAGCAGGGAAGGGGAGGAGCTATGAGCATGGGGATGGTGGGCCTCACAGAGGAAACCCCGCTGGAGATGAGCAGAGGAGCCTGGGTGGGAGTTTGTGGACTAACCTGGATCTGCTCGGAGAGTGTCCCTAGGCAAGTCTGTGAGGCATTTTCTTGATTCATGATTGATGTGGAAAGGTCTAGCTCACAGAAGATAGGGTCCACCCTAGGCAGGTGGTCCTGGGTTGTATAAGAAAGCAGGCTGGGCAAGCCTGAGGAACAAGCCAGTAAGCTATGTTCCCCAATGATCTCTACTTCAGTTCTTGCCTCCAGGTTCCTGCCTTGAGATCCTGCCCTGACTTCTTTTTATGATGGGCCACAGGCCCCAAGGGGAAATAAACCCTTTCCTCGCCAAGTAGCTTTTGGCCATGGTGTTTATCACAGCAGCAAAAAGCAGAGTAGCTAGAATACCACATGTGGTTAGTTGGACAGCAGGTCCAGCCCCAGGTCCAGCTGGGTGTGGCAGTGGCTCTTAGCTGTCTGGACTCTGAGTCATCCAGATCAGTGCCAGGGCCATGGTGAATGGAGAGGAAGCAGCAAGCCTCACTTCTCCAGGTGAGTCTGTTTCATCCTTGTCCTTATCAGGCACATTCTGAACTGGACCAGAGGTGCAGGCTACTCAGAGTCTGTCCCATTTCCCCTCTTCTTCTCAGCCTCTTCTATCAAAAGTCCCCAAATGGCTGGGTGGTGGTGATGCACGCCTTTAATCCCAGCACCTGAGAGGCAGAGGCAGGTGGATCTCTGTGAGTTCAAGGCCAACCTGGTCTACAAAGAGAGTTCCAGGAAGGCCAGGACTGTTATACAGAGAAACGCTGTCTTGAAAAAACAAACAAAAGTCCCAAGCACCAGGCAGAGACTGTATATTGTTCCTATGGTTCTTCTGAACATTTCTTGTTGACTCATATAACCATTTCATGGTAACTTAGCACCACCTCTGGGCATTTCTATTTCATGAGAGACTGACCCATTCCCACTAGAAGCATTTTAAAATTATAGAACATTCTCTTGTGATAGCAATTCAGGCTTCACAGTGACTTCTCTTCAGGGCTCTACACTAAGGTCCTAACTAATGTCCCATCTTCTAAATCACCCAAAGTCATTCAGAGTCATTCCCTACCCTCTACACTGGAAGTTGCATTGTCCTCCCAACCATATAAGTGATGCTTGTTACTGAAGCAGGAATGGGGAATGAGAAATGCCCCACTATTACATATCATGGATTATTGATCAAAAGACCTGTGGTGGGGGCAGGGTGCACATGTGTTGTATAACAG
The DNA here is from genome assembly GCF_903995425.1 of Onychomys torridus. Taxonomy (NCBI): domain Eukaryota; kingdom Metazoa; phylum Chordata; class Mammalia; order Rodentia; family Cricetidae; genus Onychomys; species Onychomys torridus. Next base: position 83,162,209 of record NC_050447.1, on the reverse strand, counting down.
CTTCCTTGGAGACTGAAACAGTCCACCCTGCCAGAAGCTCTTTAAACAGGAAGGTATACAACACAAAGTAGCTTCAGGAAGTCACTGAAACTGACCAGATTTACTAGGCTGCTCCCTACCAGAGTAAGCAACAGAAGCCGAGAGACCCTCTCTGAGCTGCAAAGAAGACTCTCAGACAAGCCAAGCTGCAAAGAAGACTCTTGGACCAGACCAGCTGCCTGGAAGAAGCGGAAACCAGCTGAGCTGCCTGGAAAAGGTTTAGACCAGCTGAGTCACCTGGAAAGCGCACTCTCCAATCTATTGAGCTGCTACAAGCTGTGCAGTGTGCTCCAGATTCCCAGCTTTTGTGAGCTGTCACTCATGCAGGGTGGGCCTTGGTGATGCAGCTGTCTGTTAGTCGTTTCTGCTACTTAAGTAGTCCCTCACCCATATCCCGTAAATAACTGCCATAAAACTCATTGACTCACCAAGTTGAACTTTGGAGGTATCCTTATTTTGATCTGTCACGAGCTCACTATCTGGGGTGAGGAGATATGTGCTGCATCTCCCCACACAGCAACATGTGTATACATGTACGTGTGGTGGCCAGAGGTTGACACTGGGTCACCTCCTTTAATTCTTTCCATCTTAGGTTTGGAGACGGATCTCTTCACAGAGCTTAGAGCTCACAGATTATCTAGACTGGCTGGCTGATATGGTCTGGGGGCCCACCTGTTCTCATGCCGCTAGTGTTGGACTTACAGACACACACTGCCATGCCTCCTTTGGCCTGGGTACTGGGACTCTAAAGTGGGTCCTCAGACTTGGAGAGCAAGTGCTTTACCCATAGAGCCATCCCTCAGACCCATTTCAAAGACCTTTACCTCCTCTTCCCAAGGAGCCGGACGTACCTTGGCCTCTCAATTTGACTAAATTTATTCCAGGGCCCCCTCTGTCTTGGCCAAGCTCAGTTTGAAGACTTCCTTTAAAGTAAACCATTTCTTACATACCATTTCCCTCCATGAATTTCTCCAAGAAGTTTAAAGATAACTTTTGGATAATACATGCTCTTTGCCCAATGCCACTATGAATTACAAAAAAAAGGGGGGGGGGGACAAAGTCGTTAAGAGATCATGGGAACTAGAAATTACAATAAATATCACCACACTTAACAAGGAATGTGTGAAACCTGAATAATGAAGACCCCAAAATGATGTAGAGAAGCAATTTTAAACTAGAAAAGTTGCAGAGCTATACTAAAACCAAATCTCAGGGCTGACTATAAAATTAAATGAATCAAGATATACAGTGCTGGCATATAAATACACAGATCAAAGAATAAAAAGCCCAGAAAGAGACCACACGTACAAAGGTAACTGACTTTTGATAAGGATACAAAGAAAATTATGGACATGATGGTCATTTTCTGATGTGTTTGCAACAGAGACTCAATGGACTTATGGCCAGAATACTTGAAGTACCTTGGATGTTAATAATAATATACAATCCAATAACAGTTAACCAAAATATCTGAGCAGAGACTCTATATAAAAAATGTCAGGTAAATGACCAATGAACACATAGAAAAATACTTTATATTATCTATTATTAAGGATCTGTAAGTTAGATGCGCAAAGGACACCGCTACACACCCTAATTAGAATGTTTAAAATTAGGACATGTAAACTCCATTGCCAGCTTGGGCAGGGGTGTGAGACAATGGGAGTTCTATAGATCACTGCTGGGAAAGCAAACTGTACAAGTGCTATGGAAAACGGCTTGACAGTTTCTTGTAAACCGGAAACGACACTTTGAAGGATGCCCAGGAACCCCCCTCCTATTATTTACCCAGGAGAAGTGGACCGTATGTTCACCGAAGACTTGTTGGTACGTATTCACAGAAACTGAAATCACAATAAACCAAATGTGGGGTGGACCCTAATCCCGTTAAAGGGTGAATAAATAAATGGAGGTATGTTTGTCTAACAAACCGCTAGCCAGCCATGAATACAAGATGAGCTAGTACTAGTAATATACACAATGGACGGCTAGAACTCACAAACACAGGACTGAATAAAAGAAGCCGGGAACATCAAAGAATATATCCCGTGTCACTTCATGTAGGTGAAATTCCAGAAAAGACACAGCTAATCTACACTGACAGAAAGCAGCTTAAGAGGCTGCCTGGCGCTGGAGCGGGAGGAGGGCCGAGTGGGAAGCAGCCCAAGGGAGTCAGTCTCCTGGGATGATCACAGTGGTGGCTTAATTGGGTGTGTGAACCTGTCAGAACTCATCAGGACATACATTGGAAATAAGCAGAGTTTGTTACATTAAAATTACACCTCAATGAAGTTGATCTCTTAAAAACTTGAACTAGTAGAAAATACTATGCTATAAAAACATCAAATCATCAGCAGACTACATAAAGAAACCCCTGCATTTAGGACACTGTCATGGCAGCCTAGAGTCCTAGGAGTTGTCCCATAGACTTGAATTTGGCCAGATCCTGGCTGGGGACTGCCTCCCCACCATCTTGAGACCTTGGTGTTTGTGCTAAGTCATGGGATGTGGAGCTAGGAATTCTGCGCAGCTTGGTTAAGGGAGCCTGTTCTTGCTCAGCCATTTCTCAAGGCCAGGGTGTTTTCACAGTTCCTGGGAAGAAAGGCCTTAAGGACTACTGGCCCTCCCTTGCATGCTTCTCTGCACTATTTTTCCTGTAGGAACCCTAAATGGCATCTTGTGACTGTCACAAACTTTGTTCCTGTTCCCTGACTCTGTGCCCCAACACCTTCATGGAACAGTGTCTGAAAAAATTCAAGAGATTTCAGGGTAACCTAGACACTTAGAAAAGGTAGGATGGGCCACGGCATCCTGTAGCCACCAGGGAATCAGTGTCCCTGCAGTGATCCTTTTCAGTAAAACCTTCCTGTGAGGTACAGCAAGTGGCCATATGCCCCTGAATAATCACTTGGATAGAATTTATAATGAATTTTGTTTCCTTTTATTCCTACAGGATATAATTCATAATCTTTAGTACTGGGCCATTACCATCCATTGTTGTCTAGGGTGTGTATGGGGGTGGGGCTGTCTCACCATGTAGTTCAATTTGGCCCCCAAATTCAAGAGCCTCCTGCCTCAGCCTCCCTCCCAAGTGTCAGGTACAATCCAGCCTTGGCCTGTGCCTGGAAATTGCCTTCATTTACTAGTCTGGGAACCTGGCTCAGTTGTGCTTCAAGTCTTCCTGGGCCAAGTCTGTCCTGAGCTCCCACAGGAGAGAGTCTGCCCTCCTCCCCAGCTCCATACCTGTCAGGCCCACAGTGGTGATTTATCTGCCATCTCCTGTCCTCTCAGGATGCTCAGTTTATGGAGGACAGAGGGCATGGCTATCAACTTTTATAGCCTCCATATCTGGCATTGCTCCTAGCCTCTTGTTAGTTCTCAAATATGTATTTATTGCTGGATGTGGCGGTGGCTTCCATAGACACAGGTTCTGAGCCCTTCGTCTCTGTCTTGTGGACACAAATGTGAGAAGAGCTGTACTGTAGGAGAAGATGGGGTGTAGGTCTTACCAGACTCAGAGCAGGATGAGGAAAGTCAGGGAGAAGGTTCACATTAGAATAATTGGCACAGAGGTTTGGCTTTACGTAACAATTAATTATTGGCATTGATTCTTGGTACTCTGGGCTCTGTGTTAAGGCATCCTTTGGTTTGTGGGTCACCACTCCGAAGTCAACTTCCCTCACTACCCACCCTTCTGCCTTGTGTGTCTGTTTTTCCCTATATAGTCCCCCACCCTTTAAAATTAATTTTTTGAGAATTTCATACATGGGTTTTGTGTTTGCATCATTTCCACCCCCCCTGTCCCCCCTCCAACTCCTTCTGTGTCTGCTTGCCTACTCTTTTTCAGATGAATGACCTTTTCTCCAATTTTGATGGCTATGCACACACCTATACAAATGCATTCGAAGTACTACCTGATGAGTCCATTCTGTGCTGCTCATATGCATGTGTGTCTAAGGCTAGCCACTTAGGACCGATAACCTAGGAGGGCTCATCGCTGGAGAAGACTGAATCTCTCTCCTTCTACCACCGTGGACTGGCTGAAGCTCTTCTTCTGGGGTGGGGCCTGGTGAGATTTCCCCATCCACAGTGGCCTGGCAGCTGGTCTTGTCATTGTGCGGGCTTCTCAAGATGATCTGAATTGGGAGATTTTGTGGGTGCAGCTTCTCCTGTTTGCCTACGAAACCCCCTCCTCTTCTCCCTTCTCCTCTCTTTTTTTTTTTTTTTTTTGTTACTGGGATGTCTCCTTTAAAGACTGATGCCTCAGGTCTTTTTAAAATATTGCTATATAAGCTTCGTGGCAGCTATTTTTCATATAGTTCTAGAATTCTGTCAGAGACGTGTACTATATTGCTTGTTACTAACCTTTAACGAAAAGAATTTTCACATTATAAATCATTAGGATGCAGTTTTCTCCACATTAGATTTTTCACTTGGGGCTTATATAAAATAGAATGGAATTAGTACATCAGTGTACATGTTAACGATATATTTGCAACATTGCTTTTGAAAGGGATTTTATTAATATATTAATTATACGTGATGAGTTTCGTTAGGACATCTTCAAGCACGTATATACTGTAATTTGATCATATTCACCTGACATTACCCTCCTCTGTTTCCCCTCACTCATCCCCTTCCTCTTCCCAGCTGGTCTTCTTCCTTTCTGAAGAGTGAATTTAATTAGGAGTGCTTCCAGGAGGATGGTGAGTGGTTCTGTCTAGGAGTCTGGGCACCTATATCACCGAAGAGAACATCCTGTCTTCTCCTTTCCCAGAACTCTTCCCTCTTCTTAGGGGGATTACACCCTCATTCAACATGACCACATCTTGACTGATTTCATCTTCTGAGATGAGATTTCAAATAAAGAGGCACCGAGGAGACGGCCCAGTGGGTAGAGCACTTGTGCAAGCATGAGGACCTGAGTTCAGATCCCAGCACCTGCAGCTGGGCATGGCCACACATGCCCATAACCCCAGCACAGGATGAGGCATATGGGAGGGCCACTAAGGTTTGTGTCTCCAGCCTAGCTCCAGCTTTATGAGAGACTCTGTTTCATCAGAGTAAGGCAGACAGTGATAGAGGACTTCTGGCATCCTGCCCTGCCCTCCACTTACTTATACATAGAGCCATGTACCCTCCCCCACATGTGTGGCTCCACCACACATACATACATACGTACACACACACAAAAGAAATACATAGATAAACAGTAAATATCCTGAGGTTCGAGGGGAACATGATTTGGGGGAGACACTAAACTACTACACATGCATGATGTCATTTAACCCTCACTGCTACTGTGGGAAGTGGTGTTCATATAACCCCTATTTTATACACGAAGGAAAGGACTTGCGTGGCTGTCCGAGGTAACATACTGGCATCTTTCAGATGTTTTAATAGACAATTCACTGTGCTCTACCCATCTTCCCTCAAAACTTCAAAAATAAAACTAAAAACTGTAAGCTCCGTCACTCATTTAGAATGGTTTTGGAAATTAAATACATGCGTATAGACTATTCACAACCAGAACACTTTTGCTTGTCACCCTCCTTAAGCACACCCTGTTGCTGTACAGACCTGAAATCCCGTTTCATTCTCTTTCCACACAGCTGGGAGGACTGTGTTCAAACTTCTCCCTTATGACAGTGGAAGAAAAAGGCGAGGACGGTCAGGGCTTGATTCATTCACAAGAATCCACTTCTCATTGATGGCACAGTGCAGAGAACGAGCTAGGTGCCTCTTCCCATCCACAGACAATGCTGGTCTTCTCCAAAGAACAGGGCAACAAGTCTCCATCTTGGAAGCAGGGATGGTGGACCCTCCATCTGACATTAAATCTGCTGGTGCCTTGATCTTGCACTTCTCAGCTTACAGAAGGGTGAAGACATAAATTATGTTCCTTATACATACCCCAGACTGTGGTGTTTGGTTATGGTAGCACACACTGACCAAGACACTTACCCATGAGCTTTAAAGATGTTTATTTCCGTATCATAGTTTGCTTAGCAGAGAATCTGGAATTCAATGAACACCAGGAATGTTCTAGGAAGTAAACTTTTAAAGTGAGATTTTAGAGATACATTGTCCCAGCTGTGGGGCTGAAATGTACAGAGACACCAGTATTATTGGAAGTTAGAGCACAAAACCTCCAGAATAGTGTGTTGATGGTGGTGGGCTGGGGGAGGCTGGGAAAGTTCAGGATGTGTTTAGTATGTGTAGGATACATGCCTTCTGTCTGTTGCTGGGCTAAAGCACTCTGGCCACAAGCAACGTGGAGAAGACGGGGTTTATTTTATCTTACACTTCCAGGCCACACTCCATCACTGAGGGAGCTGAGACCAGGAATTCAAGATGGGACCCTGAAGTGGAAACCATGGCGGAATGCTCCCTTCGGGCTCACTCAGGCTCATGTTCAGCTAGGTTTCTTACAGAGCCCAGGACCACCTGCCTAGGGATGGTGCCACTAACAGAGGGCTTGGCACTCCTGCATCAATTAATAATCAAGACAATCTGCCACAGACATGCCCAGAGGCCCTTCGGAGCTAGGCACTTCCTCAACTGAAGCTTCCTTTCTCAGATGACTCTAGGCTGTGTCAAGTTGGCAATTAAAGCTAACTAGGGCACAGGAATTGCTAGTTAATTAGATATTTGTGGTGAGTAAATGACTATTAGGATGGCTAATGCTGAGCTCACATATGGTAATGAGTACAGAAGGCTCAGTGGCTTATGGTAGCATAAGCTTATTTCTAGCTTGTATCGTATCCCCATGTTGTTGGTAGGTGGCAGGTGAGGATGCTCTACTCCATACAGTCAGTCACTCAGGAACCCAGGTAGATGGCTCTTCCCTCTTCTTGTGGTACTGCACACTGTCTGCAAGTTCTCTGAAGCTGGGTAATAGAGCCATTCTGTGATGATTCTGCCATGGCACATGGCCCCTCTTTGACCTCAAGAGAGGCTATAAAATATATTTATTGAAACACAGACCATTATCTCTTATTTGGAAATGAATCTATGTTTTGGGCTATGTTACACTATTCCTAGGAAGACACAAATAAATGTGTTCTCATTCCAGATAGGGCACCAATGACAAACCAAAGTCCAAGACCGTGAACCAATGAGTTTTATTGGGTTACTTAAGAGTAGTGAAGAATTTGCTTATAGGAGCAGAGATGACTCAGACAGTCACATCATCAACACCCCGCCCCTCAGCAAGAGTGACAGCTCTCAAAAGCCAGAAGCCTGAGCACGCTGTGCGACTCACAGGCAGTTTGGCAGAAGTCCTTACTGTTTGTATAATCTTGGGGAGGGAGGACCCTAGTATATCTGGTCTGTTTCAGGGAGCTCTTAAACCTCCTGCATGGTTTACTTCCTGAGTCTTGAGGGCCCTCATCCTGAGTCTTAATGAGCTTGCCTGCAGGGTGCAAATCTTTCTCTTGGGGGAAGTCACTACACAACAGGGATTGAGTAGGAAAATGGATGGGGTGTTGCTTTCTGCATGATGAGCAGTGTGCTTTGTGGTCACAGTGGTGTGTGTTGGGGTATTGAACTGCAGTTCTCTGAGGAAGCCACATTTATGATGAAATTTCCACAGACTGATTGGAACTTCACAATCTGTGGGGTTCCACAGATCGAGAGCCAAAATCATTCTGGTTGCTCTCTAGTCCCCTCAACAGCAATTTATTACCATCCTCTGCATCTGACCTCAGGTCTTTGTGACTACTATCAAGTAAAGCTTTTGGAATGACTAAGAGTTCTACTAGCTTCCACTAAGCCTAAGCCAAGAATATTACAGGACGCAGTCTGAAACCCAGAGAAGATTGCTGCCGCCACGGGTGACTCTGTTGTCACCACCTACCTGTCAATCACAGAAACCTGAATCCATACTCTTGGGCCGTGGTCCCTCATACCCGCCTCAGAATAAACACTTTCATTCCCTTTGGAGCAAGACTGGGTTTTTGAGCTGACATGGGCGTGTGGGTGTTAAATGTGGAGTTCCCACATGGCACACAGGGTGCAGAGTTGCCTATAGGAGCCTGGGTTTCCAGGGTAAGGCGAGGCTAGGAACATGGGTCAAAGGATAGTTTAGAGCACATTGTAAACAAAACAAAGCACGGAGGGAGAGCAAGCTGGAGGATTAGGCACGCCTACACTCCCAGCCCTGCTAAGCCGGTGATTCGATGGACAGCCTTCTTCTGTGTCCCTCTCCTCGGTGACAGCCTTCTTTCCACTTACTCTCCCCCAAACTCTATTGCTGATCAGAGTTTTCCAGAACTGGCAGGACAGGGTCTTCAGAGTCTTTCAACCTCTACAGAAGTGGGTTATGATGTGTTTCACATAGTAGGGCTCCAAATTTAACATAGTGGGCTCCAAATCTAGCTTCCTTGGCTTTCTTGACTCACAGGTTTAAGAATTACCAGTGTCCTGGTGTCTCCTTCAGTCATTTCTTTTTCTTGCATTACCTAACTCTCCAAGTCCCCTGCTGTTGTGGAAGGGCCTTCTTCACACCAGGCCCGTGTTTGTTTCTGAAAGTGTGGTTGGAATCCTCTGGAAAACGAAGAGGGATCTAGTGAATTTGGTCTGAACTGTGGACTTGTGGGGCCTTCCCAGCATGCACCTAGGCAGCCTCTCTGAGAAGGGTGTTAGGGCATCTGCATTTTTTGATGAGGATACCTTGTGAGTCTCCTGCACTTTGAATCTGAACACATAAGCATTATTAGCAGGCTTGTCTTTCAGCTCTGGGAATCTTGCGGGTGTGGACTGAGCTCTTTGAGTCTCAGGAAAGAATACTTAATGAGGAAGAAGCACCAGACCCCCATTATGTGAGTGTGTTTTCTCTGAAAGAGGTGAGTTCTGTGGGGAATTGGGGGACAGGAACAGCTGGATAAGGTCCTAGGAAGCTTTAAAAACTCATCCTCACTACTCCATCTCAGTTCTGATCCTTTTGCCAAACCACTGCACTTGTTTCTGACTTGGAATGTTACCTAGGCAACTTACTAGCTACATCAATACTACATGGAACTTCATAGCTAGTACCTGATGGTTTCAATGCCATGAAAAGGCAAGCAGTAAATATCAGAAATAGAACTATAAAAGAATTTCTAACTAGAGAACATTTTTGAAATGAGAAATTAACGTAGCAATATTTTCTTCTGTTAGAGTTAATTTTGAAAAGGGCTCAGAACAAACTATTGTGGTCATAATCCCCCAGTCACATAGTAATGTAAAAGCATGGGCATCCAGGCCATCCAACCAAGCAAAGGCCAACTTCCAAATAGAAAATCAAGAGCACTGCCTCTGTGTGCCACACCATTCTCTCCTATAGTTTTCATAAACTCATCTTTGAACTTGATTTTGTTCTGCTCCACTGCCCACAGGCCTCCAAGGAGCACAGTGCACCACTGTGGGGCCAGCAACTGCAAATGTCAGGTCTTTTTGCTCTTCAGAAAGTAAAGCGCCCAAAGGGAGACTCACAGCTGTACCTTCTACCACCAGTCCGGAGCTGAGTCAAGGCCACTGCCAGGCCACACTGCAGGTCAGATGTACTGGGCACATGAGGAATGCTGTGGAAAACTGGGCATGACAAATTCATAGCGAAATTTCCTGCAAGCAAGGCAAAGGCTGATAGGACCTTTAAGGACAGTCAGGAGCAGGCCCTTGTGGATGTTGTGGCCAATGTCCCCATCTCAGCTTTTCAATACATTTCTCCAGCCTCCGGGGAGGCCTGGGTGGTTTGCATGTTCTATAGAAGTGGAGTATGAGAGATTTTCAGTGGTGTGTGTATGTGTGTGTGTGTGTGTGTGTGTGTGTGTGTGTACATGTGTGTGCAGATGCATGGATGTGGAGCCAGAGGTTGATATAGGATATCTTCTTTAGTCACTTTCTATCTTTTTTGGGTCAGGGACTTTCACGGAACCAGGGGTTCGCTGATAGACAATCTGGCTAGAGAGCTCCAAGGGTCCTCTTTTCTGTCCCTCCCTAGGACTGGAATTACATGAGCATATGGCCATGCCTAGCTTTTTACATGCATGCTGGGGACCAAACTCAGATTCTCGTGCCTGTACTATGCAGTGAGCACTCTATCCACAGAGGCATCTTCCCAGCCCTTCAGTGCTAATATTTCAAAAGAAATGGAAACTAGTCTTTAAAATTATGAAAGTGGGGGGGGGGCTGAAGAGATGGCTCAACAGTTAAGAGCACTTGCTGTTTTTGCAGAGGATCTGAGTTTGGTTCACAGCACACATATAGAGTGGCTCACAACTGCTTATAAGTCTAGCTTCAGGGGGATTTGATGCCTTCCTGTCCTTGCTGGACAAGGGCACCCGAACGCACGTATTCACATACACATACAATTGAAAAATAATAAAAATAAATCTTTAAAAAGTTACAAATACCAGCCAGAAAGTTGTTGCACATTCTTTTAACCCCAGCACTTGGAAGACTTAAGCAAGAGGAGCCTGAGTTTAAGGCCAGCCTGGGCTACATAAGGCGACCCATTCTCAAAAAAAAAAAAAAAAAAAAAAAAAAAAAAAATTACTAATGTAATACATGAGTTTTAAAACCTTTAAATAAAAGAGAAGATAATAAGTAAAAATTGATTTGCCTTTGCCTACTGTGATGGCTTGGCTTAATGGGCAAGACTGACACGATCTAAAATTCCCTTTTAATTAAGCATTGCCTGTACCAGGTTGGCCTGTGAGCATGTTTGCGGGGATTATCTTGATTGTTCATTGATGTAGGAGGACCCACCCAATGTGGGCGTCACCATTCCCTGGGTAGGGGGCCCTGAACCGTGTGAAGCAGAGGAAGACTAGGCGAGAACAAGCAAATAGGATCCATTCATTTTTCTCTGCTCTTGACTATAGATGTAATGGGAATAGCTGTTTGAGTTCCTGCTTTGATTTCTCCAAATCTGGACTGTAACTTGCATTAGAAGCCAAAAAAAAAACAAACAAACAAACAAAAAAAAACCTTTCTTCTCCAGATTGCATTTCATCAGGGTATTTGTCATTGCAACAGAAATAAGAGTAGGTGCCACCTGTCTTAGTCAGGTTTCTATTGATGTAACGAAACACTATGGCCATGGCCAAAAGCAACAGATCACAGTCTGTTAGGGAAGAAAGGCAGGGCAGGAACTCAAAGCAGGAACCCGGAGGCAGGAACTGAAGTAGAGACCATAGAATGGAACACTGCTTACTGGCTTCTTCCTCATGGCTCTCTCAGTCTCCTTTCTTATACAACCCAGGGCCACCTGCTCAGGCATGGTACCACTCACATCAGCCATCAGTAAATCAAATGCCCTCCTCTGTTCAATGGAGGCAATTCCTCAGCTGAGATTTCCTCTTCCCAGATATGTCTAGGTTTGTGTCAAGCTGATAAAAACCAACCAGCACATCACCCAACAACCAAAAGATAATCACTATGAGTAGTTTCTGAAACATCCTTCCAGATTTTTCCATGAATGCAAATACATGAAAATACACATTTCCACACATGTTAAACACTATTATATGAACATTAAACTTGCTCTAATACATACTTATTATATGTTTATTAACAATTTAGACTGTATTTTATTTAAACACACAAGTTTACCTCATTCTTTTCAATGTCTTCACAGTATTCTTTTCAGCAACATACTTTATATCCCATTCCTTTATTGATAGATATTAAAGTTATAGCTTGATTTTTTTAAAAAAAAAAAAAATCACAGTACTGTAATGCAAATTCTCTTTTGTGTATGATTGTACACTTGTACATCTGTTGGACTGATTTCTAGAACTAAGGTTGCCAACTCAAAGGGTGTGCATTAGTTTTTTAATAGACATTATCAATTGTTCTCCATAGAAATATTTGGAATATTTGACCACCAACCCATGAAAGGAACTATTTCTCTGCATCCTCATATGATCTACATTTTGTTAAGTTTTTCAGTCTTTCAAGTTGGTATGTAAAGAAACAAAAAGGCTTTTTATTTGGATTTGCTTTCCTTCCATAAAAATTCTAGTTTCAAACCCTTAGAAAAAATGCAAAGCACATGATGCTGTCTTATCCAAGTCCACTGAAGAACAGATACTTGGGTTTGGTCACATTTTGTACAGAGTATCCTTAACTTTAGTGGTGTCATGAGCCAAGTGGCTTTGGAGCAGATCCAAGGATGTAACGTGAGCCGTGTCAGACCTTGAGTGTGGTACCAACACCAGGCCTCATTCGGCCTCCTGCCCTGGCTCACCCAACCAGAATGCTATTGACAGCAGCCTATGGTTCCCACACTGACCTAATGCTGGGCCCTGAGCAAAGTCATGCTCTGGTGACACAGAACGCCAGCAGGGCAGCCTTCTGCTCGCTCTCTGTGGAGAGGGCCTGAGGACCCGCTGTTCTCACAGATAACAGGTGGATTGTCTTCAGCTCTTCTTCCTTATCTCTGGCTTGTCCCTTAAGTGAACTATTGAGTGTCACAGCAAGGTGGAGTTAGCAGATCTAGGGATAGGATGGCAGGCTGTCAGTCTAAGAACAATTTTCCTGCTGTTCCTCATCCTTCGCTTCTTGGTGGTAGCTTTATTTATTTTTGCCAACATGACAGAGAATACAAGTGGGGACTTGTTTACCTCACACCTCTAGCTGTTCTGCACAGTATTTATTTATTGACTTATTTATCTTTCATTGCTAAGGATCAGACCAGGGCCTCATACATGCTAGGCAAGCACTACCTAGGAAGTTTAAAGGTAGCCTATCAGGGGATCCCAGAGAGTGACAGGCTAGACCACCAAAAGGCAGGCATATTGGATGCAGGAGCAGTCCATGGCATCCCTTTTCTTTTTCTGCTTCCCCTGGGCTTCATGGAATGGTCTCTGTGTCATGCAGCCGTCATTTTTCTCAGGCTCGTGAATCTGACATACTGGGGGCTGAATCTTAACTCACATAATTAATTACACCCCACAGACCCCCAGTGCTTCCCGTGCTGCTGTCTTGCTGCAGGTATGGTAAGCCACCAGCTATCCCACTGCAGAAAATCCTTGGTCCACATTCAGCTCACACTGTCTGTGAACTAGAAACTCTAGGATTCATGAAGCTCCAGAAGTTAATTATTGCCCCCACATTGAGCCCAGTTTGTCCATCTTTGCTGTCACTCAGGTCTCCTGAGCAGACTCGATCTTCAATAGAGGGACTCCAAAAGGCTAGGTTTGTCTAGCACACTGAGTGCAGTGTATACTCAAGGCCGGGGCTACTGCAGAGGGGTACACACTGCACATTGGTGTGGTTTCTTTAGATTGCCCCCAGACATGGCTGTGGAGGCAGAATGGCCACACTCATAAACCAGCCTGAAGTCAGTGATATCAAGCTGTGAGGACACAATATGGGAAAAATCCAATGCTCACTGGAAAGGATCAGACTGAAAGAGAGAGTCAGGGAGACTGTTCTCTGGGTTCTAATATTCCAGCTTAGCCACGCTTTAAGCGTTCATTTGTGTCTATGCAATGGGGGAGACAAGAAGGATAAACACCACATTCCAGTGATTCCTGTGGTGCTTCTCTTGGGCAAGATGGTTTATATCTAACAGAGACCTTCCATCTGGGCCATTAATCTGCTCCAGAGGCAGGTAAGGACAATGGCAATGTGTATGCTCAGAACATAACAAGTCATAAATCCAAGAGAGTTAGAGAATCCAAGAGTGTGACCACAGGATTCTCAATTGAGGAGAAAACAAAGTTCAAGACCATTGAAGGATAAGGAGTGTGTGTTCCACAGATTTAGTTTAGAGGAAGCAGAGTAGATGGAGAAGTTGAATGTCACAAAGATAAATACACTCAGACAATTCCCCTATACGGAATGTTCTGCAAGAAAGCTAGGCTGACTCTTTAAAAAGGAGAATATGGGACTCAAAGCATTGTGCAAACTTGGACTAGGCCCATGTTCAAAGGACAAAGAGATACAGCCACAAAAGACACTTGAAGTATTTACAGAGATTCAACTCTGTTCCTGGGTGACACTGGGCATCATCATCACTACCCTTTCTAGACATGATCATGCCAACATGGTCATTGGGAGAAAGTTCTGTCTTTCAGGGAGACGTCTGCTAAAGTAATTAGGAATAAGGCACTAGGTTATACATGGCCTGTTCAGGACTTTCAGAGAGAAACTTGTTAGAGATTGTGAAATCTTATAGAGCCAGTAGTTTGGGGTTGAATCTAGATAGAAAATATGTAAGAGTTTTGTTATTTCTTAAACTCCATTGACCAGTATGAATCCAAAGATAAAGTTCTGTAGTGGGTCCTCTAAGCACAGGGCAGGTTGTAGAAGGACATTTTGAGTAAGAAGATCTTCAGTAGAATGAATGAAATCACTCAGTGTGCAGGGGCAGATTCCTTGACCAGAGACAAGAGAGTATTCCTTGTGGTAGGAATTCACATTGTTTGACTTACCTTCAGGCAGCTAACTACAGCAAAGTCAGCAGAGCTCAGTGCAGACAGCCCCGTCAGTGGACTACAGAGGAAGCCCTGTTGGAAGGAGATAAGAACTGGTACTTTCAGTCTTTCATAGTCCATAAAATAATGATTAGAAAGAAAAATGCCAAGAAAAAGGAACACTTGCAGAATGTTGGTGAGTGTATTCATCATGTTTCTTGCTGCTGAGACAAAAATACCTGTCTTAAGGAAGAAAGGGTGTGTTCTGGCTCCCAGCTGGGGGGTGCAGCCCAGTGTGGGATAGCAAGCATCTTTACCTTCCCAGTTATCTCACTGTGCCCAGGTGTGAGCTTTTATTGAGTTATGTTATTCATGTGGTGAGTACAGTTACCACTTGACTACTTTGTGTTTCACTGTCTCTCAAGGGCGGCTCTTGAATGGTTTTTATCATGGATGATGTCAATGTTTTAGGCAATGGGTTGGCTGTCTTGAATTGGTCGTTCCACATCATATTAAGAGACAGCACATGGCTTGGACTCCATAAATGTGTACATCTAGAATTTGTCCATGCATAATTCTTAAATGGATGGGTGGAATGTTAGTTGTTTTTCTGTCACTGCAACAAAATACCCGACAGAAACAATTCGAAGAATGAAGGGTTCATTCTGACTCAGAGTTCAAGGGTACAGCCCATCATGGCAGAGAAGTCATGGGAGCAGGGACTTGAAGCAGTTGGTCAGTTTGCATCCATGGGCGGTAAGCAGAGAGAGAGACCAATGTTATTTGCTCTATCCTTTACATGCTGCTCAGGACCCCAGCCCATGGTATAGTGCTATCCACATCTAGAGTAGCTCTTTCTATCTCAATGAATACATGTAAATAATTCATCCTAGATATGCCCAGAGAATCATCTTTTTGGTGATCCTAAATCTTGTCAAGTTTTCAATTATTGTTAACTATCCCATGGAGGGAAGACAGAATAGCAGTACTTTTCACTAAGGAAAGAAACAAATCTACCATTTGTTCATAGTAACAGCTATGAGCCCATGAAGTAAGATACACTGTAATTCCAAATATGCAGCATGAGCAAAAAAACCACTTCACCAATGCTGCAGGGTGCCCTAATGGGTCATAGGGAATAATATAATGGCAGCCCAGCAAGGAGCAACTAAGACATCAAGGAGAGAATGCTGTATCGTCAAAGTCTGGATGCTAACCTCTCTGGCATCTTCTTAGTTTGCTAAGACTTCATGGTAAAGTGTTCAAAATACACTCTACAACAGAAAAACATTTTATTTGGGACCCCCAGAACAAAGCAGGATGGGTAAGTTACTTTCTCCTGTTTATGTTGCTGTCCAGCCCCTTGCTCTGTCTAAGCCTCACTACTACACCAGGAGGCTGTCACAGTACATCTTGTCCTCCAGTTGCTCTTTCTACACTGGAACCTGAGCTTCCCAAATGAACTCCTGTTGAACCAGCAAAATTATTTGTCAATAGACTCAGCTTGCAAATCGGTCCTTATCTGAACCTTCTAAGTGACACCAGATTGAGAAAGTCCAGACTTTATAAACCAGAGTCACCTCCAGACATCTTCAAATTCCAAAGGTTCCTTCAAAGCAAATACATATGAATTTCAAACAAAATGTTCTAGAAGCAAAAGTGAGAATGGTGTGAGTTAATTCCAGAGAAGAACACTCATAAACCAATGTGAAAAGCCCTTGTGCAGTGACTGATGGTCACCCCAGTCTTTGCATTCATAGAAAGTTGAATGGATCAAGGTTAAAACACCCAAACATGTCCAGAGAGGACAAAAAAAGACACGAAAGATCAAAGCAAAGGGACCCACAGCTCAGGGCTTGACTTCACCACAGCCTAAGATCCAGCATCCCTCTGGGGTCAGATGGCTTCCAGTAAAGAGTTCTCATGAGAAGTTCACACCCAGCAGGACTTCAGGGGAGGGGCCCTACGGAGAAACAATAGTTCCTGGGGGTCCACAAAGGAGCAGCTGTGAGAGGCAGCTCCTTACATTGGGTACAATGACATCTACTAAGGAGCTTAAACCCTACCTTGTCTGATAGCTACTCCAGAAGTCAGGTTCCAAGCGTCATCCACATCTGAAAGATTCAAGGTTAAGAATGGCTCACCAGTGGCCTTCACCTTGCCTCAGTTTGGGTTTTCTGGAGGCTGGCCAGAAGACAATGACTGAGAATACATATTTTATTGAAGAAAGGAAGAAGAGACCAGTGGAGAATGGGGAATAAAAGGAGGGAATGAGTGTGTTCCTAGGCAAGCAATACCCATGAGCTGTTGATTGGGCACAGCACTGCTGAGGACCCTGGAAGCCAGTGTGGCACTCAGACCTGAGTCACTGCAGGCAAGGGCATAGAGTGGGCTGCACTCGTCCATCGGCCGGGGGTCAGTCGAGAGCTGGCTTTAGTGGGTGTTGAGCATTTCTCCAACATCCAGCCTGGCTGTCCACATCAAAGAAGCAGAGAGAGGACTGGAAGTGGAGTTGTGCAGTGTGAGGGAGGGGTAGGTGAGGGTGCCCATCAAGCAGGCCACCTGTCATGTCTGCTCTCAAGACGATGTGACTCAGCAGATTCCCTCAGAAACTATGGTAACTTGAAACTTTCTTCTATAATTGATGCTCATAGTGAGCATTCCTATCTGTGTGTGCATCACTTCAACCCCCCATGAATGCCTTCTAATACCTCTTTGCAAAACCAAACTCGAGACATAGATGACCATAAAAGGAACTAAACTCAGAAAGCTTTGATGTTATAAAATTAGTGATTTTTTTTATCCTGTAATAAGAACATCCCTTAAAAAAACAGAAACAAAAACAAAAACCTGCAATAATTTCAGGAGTTAACTAGATGTTGCCAGTTAGTGAATTGTGGAGGTGGGCAATTATTCAATCAGGCTGGCTAAATTTAACAGGGAGAGGAAGCAGACTTAGCAGACACATCAGAAATAGATGCAGCAGAGGGACCTCAGCTCCAGTCCCAGTGACACCCCAACATACAAGACATCTCAGTCTAGGATGGGGGACATCTGAACCATGTTGCATTGTTCCAGGATACTCGAGCAAGTGTAACCAAAATGGTGATGCCCCTCATTCATGGTTATTTATTATTGCATCATAAACTGTTATGCTTTTTAAAAATACAATTCTGAGAGAATGCAGAGACCATAAGCAACACCTGCTGTGGAAGTTAATGCGAAGGTGAGTCATGGCCATGCAGCCGGGGTAAGATGGCTTCAAGCATAGTGTCTGTGAACTTCCTCAAGCAGGGGATAGGTGGAACTCTCCATCTCAAAGGCGTGTGTCCTGTATCTTACCATGAATGCAAGTCTTGTTCTTAACAGTGACTCTGTGTGCTCACACCAATTCCCTGTTCTTTACTTAGGCAAGCGTTCATCCTGGCTGATGATTGCTTATGGGTTGTTGTGGCCTGGCCTTGATAGGCCGTTCTCTTAGTCTATGAGGCTGTCTGCTAGCTTGGGTCTTGACTTTATCCTCTTCTGTGATTTTCTGAGACTTGTCTCTACAGATCCTCAGGCGCTTACCATTTAAATTGTGTTTACATTTAAAAAAAATCCTTTAAACCTTTAGGCAAACAAGTACTCAAAAACTGTATATAAGTTGCCAATTAAGTAAGTGAGTGCTCAGAAACAAGTCGGATTCTTGTAAACACTGTAGTGAGCCAAACTGGGTTGGAAATAGGTGTAGAAATTCAAACTCCATTTTAAAGAGATGAAAGCAAAGAAATGATTTTAAATCTACACAATTCTTCTGAAGAGTGGCTACCCATATGCTGTGATCTGTGAGTCAGCTGTCACTGCAGCCCTTTAAGGAGACAGTGGTGGGAATAACAGCATTCAGTCCTAGCTGAGCCTTGGTGTGTTTTTCATGCACCATATGAGAATGTTTCTAGTTTCTCCTCCACACGTTTGTTCAAGATGCTGGAGGTAGAGCGTTTGGGGCTCAGTTACCATAGGCTATTTAGCGATTATTTAATCAGGTATTTAGTTAATTAGTGGTTATTATGTAGCTGTGTTTACTCTGCTAGGAGAATCAGAATCAAAGTGCTCAAGCACACAGACCAAAAGCCATGACTGTGGCATGGCTGAAGGGTGTCACATTGGCTCTGAAGGGGCTGCTGTGACAGATGGTGAGTCAGTTCTGGAGATGACAAAAAACCCAGAGGACCCAGAGCCTTTGTGGAGCCAGCTATTGATGGCCCACCTGTCACTGTTGACTTAGTTCTGCTACACACACACACACACATACATGCACATACACACACATACATACACAGATTCATAAACCACACACACACGCCTCACAGCAAAGGGCTGAAGAAATAGTATACAGACTCTTGACTAGATAGCACGGGCTGTCTTGATTTGGCGCTATCTCCTGAGCTCCTGCCCCAGACGGTTGACTGAGATTCTTAGGCACTGTAGGAGACTCTTGGTTGTGCTAACAAATACCTGAGAAAATGAGGAAAGATTTATTTGGTTTAATTTCTGCCCATGGCCAGACAGCTCAGCTCTTTCTGAGCTGTGAGGCAGAGGATCAAGGTGGAAGTGTGTGGAAGAGTCAAGCTATTACCTCATGGTCGCCAGGAAAAAGAGTGACAGGAAGGGATTAGTACAATGATATCTTTCTAAGGCATCCTTCTTTCTGCTACTTTTCACCCTTCCCAACAATATTTTGAATTCATGTTATGATTACATCCAATCTCTTATGATCACCAGGTGAGGACCAAACCTTCAATCCATAAACCATTTTGAGGGATACTTTACATACAAACTGTAAGAGGAACCAAAAAGAAAAGACCTACATAGACAGGCCTTCACTTTGAAAGTATATTTACACTTTATTTTTTATTTTTTTTTTGTTGGAACTGAGGACTGAACCCAGGGCCTTGCACTTGCTAGGCAAGCGCTCGACCACTGAGCTAAATCCCCAGCCCCTATTTACACTTTATAATATAAAGTTTATAATCCAACATTTGCCACTGTCTGTCCATTGCAGAGGAGTGCAATGGGCTGGCTACATAGTACCTTCTTACCCAAGTTCATGTTCATCTGGAGCTTCAGAATGTGGTCTTATTTGGAAAGAAGATATTTGAAAGTGTTTATGATTCCATGATCAAACTTCCCTGGATTTGGAACCATCTCAAAATCCAGGGCCTCAGACTCCTATAGAAGAGGAGAGGCCACGGTGAAACAGGAAGGAAAGAAAGTGATGTGAAGATTGAGGTCACATGTTAAAAAAAAGGAAAGAAAAGGTCACCTGGGGCTACCAGAAGATGCAAGTACCTACAAAAAATTCCCCATAGAGCCTCTAGAGAGAGCCAGGTCCTGCTGACATCTTGCTTTTTACATGTCTGGTTTTTAGAACCATGAGAGAAGAAATTAATGTTTCTTCAAATACCCATTTTTTTTCCTTTTCCTTTTCTTTCTTTTTTTTTTTCATGGCAACCACAGAAAACTAGCACAAACCTGAGGGATGTACCTATTCCCTTCCCATTTCAAAAGGGGAGGTATAATGAAAACGTTTTGCTTCTTTCTCGGCATTTGTTTGTATCTGTTTTATGTTTCTACACAGCATGACAAATAATCCCCTTCAAGCACATTGCTTGGTTGTCTTCTGTCATTAGAGTGTGCACACCTGGAGCTAGGCCTGGTGTGTAGGAGGTGTCCCCTAAATGAAGAACACCAGAGAGAATAAAGTCCTGGGGATTGTCTAACCCAACTTTCCATATGATGGACAAAAGTGAAAAGGATTCACACATTCCAGGGATGGGAATCATGAAGGTGTACAAAAGCAGAAACCAGAAAGTATCCAGTTTGCTTGGATAATAGCCCAGAGTTCAGGCCTAGTCAGTGCCTGGGGTGATGTGATAGTGTTCATTGACAGCTTGATAAGAATCACCTAGGAGACAAGCCTCCCAGCATGCCTGTAAGGAATCACCTAGGAGACAAGCCTCCCAGCATAGCTGTAAGGAATCACCTAGGAGACAAGCCTCCCAGGTTAGTGTAGCCTCTGACACCTGCAAAGGATTGTCTTCATCGACTAAATTCAACTAGGTGGGGAGACCTGCCCATTGTGGGTGGCACTATTCTTTAGCTGGAATCCTGCATTGTATAAAACGGAGAAAGTGAACTGAGCATAAGGATTGTGTTGATTGATCTCTGTTTTCCAGCTGTGAACCTATTTCCAAGTGTGCCCTGTGGCTTCAAGCTTCTACTACCTAATTTCCCTGCCATATCAGACTGTACCCTTGCACTATGAGCCATAACCTTTCTCTTCTAAGAGGCCGTTGTATTCCATCACAGCAACGGAAGAGAGACTAAAATGGGTGGGAAGAAGAGCAGGAGCCTGGGAAGACAGTTTGGGTGTTAGCATGAAGAGACTCATTGGTGATGACTTTTGACTGATCTTCAGCAGGAAAAAGCACATGGGTTTAGTCAAAGCAAAAAAAAAAAAAAAAAAAAAAAAACAAAAACAAAAACAAAAAAAACCCAAAAACCAAAAACCAAAACCAAAACCAACCAAACAAAAACAGAACAAAACAAAACAAACCCCTGAGTTTTAAAAGACTGCAGGAGAAGCAGTGGCAGGGATTGACTCAAGAGGCAAAGGGATGAGTGTCAGAAAGTACAAGTGAGAGACAGGAGGACCCAGGGAAAGCCACTGGATTCATGACGTATGAAAGGGCCAATGCATTGCGGACTCACTCCCTATTGTGTGGCACTATACACAGGGCACGTTCAGGAGGGCCTGGGGAATATCTTTGAAGGGTGTATTGGTATCCCATTCATTCATTTCTAGAAGCTTCCTGTTTCCCAGGCATCGTCCCACCCATCTTCCATCATATGTACCATCCTACTACAGGCCCAGAGTAACAGGGCCAAGTGAACACAGGCTGAAAGCATGAACCCAAATCAAGCTTTTCCTCTTTTTCAGTTGTTTCAGTTCAGGTATTAATATTTATCACAGTGGCAGAAGATTGCTTGGAGGATGCTACTGAGGAGAAGCACAATACAGCACACCAGTGTCTGAAATAGAGCATGAGTATCTGGTCTGCATAGTATAAGAGTGATGTGGTGACTCAAGATGTCTCCTAAAGTCTTAGGCATTTGCATACTCGGTCCTCAGTGGTGGCTGTTTGGGAAGGATCAGGAGGTGTGGCCTTGCTGGAGGAAGTATGTCACTGGGGGTGGGCTTTGGTGTTTCAAAAGACTATGGTCATTTGAGTGTACTCTCTCTGCTTCCTGTTAGTGGAAGATGTGAGCTCTGAGATGTTAGTCCAGCCACCTGCTACCAGCTACCTCTATTCTGCATCATGGACTATTTTTTTTCAGGAACCATAAGCCAAATAAACCCTTTCTTCTGTTAAGATGTCTTGGTCATGGTGTTTATCACATAAACAGGAAGTAGCTGAGATGGCTAGGGTGAGTTGTAGGTGGAGATGTTTGGTATCAGTTGGTCAGATAGGTCAGGAGAAAGGTAAAAAGGATGGTGGAGTCCAGATAGAAATGGACAGATCCAGGGACAGAGCTGTGGGAGCAGAAAAGAATGATAGCAGTTATGAGCACACTGGACCCCACTGTGTCATCAAAAGTTAGTTCACAATGTTTGGATACCCTAGGGAAGGGCTGTCTTTCATATTAAATCTTAACACTTCTAATGAATTTGGTTACTGGTCTTTTATAAAGTGCATATACAATAAACCAAAATGACTAATATGGACAGAATAGACTCCGGGACACAGAGCAGAACACTCATTGGAAGGAGAAGCATTCAGTACTCCAAAATAAACACAGGAAACGGGGTGACAGGCTCCAGATTGTACCTAGGAAACAAACAGGGCTTCCTGTTAGTGACATAACAGAAAAAAAAAGAACCCCTGAATGTTTGAAAATATTCTCCATCCTGTAAGAACCCCACAGGTTCAGTGGGAGGGCTAGTCTGTTCTTTTCTGATTACTGTTGTAGGAAAAACATAATTTTTCTTTCTTGTAAATCTACTTGGGTCCTTTTGAGGTTCTGAAACCAGCGGATAAAACAGCAACTCAACTGTCTGTGAAAACTGATGTACAGATTGCTTTTCAGGACCCTGGAGCAGACTCCCTAGACCTGCAATGATCCCAGTGCTTCGGTAGAAGCAAGATCTTCAACACAAGCGAAACCTGAAGAACGAGATCAGAAGTTCATGGTCCTCGATTGGACCAGAGGGTGCTGTCAACAGCTGTAGGATGAACCAGAATAACAGTGACACTTCCCAATAACAATGCATCCACAAGTTCCTTGAGAACTTGGGTGGCAGCTCAGATTCACCTTGGGACTCCAGTTCAGCCCTTGTGTCAAGGCCCTTAAATGCCTTCATTACTTAGATCCCTTCACTACTGGCCTTGAGGGAGAAAAACTTGACTACTTGTCTGTTGACCTACAATAAAGTCTTTCTTTTTGCAAAAATCTGTGCCATTGGCTCCTCCACATGCTGGACACAAATTCTTGCTTCAGATCAGTAGTAGAATGTGTTTTCTCTTGTTAATGACCTTCGGTTAAATGTTCCTGAGAAGGGGACTAGTTGAAAAGAGAGGAGAGGCTGGGGAGGCGGGAGAGGAGACAAGATAAGAACCAGGAGGGGGTGAAGCTGATCAAGGCAAGTTAAATGCAGGGAAGAATGTGTTATAATAAAACTCACTGCTTTGTACAACCAATATAAGCTGATTTAAAAATAGTCTGGCCAAGCTGGGCGGTGGTGGTGCATGCCTTTAATCCCAGCACTCGGGAAGGCAGAGGCAGGTGGATCTCTGTGAGTTCAAGGCCAGTCTGGTCTACAAAGCGAGTTCCAGGAGAGGTTCCAAAGAGAAACCCTGTCTCCGAAAAAGAAAAAAAAAAAAAGTCTGGTTGAAGAGAATCCTCTTTCTAAGTGGGAACGCATGAAGTTACTACTGTAAGATATCAACTGTTGAAGAGAGGCGATCACTTCATATCTCTTTTCAGATCCAGCATTCAGCATGTGCTATCCTACAACTCATGGACAGTGACATTCCCCCACCAGCTACCTGTCCATCTCAGCCCAGGGGCCTTCACCTTACAGCTGGATGGCCTTGACCTTAGCCCGTGTTCTCACTCAGTTGTCAGTGTCCTTCAGCTCTTTCTCATCCACCCTGCTCTCTCTCTCTCTGTCTCTCTCTGTCTCTCTGTCTGTCTCTGTCTCTGTCTCTCTCTGTCTCTCTCTGTCTCTCTCTCT